>NC_090449.1:327384809-327708389 GCF_031143425.1 Pleurodeles waltl | reverse complement strand
TAGGTGGGCGGAGCAGAATGGCAATGGTCCCTCCTTGTGACTTGAAATTAACATGAAGAAGACAGAGAGGCAGCTGGGAGTAGGCAGTACCCATGCACCCCTGAACACTGTCTTGCGATTTTCACCCAATTCTGAAATGAGTCGGGAGGAAAGGAGGTGATTTTCCTATCGAAGGCCATTCTGGGAATTCAGCCACCCCGCGTCTCCCAGGTGAGTGTTTCAGGCCTGTGAGGCACTCATATAAATCTCGCCTGATCGAGCACTGAGCGAGCAATTGTGCTTGAATACAAGAGGCATGCTCCTCTGGCTCAGGCGCAAGAGATGGCAGGCCCTTCAGTGCTTCTGGTCTGGAAGTCTACGGTGCAAGGGCCCAGGTCCTGCGGAGGCGTACAACTACCAGAAAGGGTCTGCTTTTCTCATCAGCGCCACAGTTCAGCTTGCTAGCATAGGGCTTCTTGACTACCTCTTGCCTTGCTAGAGGCAAAAAAAAAACCCTTGGCACAAAACATCAATTGCTATGGCACGCTTAGAAGGAGAGTCTCCAAGTGGCCCTGCTTTTTCACAAAGACACTTCAGAAGATGTTTGAAAGGCTTTTGCAGCAGCAGGCTCGTTGGTCTAGGGGTATGATTCTCGCTTTGGGTGTGAGAGGTCCCGGGTTCAAATCCCGGACGAGCCCGTGCCTTCATAGGTTCGATCTGTTTTTAAACAGGAGTATTTCTGCTTTCCACTCTTGTAAGATGCCATGGTGGAATGCATTGCATGCTTTCTACTGGTGTCGAGGCAGTTCGGCATGATGAAGGAGTGCGGGATTTCTTTCTAACTGCTTTTTTGTGTTGGAGCAGCACTTCTCGTTGGAACATGAAATGCACAGTGCTTCTCCAAAGTAATTGCAGGGCTGGTTTTGAAATCACCTCTTGGAATGAAAGTGATCCCAGTTCCTTTCTTCCAAAGGAAGAGATCCTGTCAGAAAGGCTCAGCTTTGAGCGTCATGAATATTGTCCCTTAGTCCTTGCATTCCAGTCCAAAGCATAGCCACATAAAGAAAGCAGGTGTGTCTGTTTCCAGTGCAGTGGTTCCAGTCCAATGCATAGCCACATGAAGCAAGTAAGCAGGCATGTCTGTTTCTATAGTGTAGTGGTTATCACGTTCGCCTTACACGCGAAAGGTCCCTGGTTCGAGGCCAGGCAGAAACAGCAAGTTGCTGTGCTTTATCACATTATTTGCATTTACCACCTCACCTGACAGGTAAATTGAAATTAAAGAGGCTGTGTCTATCCCTCACCATCGTGAGGTACTACGCTCCAAGGGCATCGGTCTCAACTCACCAAGAGAAGACGATACACCTTACGGCAGTCAGTTGCTCCCTTTTTGACCTTTCCATTGAAGCCTGGGCCTACTGTGGTCAAGCCAGCCAAGGAAGGAAGGTATGAGAGCGAAAATGGCTTTCCTACCTTCACCAAGAACATACACCTTGAGCAAAGAAAGGGCCAGACTTACAAGGCCCTATCGCCACCGGCACATCATCTTTAGTGACGCCCCGGTGGCACTATGTACTGTGCCGTATTTACAAGACGCCGTTCAACCACGTTTTGTGGCTTAACACCACCTTGTAAATACGGCCCCTTCACACGCAGCCCTTTCCCTGGAAGGGGCGTGCAATGGGCGTTGCTCTGGGTGGGCCACTGCAACACCATAGCATTTTGATGCTGCTCCAGTTTTACGAGTTTTTGTAAATCTGTGGCAGCGCCAAAAACTAAGCGCCATACAATGGGTGTCGTTATAGTGGAGAAACGAGCAGAAATGTTTTCATTTCTCCTCATTTTTGCTCTTTCTATGTGTGCTGCACGAACATATCGCCACTGAAGATTTCTGTTGTGCAGGAAGGTGTGCCTTCCTGAACAAAAACAATTTCCCCCTCCACGCAGCCATCCTTGTACCATGGCGCAAGGATGGCTGCGTTGGTGCTCGGCAGCTAATTTAGAGCTGGCGCAGAGGGAAGCACAGGGGTGCGCTGTATTCTACTAAATACGGCGCTTCCCTGCATTTTGAAAATGACTGAGTGCGAGGCTGCCAAATTTGGCAGAGCGTCTCACTCAGTCATCCTCTTGTAATTATGGGCCAAAAGGTCTAAAGGATAGAGGCGTTTTATGTCATGTTCGATGACGACCATGGAAATGACTCTAGTCATATTGCAGAAGAGAGAACCATGTGCATTTTCTTGCCTTGCGATGTATTCGCCCACTCTCTGCCCTCAACCCTAGGAGCAGGGTCTGAGCAGTGGTGCTTCTGTGCCCTCGCTCGTTGGTGTCCGGGTCCAAATCCCCAACACACCCTTTTTAGCAGAAAACACACAAATTTTACTCAAAATACACAAAGCTTGAAGATTCCTCATTCCACTCAAAGCATTGTTGTGCAAAATATTTTTAGCCTCAGGAGAAAAAAAGGATCACCATGCCTTGGCTTCCTTCCTGCTTGCTTTCAGTGTGCTCTGTGTGATGCTTTCACAGGCTCTGGTTTCAGGCATTTAGGCATCAGATATTTGTCTCTACCCGCAGCTGTGACTTTTCAGTACATCTGAGTGTACGCTTGCTGGCTGACAACGCTGCAATTTTCACACTTACTCCTCGCTTTGCGAGCAACTGCTGATCAAGTATAGAGGCAATCGGGCAAACATATGAGGGGAATTTTGCTCCTTCAGTCAAGCCCTCATGCTTGTTTCTGTAGTGTAGTGGTTATCACGTTCGCCTAACACGCGAAAGGTCCCCGGTTCGAGACCGGGCAGAAACAATGGGCAGTGTCTGCTTTTGTGTTTGCTCCCTAAAAGCTTAGTCTCACTCAGGGATGGCCTTTAAAAACTTGTGACCTGTGTAAAACTTGTATTACTATTGCAGGCCGGTAAAAAGTTATCTGCATCTTTGCGTAGTCGTGCATGTGCCTGGTTTCTTATTCTGTTTTTTACTTTTTTTTTTCTTGGCCATGTTATATTGTGGGGCCTTTAAACCTGTCACCTTGATAGGAACATTGCAAGCGGCAGCATCGACAAGTGCAGACTGAGGAGTCAGACCTAAACACAGACTCAGCTGTCAGGATGGCCGAGTGGTCTAAGGCGGCAGCCTCAAGAGAGCTTGATCTTCAGTTAAGCTAAGCATCCTGGTTTGCTCATGTAGTTGTGGGTTCATATCGCACTTCTGATAGGTCTATTTTCTGCCCTTAAATCTTCCTCTGCTTGCACAGCCAGCTCCCCACAACACTATCTTTGCAAGCTGCTGTAGCATATGAAAAGAAATCCACCAACCCTCCGGCTGGGCCCTCAATCAGCATTCCATGTATTTCTGGAAGGGGCATCTCAGTCACGCCTTCTGTTAGAGCTGCACCTTATCACTGTAACTACCATGCTGGTTTCTACTTAAGCAGTTGATTCCATCGTTTGAAGTGAGGCTCTCCTGCCACTTTTGGGCAGAGAAGGCACTGCCCCTGCAACAACAACAGGCAGACAAGCTCAACCTGGGTTTCCTGGTTAGGTGGGCGGAGCAGAATGGCAATGGTCCCTCCTTGTGACTTGAAATTAACATGAAGAAGACAGAGAGGCAGCTGGGAGTAGGCAGTACCCATGCACCCCTGAACACTGTCTTGCGATTTTCACCCAATTCTGAAATGAGTCGGGAGGAAAGGAGGTGATTTTCCTATCGAAGGCCATTCTGGGAATTCAGCCACCCCGCGTCTCCCAGGTGAGTGTTTCAGGCCTGTGAGGCACTCATATAAATCTCGCCTGATCGAGCACTGAGCGAGCAATTGTGCTTGAATACAAGAGGCATGCTCCTCTGGCTCAGGCGCAAGAGATGGCAGGCCCTTCAGTGCTTCTGGTCTGGAAGTCTACGGTGCAAGGGCCCAGGTCCTGCGGAGGCGTACAACTACCAGAAAGGGTCTGCTTTTCTCATCAGCGCCACAGTTCAGCTTGCTAGCATAGGGCTTCTTGACTACCTCTTGCCTTGCTAGAGGCAAAAAAAAAACCCTTGGCACAAAACATCAATTGCTATGGCACGCTTAGAAGGAGAGTCTCCAAGTGGCCCTGCTTTTTCACAAAGACACTTCAGAAGATGTTTGAAAGGCTTTTGCAGCAGCAGGCTTGTTGGTCTAGGGGTATGATTCTCGCTTTGGGTGTGAGAGGTCCCGGGTTCAAATCCCGGACGAGCCCGTGCCTTCATAGGTTCGATCTGTTTTTAAACAGGAGTATTTCTGCTTTCCACTCTTGTAAGATGCCATGGTGGAATGCATTGCATGCTTTCTACTGGTGTCGAGGCAGTTCGGCATGATGAAGGAGTGCGGGATTTCTTTCTAACTGCTTTTTTGTGTTGGAGCAGCACTTCTCGTTGGAACATGAAATGCACAGTGCTTCTCCAAAGTAATTGCAGGGCTGGTTTTGAAATCACCTCTTGGAATGAAAGTGATCCCGGTTCCTTTCTTCCAAAGGAAGAGATCCTGTCAGAAAGGCTCAGCTTTGAGCGTCATGAATATTGTCCCTTAGTCCTTGCATTCCAGTCCAAAGCATAGCCACATAAAGAAAGCAGGTGTGTCTGTTTCCAGTGCAGTGGTTCCAGTCCAATGCATAGCCACATGAAGCAAGTAAGCAGGCATGTCTGTTTCTATAGTGTAGTGGTTATCACGTTCGCCTTACACGCGAAAGGTCCCTGGTTCGAGGCCAGGCAGAAACAGCAAGTTGCTGTGCTTTATCACATTATTTGCATTTACCACCTCACCTGACAGGTAAATTGAAATTAAAGAGGCTGTGTCTATCCCTCACCATCGTGAGGTACTACGCTCCAAGGGCATCGGTCTCAACTCACCAAGAGAAGACGATACACCTTACGGCAGTCAGTTGCTCCCTTTTTGACCTTTCCATTGAAGCCTGGGCCTACTGTGGTCAAGCCAGCCAAGGAAGGAAGGTATGAGAGCGAAAATGGCTTTCCTACCTTCACCAAGAACATACACCTTGAGCAAAGAAAGGGCCAGACTTACAAGGCCCTATCGCCACCGGCACATCATCTTTAGTGACGCCCCGGTGGCACTATGTACTGTGCCGTATTTACAAGACGCCGTTCAACCACGTTTTGTGGCTTAACACCACCTTGTAAATACGGCCCCTTCACACGCAGCCCTTTCCCTGGAAGGGGCGTGCAATGGGCGTTGCTCTGGGTGGGCCACTGCAACACCATAGCATTTTGATGCTGCTCCAGTTTTACGAGTTTTTGTAAATCTGTGGCAGCGCCAAAAACCAAGCGCCATACAATGGGTGTCGTTATAGTGGAGAAACGAGCAGAAATGTTTTCATTTCTCCTCATTTTTGCTCTTTCTATGTGTGCTGCACGAACATATCGCCACTGAAGATTTCTGTTGTGCAGGAAGGTGTGCCTTCCTGAACAAAAACAATTTCCCCCTCCACGCAGCCATCCTTGTACCATGGCGCAAGGATGGCTGCGTTGGTGCTCGGCAGCTAATTTAGAGCTGGCGCAGAGGGAAGCACAGGGGTGCGCTGTATTCTACTAAATACGGCGCTTCCCTGCATTTTGAAAATGACTGAGTGCGAGGCTGCCAAATTTGGCAGAGCGTCTCACTCAGTCATCCTCTTGTAATTATGGGCCAAAAGGTCTAAAGGATAGAGGCGTTTTATGTCATGTTCGATGACGACCATGGAAATGACTCTAGTCATATTGCAGAAGAGAGAACCATGTGCATTTTCTTGCCTTGCGATGTATTCGCCCACTCTCTGCCCTCAACCCTAGGAGCAGGGTCTGAGCAGTGGTGCTTCTGTGCCCTCGCTCGTTGGTGTCCGGGTCCAAATCCCCAACACACCCTTTTTAGCAGAAAACACACAAATTTTACTCAAAATACACAAAGCTTGAAGATTCCTCATTCCACTCAAAGCATTGTTGTGCAAAATATTTTTAGCCTCAGGAGAAAAAAAGGATCACCATGCCTTGGCTTCCTTCCTGCTTGCTTTCAGTGTGCTCTGTGTGATGCTTTCACAGGCTCTGGTTTCAGGCATTTAGGCATCAGATATTTGTCTCTACCCGCAGCTGTGACTTTTCAGTACATCTGAGTGTACGCTTGCTGGCTGACAACGCTGCAATTTTCACACTTACTCCTCGCTTTGCGAGCAACTGCTGATCAAGTATAGAGGCAATCGGGCAAACATATGAGGGGAATTTTGCTCCTTCAGTCAAGCCCTCATGCTTGTTTCTGTAGTGTAGTGGTTATCACGTTCGCCTAACACGCGAAAGGTCCCCGGTTCGAGACCGGGCAGAAACAATGGGCAGTGTCTGCTTTTGTGTTTGCTCCCTAAAAGCTTAGTCTCACTCAGGGATGGCCTTTAAAAACTTGTGACCTGTGTAAAACTTGTATTACTATTGCAGGCCGGTAAAAAGTTATCTGCATCTTTGCGTAGTCGTGCATGTGCCTGGTTTCTTATTCTGTTTTTTACTGTTTTTTTTTCTTGGCCATGTTATATTGTGGGGCCTTTAAACCTGTCACCTTGATAGGAACATTGCAAGCGGCAGCATCGACAAGTGCAGACTGAGGAGTCAGACCTAAACACAGACTCAGCTGTCAGGATGGCCGAGTGGTCTAAGGCGGCAGCCTCAAGAGAGCTTGATCTTCAGTTAAGCTAAGCATCCTGGTTTGCTCATGTAGTTGTGGGTTCATATCGCACTTCTGATAGGTCTATTTTCTGCCCTTAAATCTTCCTCTGCTTGCACAGCCAGCTCCCCACAACACTATCTTTGCAAGCTGCTGTAGCATATGAAAAGAAATCCACCAACCCTCCGGCTGGGCCCTCAATCAGCATTCCATGTATTTCTGGAAGGGGCATCTCAGTCACGCCTTCTGTTAGAGCTGCACCTTATCACTGTAACTGGTTTCTACTTAAGCAGTTGATTCCATCGTTTGAAGTGAGGCTCTCCTGCCACTTTTGGGCAGAGAAGGCACTGCCCCTGCAACAACAACAGGCAGACAAGCTCAACCTGGGTTTCCTGGTTAGGTGGGCGGAGCAGAATGGCAATGGTCCCTCCTTGTGACTTGAAATTAACATGAAGAAGACAGAGAGGCAGCTGGGAGTAGGCAGTACCCATGCACCCCTGAACACTGTCTTGCGATTTTCACCCAATTCTGAAATGAGTCGGGAGGAAAGGAGGTGATTTTCCTATCGAAGGCCATTCTGGGAATTCAGCCACCCCGCGTCTCCCAGGTGAGTGTTTCAGGCCTGTGAGGCACTCATATAAATCTCGCCTGATCGAGCACTGAGCGAGCAGTTGTGCTTGAATACAAGAGGCATGCTCCTCTGGCTCAGGCGCAAGAGATGGCAGGCCCTTCAGTGCTTCTGGTCTGGAAGTCTACGGTGCAAGGGCCCAGGTCCTGCGGAGGCGTACAACTACCAGAAAGGGTCTGCTTTTCTCATCAGCGCCACAGTTCAGCTTGCTAGCATAGGGCTTCTTGACTACCTCTTGCCTTGCTAGAGGCAAAAAAAAAACCCTTGGCACAAAACATCAATTGCTATGGCACGCTTAGAAGGAGAGTCTCCAAGTGGCCCTGCTTTTTCACAAAGACACTTCAGAAGATGTTTGAAAGGCTTTTGCAGCAGCAGGCTCGTTGGTCTAGGGGTATGATTCTCGCTTTGGGTGTGAGAGGTCCCGGGTTCAAATCCCGGACGAGCCCGTGCCTTCATAGGTTTGATCTGTTTTTAAACAGGAGTATTTCTGCTTTCCACTCTTGTAAGATGCCATGGTGGAATGCATTGCATGCTTTCTACTGGTGTCGAGGCAGTTCGGCATGATGAAGGAGTGCGGGATTTCTTTCTAACTGCTTTTTTGTGTTGGAGCAGCACTTCTCGTTGGAACATGAAATGCACAGTGCTTCTCCAAAGTAATTGCAGGGCTGGTTTTGAAATCACCTCTTGGAATGAAAGTGATCCCAGTTCCTTTCTTCCAAAGGAAGAGATCCTGTCAGAAAGGCTCAGCTTTGAGCGTCATGAATATTGTCCCTTAGTCCTTGCATTCCAGTCCAAAGCATAGCCACATAAAGAAAGCAGGTGTGTCTGTTTCCAGTGCAGTGGTTCCAGTCCAATGCATAGCCACATGAAGCAAGTAAGCAGGCATGTCTGTTTCTATAGTGTAGTGGTTATCACGTTCGCCTTACACGCGAAAGGTCCCTGGTTCGAGGCCAGGCAGAAACAGCAAGTTGCTGTGCTTTATCACATTATTTGCATTTACCACCTCACCTGACAGGTAAATTGAAATTAAAGAGGCTGTGTCTATCCCTCACCATCGTGAGGTACTACGCTCCAAGGGCATCGGTCTTAACTCACCAAGAGAAGACGATACACCTTACGGCAGTCAGTTGCTCCCTTTTTGACCTTTCCATTGAAGCCTGGGCCTACTGTGGTCAAGCCAGCCAAGGAAGGAAGGTATGAGAGCGAAAATGGCTTTCCTACCTTCACCAAGAACATACACCTTGAGCAAAGAAAGGGCCAGACTTACAAGGCCCTATCGCCACCGGCACATCATCTTTAGTGACGCCCCGGTGGCACTATGTACTGTGCCGTATTTACAAGACGCCGTTCAACCACGTTTTGTGGCTTAACACCACCTTGTAAATACGGCCCCTTCACACGCAGCCCTTTCCCTGGAAGGGGCGTGCAATGGGCGTTGCTCTGGGTGGGCCACTGCAACACCATAGCATTTTGATGCTGCTCCAGTTTTACAAGTTTTTGTAAATCTGTGGCAGCGCCAAAAACCAAGCGCCATACAATGGGTGTCGTTATAGTGGAGAAACGAGCAGAAATGTTTTCATTTCTCCTCATTTTTGCTCTTTCTATGTGTGCTGCACGAACATATCGCCACTGAAGATTTCTGTTGTGCAGGAAGGTGTGCCTTCCTGAACAAAAACAATTTCCCCCTCCACGCAGCCATCCTTGTACCATGGCGCAAGGATGGCTGCGTTGGTGCTCGGCAGCTAATTTAGAGCTGGCGCAGAGGGAAGCACAGGGGTGCGCTGTATTCTACTAAATACGGCGCTTCCCTGCATTTTGAAAATGACTGAGTGCGAGGCTGCCAAATTTGGCAGAGCGTCTCACTCAGTCATCCTCTTGTAATTATGGGCCAAAAGGTCTAAAGGATAGAGGCGTTTTATGTCATGTTCGATGACGACCATGGAAATGACTCTAGTCATATTGCAGAAGAGAGAACCATGTGCATTTTCTTGCCTTGCGATGTATTCGCCCACTCTCTGCCCTCAACCCTAGGAGCAGGGTCTGAGCAGTGGTGCTTCTGTGCCCTCGCTCGTTGGTGTCCGGGTCCAAATCCCCAACACACCCTTTTTAGCAGAAAACACACAAATTTTACTCAAAATACACAAAGCTTGAAGATTCCTCATTCCACTCAAAGCATTGTTGTGCAAAATATTTTTAGCCTCAGGAGAAAAAAAGGATCACCATGCCTTGGCTTCCTTCCTGCTTGCTTTCAGTGTGCTCTGTGTGATGCTTTCACAGGCTCTGGTTTCAGGCATTTAGGCATCAGATATTTGTCTCTACCCGCAGCTGTGACTTTTCAGTACATCTGAGTGTACGCTTGCTGGCTGACAACGCTGCAATTTTCACACTTACTCCTCGCTTTGCGAGCAACTGCTGATCAAGTATAGAGGCAATCGGGCAAACATATGAGGGGAATTTTGCTCCTTCAGTCAAGCCCTCATGCTTGTTTCTGTAGTGTAGTGGTTATCACGTTCGCCTAACACGCGAAAGGTCCCCGGTTCGAGACCGGGCAGAAACAATGGGCAGTGTCTGCTTTTGTGTTTGCTCCCTAAAAGCTTAGTCTCACTCAGGGATGGCCTTTAAAAACTTGTGACCTGTGTAAAACTTGTATTACTATTGCAGGCCGGTAAAAAGTTATCTGCATCTTTGCGTAGTCGTGCATGTGCCTGGTTTCTTATTCTGTTTTTTACTGTTTTTTTTTCTTGGCCATGTTATATTGTGGGGCCTTTAAACCTGTCACCTTGATAGGAACATTGCAAGCGGCAGCATCGACAAGTGCAGACTGAGGAGTCAGACCTAAACACAGACTCAGCTGTCAGGATGGCCGAGTGGTCTAAGGCGGCAGCCTCAAGAGAGCTTGATCTTCAGTTAAGCTAAGCATCCTGGTTTGCTCATGTAGTTGTGGGTTCATATCGCACTTCTGATAGGTCTATTTTCTGCCCTTAAATCTTCCTCTGCTTGCACAGCCAGCTCCCCACAACACTATCTTTGCAAGCTGCTGTAGCATATGAAAAGAAATCCACCAACCCTCCGGCTGGGCCCTCAATCAGCATTCCATGTATTTCTGGAAGGGGCATCTCAGTCACGCCTTCTGTTAGAGCTGCACCTTATCACTGTAACTGGTTTCTACTTAAGCAGTTGATTCCATCGTTTGAAGTGAGGCTCTCCTGCCACTTTTGGGCAGAGAAGGCACTGCCCCTGCAACAACAACAGGCAGACAAGCTCAACCTGGGTTTCCTGGTTAGGTGGGCGGAGCAGAATGGCAATGGTCCCTCCTTGTGACTTGAAATTAACATGAAGAAGACAGAGAGGCAGCTGGGAGTAGGCAGTACCCATGCACCCCTGAACACTGTCTTGCGATTTTCACCCAATTCTGAAATGAGTCGGGAGGAAAGGAGGTGATTTTCCTATCGAAGGCCATTCTGGGAATTCAGCCACCCCGCGTCTCCCAGGTGAGTGTTTCAGGCCTGTGAGGCACTCATATAAATCTCGCCTGATCGAGCACTGAGCGAGCAATTGTGCTTGAATACAAGAGGCATGCTCCTCTGGCTCAGGCGCAAGAGATGGCAGGCCCTTCAGTGCTTCTGGTCTGGAAGTCTACGGTGCAAGGGCCCAGGTCCTGCGGAGGCGTACAACTACCAGAAAGGGTCTGCTTTTCTCATCAGCGCCACAGTTCAGCTTGCTAGCATAGGGCTTCTTGACTACCTCTTGCCTTGCTAGAGGCAAAAAAAAACCCCTTGGCACAAAACATCAATTGCTATGGCACGCTTAGAAGGAGAGTCTCCAAGTGGCCCTGCTTTTTCACAAAGACACTTCAGAAGATGTTTGAAAGGCTTTTGCAGCAGCAGGCTCGTTGGTCTAGGGGTATGATTCTCGCTTTGGGTGTGAGAGGTCCCGGGTTCAAATCCCGGACGAGCCCGTGCCTTCATAGGTTCGATCTGTTTTTAAACAGGAGTATTTCTGCTTTCCACTCTTGTAAGATGCCATGGTGGAATGCATTGCATGCTTTCTACTGGTGTCGAGGCAGTTCGGCATGATGAAGGAGTGCGGGATTTCTTTCTAACTGCTTTTTTGTGTTGGAGCAGCACTTCTCGTTGGAACATGAAATGCACAGTGCTTCTCCAAAGTAATTGCAGGGCTGGTTTTGAAATCACCTCTTGGAATGAAAGTGATCCCAGTTCCTTTCTTCCAAAGGAAGAGATCCTGTCAGAAAGGCTCACCTTTGAGCGTCATGAATATTGTCCCTTAGTCCTTGCATTCCAGTCCAAAGCATAGCCACATAAAGAAAGCAGGTGTGTCTGTTTCCAGTGCAGTGGTTCCAGTCCAATGCATAGCCACATGAAGCAAGTAAGCAGGCATGTCTGTTTCTATAGTGTAGTGGTTATCACGTTCGCCTTACACGCGAAAGGTCCCTGGTTCGAGGCCAGGCAGAAACAGCAAGTTGCTGTGCTTTATCACATTATTTGCATTTACCACCTCACCTGACAGGTAAATTGAAATTAAAGAGGCTGTGTCTATCCCTCACCATCGTGAGGTACTACGCTCCAAGGGCATCGGTCTCAACTCACCAAGAGAAGACGATACACCTTACGGCAGTCAGTTGCTCCCTTTTTGACCTTTCCATTGAAGCCTGGGCCTACTGTGGTCAAGCCAGCCAAGGAAGGAAGGTATGAGAGCGAAAATGGCTTTCCTACCTTCACCAAGAACATACACCTTGAGCAAAGAAAGGGCCAGACTTACAAGGCCCTATCGCCACCGGCACATCATCTTTAGTGACGCCCCGGTGGCACTATGTACTGTGCCGTATTTACAAGACGCCGTTCAACCACGTTTTGTGGCTTAACACCACCTTGTAAATACGGCCCCTTCACACGCAGCCCTTTCCCTGGAAGGGGCGTGCAATGGGCGTTGCTCTGGGTGGGCCACTGCAACACCATAGCATTTTGATGCTGCTCCAGTTTTACGAGTTTTTGTAAATCTGTGGCAGCGCCAAAAACCAAGCGCCATACAATGGGTGTCGTTATAGTGGAGAAACGAGCAGAAATGTTTTCATTTCTCATCATTTTTGCTCTTTCTATGTGTGCTGCACGAACATATCGCCACTGAAGATTTCTGTTGTGCAGGAAGGTGTGCCTTCCTGAACAAAAACAATTTCCCCCTCCACGCAGCCATCCTTGTACCATGGCGCAAGGATGGCTGCGTTGGTGCTCGGCAGCTAATTTAGAGCTGGCGCAGAGGGAAGCACAGGGGTGCGCTGTATTCTACTAAATACGGCGCTTCCCTGCATTTTGAAAATGACTGAGTGCGAGGCTGCCAAATTTGGCAGAGCGTCTCACTCAGTCATCCTCTTGTAATTATGGGCCAAAAGGTCTAAAGGATAGAGGCGTTTTATGTCATGTTCGATGACGACCATGGAAATGACTCTAGTCATATTGCAGAAGAGAGAACCATGTGCATTTTCTTGCCTTGCGATGTATTCGCCCACTCTCTGCCCTCAACCCTAGGAGCAGGGTCTGAGCAGTGGTGCTTCTGTGCCCTCGCTCGTTGGTGTCCGGGTCCAAATCCCCAACACACCCTTTTTAGCAGAAAACACACAAATTTTACTCAAAATACACAAAGCTTGAAGATTCCTCATTCCACTCAAAGCATTGTTGTGCAAAATATTTTTAGCCTCAGGAGAAAAAAAGGATCACCATGCCTTGGCTTCCTTCCTGCTTGCTTTCAGTGTGCTCTGTGTGATGCTTTCACAGGCTCTGGTTTCAGGCATTTAGGCATCAGATATTTGTCTCTACCCGCAGCTGTGACTTTTCAGTACATCTGAGTGTACGCTTGCTGGCTGACAACGCTGCAATTTTCACACTTACTCCTCGCTTTGTGAGCAACTGCTGATCAAGTATAGAGGCAATCGGGCAAACATATGAGGGGAATTTTGCTCCTTCAGTCAAGCCCTTATGCTTGTTTCTGTAGTGTAGTGGTTATCACGTTCGCCTAACACGCGAAAGGTCCCCGGTTCGAGACCGGGCAGAAACAATGGGCAGTGTCTGCTTTTGTGTTTGCTCCCTAAAAGCTTAGTCTCACTCAGGGATGGCCTTTAAAAACTTGTGACCTGTGTAAAACTTGTATTACTATTGCAGGCCGGTAAAAAGTTATCTGCATCTTTGCGTAGTCGTGCATGTGCCTGGTTTCTTATTCTGTTTTTTACTTTTTTTTTTCTTGGCCATGTTATATTGTGGGGCCTTTAAACCTGTCACCTTGATAGGAACATTGCAAGCGGCAGCATCGACAAGTGCAGACTGAGGAGTCAGACCTAAACACAGACTCAGCTGTCAGGATGGCCGAGTGGTCTAAGGCGGCAGCCTCAAGAGAGCTTGATCTTCAGTTAAGCTAAGCATCCTGGTTTGCTCATGTAGTTGTGGGTTCATATCGCACTTCTGATAGGTCTATTTTCTGCCCTTAAATCTTCCTCTGCTTGCACAGCCAGCTCCCCACAACACTATCTTTGCAAGCTGCTGTAGCATATGAAAAGAAATCCACCAACCCTCCGGCTGGGCCCTCAATCAGCATTCCATGTATTTCTGGAAGGGGCATCTCAGTCACGCCTTCTGTTAGAGCTGCACCTTATCACTGTAACTACCATGCTGGTTTCTACTTAAGCAGTTGATTCCATCGTTTGAAGTGAGGCTCTCCTGCCACTTTTGGGCAGAGAAGGCACTGCCCCTGCAACAACAACAGGCAGACAAGCTCAACCTGGGTTTCCTGGTTAGGTGGGCGGAGCAGAATGGCAATGGTCCCTCCTTGTGACTTGAAATTAACATGAAGAAGACAGAGAGGCAGCTGGGAGTAGGCAGTACCCATGCACCCCTGAACACTGTCTTGCGATTTTCACCCAATTCTGAAATGAGTCGGGAGGAAAGGAGGTGATTTTCCTATCGAAGGCCATTCTGGAAATTCAGCCACCCCGCGTCTCCCAGGTGAGTGTTTCAGGCCTGTGAGGCACTCATATAAATCTCGCCTGATCGAGCACTGAGCGAGCAATTGTGCTTGAATACAAGAGGCATGCTCCTCTGGCTCAGGCGCAAGAGATGGCAGGCCCTTCAGTGCTTCTGGTCTGGAAGTCTACGGTGCAAGGGCCCAGGTCCTGCGGAGGCGTACAACTACCAGAAAGGGTCTGCTTTTCTCATCAGCGCCACAGTTCAGCTTGCTAGCATAGGGCTTCTTGACTACCTCGTGCCTTGCTAGAGGCAAAAAAAAAACCCTTGGCACAAAACATCAATTGCTATGGCACGCTTAGAAGGAGAGTCTCCAAGTGGCCCTGCTTTTTCACAAAGACACTTCAGAAGATGTTTGAAAGGCTTTTGCAGCAGCAGGCTCGTTGGTCTAGGGGTATGATTCTCGCTTTGGGTGTGAGAGGTCCCGGGTTCAAATCCCGGACGAGCCCGTGCCTTCATAGGTTCGATCTGTTTTTAAACAGGAGTATTTCTGCTTTCCACTCTTGTAAGATGCCATGGTGGAATGCATTGCATGCTTTCTACTGGTGTCGAGGCAGTTCGGCATGATGAAGGAGTGCGGGATTTCTTTCTAACTGCTTTTTTGTGTTGGAGCAGCACTTCTCGTTGGAACATGAAATGCACAGTGCTTCTCCAAAGTAATTGCAGGGCTGGTTTTGAAATCACCTCTTGGAATGAAAGTGATCCCAGTTCCTTTCTTCCAAAGGAAGAGATCCTGTCAGAAAGGCTCAGCTTTGAGCGTCATGAATATTGTCCCTTAGTCCTTGCATTCCAGTCCAAAGCATAGCCACATAAAGAAAGCAGGTGTGTCTGTTTCCAGTGCAGTGGTTCCAGTCCAATGCATAGCCACATGAAGCAAATAAGCAGGCATGTCTGTTTCTGTAGTGTAGTGGTTATCACGTTCGCCTTACACGCGAAAGGTCCCTGGTTTGAGGCCAGGCAGAAACAGCAAGTTGCTGTGCTTTATCACATTATTTGCATTTACCACCTCACCTGACAGGTAAATTGAAATTAAAGAGGCTGTGTCTTTCCCTCACCATCGTGAGGTACTACGCTCCAAGGGCATCGGTCTCAACTCACCAAGAGAAGACGATACACCTTACGGCAGTCAGTTGCTCCCTTTTTGACCTTTCCATTGAAGCCTGGGCCTACTGTGGTCAAGCCAGCCAAGGAAGGAAGGTATGAGAGCGAAAATGGCTTTCCTACCTTCACCAAGAACATACACCTTGAGCAAAGAAAGGGCCAGACTTACAAGGCCCTATCGCCACCGGCACATCATCTTTAGTGACGCCCCGGTGGCACTATGTACTGTGCCGTATTTACAAGACGCCGTTCAACCACGTTTTGTGGCTTAACACCACCTTGTAAATACGGCCCCTTCACACGCAGCCCTTTCCCTGGAAGGGGCGTGCAATGGGCGTTGCTCTGGGTGGGCCACTGCAACACCATAGCATTTTGATGCTGCTCCAGTTTTACGAGTTTTTGTAAATCTGTGGCAGCGCCAAAATCCAAGCGCCATACAATGGGTGTCGTTATAGTGGAGAAACGAGCAGAAATGTTTTCATTTCTCCTCATTTTTGCTCTTTCTATGTGTGCTGCACGAACATATCGCCACTGAAGATTTCTGTTGTGCAGGAAGGTGTGCCTTCCTGAACAAAAACAATTTCCCCCTCCACGCAGCCATCCTTGTACCATGGCGCAAGGATGGCTGCGTTGGTGCTCGGCAGCTAATTTAGAGCTGGCGCAGAGGGAAGCACAGGGGTGCGCTGTATTCTACTAAATACGGCGCTTCCCTGCATTTTGAAAATGACTGAGTGCGAGGCTGCCAAATTTGGCAGAGCGTCTCACTCAGTCATCCTCTTGTAATTATGGGCCAAAAGGTCTAAAGGATAGAGGCGTTTTATGTCATGTTCGATGACGACCATGGAAATGACTCTAGTCATATTGCAGAAGAGAGAACCATGTGCATTTTCTTGCCTTGCGATGTATTCGCCCACTCTCTGCCCTCAACCCTAGGAGCAGGGTCTGAGCAGTGGTGCTTCTGTGCCCTCGCTCGTTGGTGTCCGGGTCCAAATCCCCAACACACCCTTTTTAGCAGAAAACACTCAAATTTTACTCAAAATACACAAAGCTTGAAGATTCCTCATTCCACTCAAAGCATTGTTGTGCAAAATATTTTTAGCCTCAGGAGAAAAAAAGGATCACCATGCCTTGGCTTCCTTCCTGCTTGCTTTCAGTGTGCTCTGTGTGATGCTTTCACAGGCTCTGGTTTCAGGCATTTAGGCATCAGATATTTGTCTCTACCCGCAGCTGTGACTTTTCAGTACATCTGAGTGTACGCTTGCTGGCTGACAACGCTGCAATTTTCACACTTACTCCTCGCTTTGCGAGCAACTGCTGATCAAGTATAGAGGCAATCGGGCAAACATATGAGGGGAATTTTGCTCCTTCAGTCAAGCCCTCATGCTTGTTTCTGTAGTGTAGTGGTTATCACGTTCGCCTAACACGCGAAAGGTCCCCGGTTCGAGACCGGGCAGAAACAATGGGCAGTGTCTGCTTTTGTGTTTGCTCCCTAAAAGCTTAGTCTCACTCAGGGATGGCCTTTAAAAACTTGTGACCTGTGTAAAACTTGTATTACTATTGCAGGCCGGTAAAAAGTTATCTGCATCTTTGCGTAGTCGTGCATGTGCCTGGTTTCTTATTCTGTTTTTTACTTTTTTTTTTCTTGGCCATGTTATATTGTGGGGCCTTTAAACCTGTCACCTTGATAGGAACATTGCAAGCGGCAGCATCGACAAGTGCAGACTGAGGAGTCAGACCTAAACACAGACTCAGCTGTCAGGATGGCCGAGTGGTCTAAGGCGGCAGCCTCAAGAGAGCTTGATCTTCAGTTAAGCTAAGCATCCTGGTTTGCTCATGTAGTTGTGGGTTCATATCGCACTTCTGATAGGTCTATTTTCTGCCCTTAAATCTTCCTCTGCTTGCACAGCCAGCTCCCCACAACACTATCTTTGCAAGCTGCTGTAGCATATGAAAAGAAATCCACCAACCCTCCGGCTGGGCCCTCAATCAGCATTCCATGTATTTCTGGAAGGGGCATCTCAGTCACGCCTTCTGTTAGAGCTGCACCTTATCACTGTAACTACCATGCTGGTTTCTACTTAAGCAGTTGATTCCATCGTTTGAAGTGAGGCTCTCCTGCCACTTTTGGGCAGAGAAGGCACTGCCCCTGCAACAACAACAGGCAGACAAGCTCAACCTGGGTTTCCTGGTTAGGTGGGCGGAGCAGAATGGCAATGGTCCCTCCTTGTGACTTGAAATTAACATGAAGAAGACAGAGAGGCAGCTGGGAGTAGGCAGTACCCATGCACCCCTGAACACTGTCTTGCGATTTTCACCCAATTCTGAAATGAGTCGGGAGGAAAGGAGGTGATTTTCCTATCGAAGGCCATTCTGGGAATTCAGCCACCCCGCGTCTCCCAGGTGAGTGTTTCAGGCCTGTGAGGCACTCATATAAATCTCGCCTGATCGATCCTTATCGAGCACTGAGCGAGCAATTGTGCTTGAATACAAGAGGCATGCTCCTCTGGCTCAGGCGCAAGAGATGGCAGGCCCTTCAGTGCTTCTGGTCTGGAAGTCTACGGTGCAAGGGCCCAGGTCCTGCGGAGGCGTACAACTACCAGAAAGGGTCTGCTTTTCTCATCAGCGCCACAGTTCAGCTTGCTAGCATAGGGCTTCTTGACTACCTCTTGCCTTGCTAGAGGCAAAAAAAAACCCCTTGGCACAAAACATCAATTGCTATGGCACGCTTAGAAGGAGAGTCTCCAAGTGGCCCTGCTTTTTCACAAAGACACTTCAGAAGATGTTTGAAAGGCTTTTGCAGCAGCAGGCTCGTTGGTCTAGGGGTATGATTCTCGCTTTGGGTGTGAGAGGTCCCGGGTTCAAATCCCGGACGAGCCTGTGCCTTCATAGGTTCGATCTGTTTTTAAACAGGAGTATTTCTGCTTTCCACTCTTGTAAGATGCCATGGTGGAATGCATTGCATGCTTTCTACTGGTGTCGAGGCAGTTCGGCATGATGAAGGAGTGCAGGATTTCTTTCTAACTGCTTTTTTGTGTTGGAGCAGCACTTCTCGTTGGAACATGAAATGCACAGTGCTTCTCCAAAGTAATTGCAGGGCTGGTTTTGAAATCACCTCTTGGAATGAAAGTGATCCCAGTTCCTTTCTTCCAAAGGAAGAGATCCTGTCAGAAAGGCTCAGCTTTGAGCGTCATGAATATTGTCCCTTAGTCCTTGCATTCCAGTCCAAAGCATAGCCACATAAAGAAAGCAGGTGTGTCTGTTTCCAGTGCAGTGGTTCCAGTCCAATGCATAGCCACATGAAGCAAATAAGCAGGCATGTCTGTTTCTGTAGTGTAGTGGTTATCACGTTCGCCTTACACGCGAAAGGTACCTGGTTCGAGGCCAGGCAGAAACAGCAAGTTGCTGTGCTTTATCACATTATTTGCATTTACCACCTCACCTGACAGGTAAATTGAAATTAAAGAGGCTGTGTCTATCCCTCACCATCGTGAGGTACTACGCTCCAAGGGCATCGGTCTCAACTCACCAAGAGAAGACGATACACCTTACGGCAGTCAGTTGCTCCCTTTTTGACCTTTCCATTGAAGCCTGGGCCTACTGTGGTCAAGCCAGCCAAGGAAGGAAGGTATGAGAGCGAAAATGGCTTTCCTACCTTCACCAAGAACATACACCTTGAGCAAAGAAAGGGCCAGACTTACAAGGCCCTATCGCCACCGGCACATCATCTTTAGTGACGCCCCGGTGGCACTATGTACTGTGCCGTATTTACAAGACGCCGTTCAACCACGTTTTGTGGCTTAACACCACCTTGTAAATACGGCCCCTTCACACGCAGCCCTTTCCCTGGAAGGGGCGTGCAATGGGCGTTGCTCTGGGTGGGCCACTGCAACACCATAGCATTTTGATGCTGCTCCAGTTTTACGAGTTTTTGTAAATCTGTGGCAGCGCCAAAATCCAAGCGCCATACAATGGGTGTCGTTATAGTGGAGAAACGAGCAGAAATGTTTTCATTTCTCCTCATTTTTGCTCTTTCTATGTGTGCTGCACGAACATATCGCCACTGAAGATTTCTGTTGTGCAGGAAGGTGTGCCTTCCTGAACAAAAACAATTTCCCCCTCCACGCAGCCATCCTTGTACCATGGCGCAAGGATGGCTGCGTTGGTGCTCGGCAGCTAATTTAGAGCTGGCGCAGAGGGAAGCACAGGGGTGCGCTGTATTCTACTAAATACGGCGCTTCCCTGCATTTTGAAAATGACTGAGTGCGAGGCTGCCAAATTTGGCAGAGCGTCTCACTCAGTCATCCTCTTGTAATTATGGGCCAAAAGGTCTAAAGGATAGAGGCGTTTTATGTCATGTTCGATGACGACCATGGAAATGACTCTAGTCATATTGCAGAAGAGAGAACCATGTGCATTTTCTTGCCTTGCGATGTATTCGCCCACTCTCTGCCCTCAACCCTAGGAGCAGGGTCTGAGCAGTGGTGCTTCTGTGCCCTCGCTCGTTGGTGTCCGGGTCCAAATCCCCAACACACCCTTTTTAGCAGAAAACACTCAAATTTTACTCAAAATACACAAAGCTTGAAGATTCCTCATTCCACTCAAAGCATTGTTGTGCAAAATATTTTTAGCCTCAGGAGAAAAAAAGGATCACCATGCCTTGGCTTCCTTCCTGCTTGCTTTCAGTGTGCTCTGTGTGATGCTTTCACAGGCTCTGGTTTCAGGCATTTAGGCATCAGATATTTGTCTCTACCCGCAGCTGTGACTTTTCAGTACATCTGAGTGTACGCTTGCTGGCTGACAACGCTGCAATTTTCACACTTACTCCTCGCTTTGCGAGCAACTGCTGATCAAGTATAGAGGCAATCGGGCAAACATATGAGGGGAATTTTGCTCCTTCAGTCAAGCCCTCATGCTTGTTTCTGTAGTGTAGTGGTTATCACGTTCGCCTAACACGCGAAAGGTCCCCGGTTCGAGACCGGGCAGAAACAATGGGCAGTGTCTGCTTTTGTGTTTGCTCCCTAAAAGCTTAGTCTCACTCAGGGATGGCCTTTAAAAACTTGTGACCTGTGTAAAACTTGTATTACTATTGCAGGCCGGTAAAAAGTTATCTGCATCTTTGCGTAGTCGTGCATGTGCCTGGTTTCTTATTCTGTTTTTTACTTTTTTTTTTCTTGGCCATGTTATATTGTGGGGCCTTTAAACCTGTCACCTTGATAGGAACATTGCAAGCGGCAGCATCGACAAGTGCAGACTGAGGAGTCAGACCTAAACACAGACTCAGCTGTCAGGATGGCCGAGTGGTCTAAGGCGGCAGCCTCAAGAGAGCTTGATCTTCAGTTAAGCTAAGCATCCTGGTTTGCTCATGTAGTTGTGGGTTCATATCGCACTTCTGATAGGTCTATTTTCTGCCCTTAAATCTTCCTCTGCTTGCACAGCCAGCTCCCCACAACACTATCTTTGCAAGCTGCTGTAGCATATGAAAAGAAATCCACCAACCCTCCGGCTGGGCCCTCAATCAGCATTCCATGTATTTCTGGAAGGGGCATCTCAGTCACGCCTTCTGTTAGAGCTGCACCTTATCACTGTAACTACCATGCTGGTTTCTACTTAAGCAGTTGATTCCATCGTTTGAAGTGAGGCTCTTCTGCCACTTTTGGGCAGAGAAGGCACTGCCCCTGCAACAACAACAGGCAGACAAGCTCAACCTGGGTTTCCTGGTTAGGTGGGCGGAGCAGAATGGCAATGGTCCCTCCTTGTGACTTGAAATTAACATGAAGAAGACAGAGAGGCAGCTGGGAGTAGGCAGTACCCATGCACCCCTGAACACTGTCTTGCGATTTTCACCCAATTCTGAAATGAGTCGGGAGGAAAGGAGGTGATTTTCCTATCGAAGGCCATTCTGGGAATTCAGCCACCCCGCGTCTCCCAGGTGAGTGTTTCAGGCCTGTGAGGCACTCATATAAATCTCGCCTGATCGAGCCTTATCGAGCACTGAGCGAGCAATTGTGCTTGAATACAAGAGGCATGCTCCTCTGGCTCAGGCGCAAGAGATGGCAGGCCCTTCAGTGCTTCTGGTCTGGAAGTCTACGGTGCAAGGGCCCAGGTCCTGCGGAGGCGTACAACTACCAGAAAGGGTCTGCTTTTCTCATCAGCGCCACAGTTCAGCTTGCTAGCATAGGGCTTCTTGACTACCTCTTGCCTTGCTAGAGGCAAAAAAAAAACCCTTGGCACAAAACATCAATTGCTATGGCACGCTTAGAAGGAGAGTCTCCAAGTGGCCCTGCTTTTTCACAAAGACACTTCAGAAGATGTTTGAAAGGCTTTTGCAGCAGCAGGCTCGTTGGTCTAGGGGTATGATTCTCGCTTTGGGTGTGAGAGGTCCCGGGTTCAAATCCCGGACGAGCCTGTGCCTTCATAGGTTCGATCTGTTTTTAAACAGGAGTATTTCTGCTTTCCACTCTTGTAAGATGCCATGGTGGAATGCATTGCATGCTTTCTACTGGTGTCGAGGCAGTTCGGCATGATGAAGGAGTGCAGGATTTCTTTCTAACTGCTTTTTTGTGTTGGAGCAGCACTTCTCGTTGGAACATGAAATGCACAGTGCTTCTCCAAAGTAATTGCAGGGCTGGTTTTGAAATCACCTCTTGGAATGAAAGTGATCCCAGTTCCTTTCTTCCAAAGGAAGAGATCCTGTCAGAAAGGCTCAGCTTTGAGCGTCATGAATATTGTCCCTTAGTCCTTGCATTCCAGTCCAAAGCATAGCCACATAAAGAAAGCAGGTGTGTCTGTTTCCAGTGCAGTGGTTCCAGTCCAATGCATAGCCACATGAAGCAAATAAGCAGGCATGTCTGTTTCTGTAGTGTAGTGGTTATCACGTTCGCCTTACACGCGAAAGGTACCTGGTTCGAGGCCAGGCAGAAACAGCAAGTTGCTGTGCTTTATCACATTATTTGCATTTACCACCTCACCTGACAGGTAAATTGAAATTAAAGAGGCTGTGTCTATCCCTCACCATCGTGAGGTACTACGCTCCAAGGGCATCGGTCTCAACTCACCAAGAGAAGACGATACACCTTACGGCAGTCAGTTGCTCCCTTTTTGACCTTTCCATTGAAGCCTGGGCCTACTGTGGTCAAGCCAGCCAAGGAAGGAAGGTATGAGAGCGAAAATGGCTTTCCTACCTTCACCAAGAACATACACCTTGAGCAAAGAAAGGGCCAGACTTACAAGGCCCTATCGCCACCGGCACATCATCTTTAGTGACGCCCCGGTGGCACTATGTACTGTGCCGTATTTACAAGACGCCGTTCAACCACGTTTTGTGGCTTAACACCACCTTGTAAATACGGCCCCTTCACACGCAGCCCTTTCCCTGGAAGGGGCGTGCAATGGGCGTTGCTCTGGGTGGGCCACTGCAACACCATAGCATTTTGATGCTGCTCCAGTTTTACGAGTTTTTGTAAATCTGTGGCAGCGCCAAAATCCAAGCGCCATACAATGGGTGTCGTTATAGTGGAGAAACGAGCAGAAATGTTTTCATTTCTCCTCATTTTTGCTCTTTCTATGTGTGCTGCACGAACATATCGCCACTGAAGATTTCTGTTGTGCAGGAAGGTGTGCCTTCCTGAACAAAAACAATTTCCCCCTCCACGCAGCCATCCTTGTACCATGGCGCAAGGATGGCTGCGTTGGTGCTCGGCAGCTAATTTAGAGCTGGCGCAGAGGGAAGCACAGGGGTGCGCTGTATTCTACTAAATACGGCGCTTCCCTGCATTTTGAAAATGACTGAGTGCGAGGCTGCCAAATTTGGCAGAGCGTCTCACTCAGTCATCCTCTTGTAATTATGGGCCAAAAGGTCTAAAGGATAGAGGCGTTTTATGTCATGTTCGATGACGACCATGGAAATGACTCTAGTCATATTGCAGAAGAGAGAACCATGTGCATTTTCTTGCCTTGCGATGTATTCGCCCACTCTCTGCCCTCAACCCTAGGAGCAGGGTCTGAGCAGTGGTGCTTCTGTGCCCTCGCTCGTTGGTGTCCGGGTCCAAATCCCCAACACACCCTTTTTAGCAGAAAACACTCAAATTTTACTCAAAATACACAAAGCTTGAAGATTCCTCATTCCACTCAAAGCATTGTTGTGCAAAATATTTTTAGCCTCAGGAGAAAAAAAGGATCACCATGCCTTGGCTTCCTTCCTGCTTGCTTTCAGTGTGCTCTGTGTGATGCTTTCACAGGCTCTGGTTTCAGGCATTTAGGCATCAGATATTTGTCTCTACCCGCAGCTGTGACTTTTCAGTACATCTGAGTGTACGCTTGCTGGCTGACAACGCTGCAATTTTCACACTTACTCCTCGCTTTGCGAGCAACTGCTGATCAAGTATAGAGGCAATCGGGCAAACATATGAGGGGAATTTTGCTCCTTCAGTCAAGCCCTCATGCTTGTTTCTGTAGTGTAGTGGTTATCACGTTCGCCTAACACGCGAAACGTCCCCGGTTTGAGACCGGGCAGAAACAATGGGCAGTGTCTGCTTTTGTGTTTGCTCCCTAAAAGCTTAGTCTCACTCAGGGATGGCCTTTAAAAACTTGTGACCTGTGTAAAACTTGTATTACTATTGCAGGCCGGTAAAAAGTTATCTGCATCTTTGCGTAGTCGTGCATGTGCCTGGTTTCTTATTCTGTTTTTTACTTTTTTTTTTCTTGGCCATGTTATATTGTGGGGCCTTTAAACCTGTCACCTTGATAGGAACATTGCAAGCGGCAGCATCGACAAGTGCAGACTGAGGAGTCAGACCTAAACACAGACTCAGCTGTCAGGATGGCCGAGTGGTCTAAGGCGGCAGCCTCAAGAGAGCTTGATCTTCAGTTAAGCTAAGCATCCTGGTTTGCTCATGTAGTTGTGGGTTCATATCGCACTTCTGATAGGTCTATTTTCTGCCCTTAAATCTTCCTCTGCTTGCACAGCCAGCTCCCCACAACACTATCTTTGCAAGCTGCTGTAGCATATGAAAAGAAATCCACCAACCCTCCGGCTGGGCCCTCAATCAGCATTCCATGTATTTCTGGAAGGGGCATCTCAGTCACGCCTTCTGTTAGAGCTGCACCTTATCACTGTAACTACCATGCTGGTTTCTACTTAAGCAGTTGATTCCATCGTTTGAAGTGAGGCTCTCCTGCCACTTTTGGGCAGAGAAGGCACTGCCCCTGCAACAACAACAGGCAGACAAGCTCAACCTGGGTTTCCTGGTTAGGTGGGCGGAGCAGAATGGCAATGGTCCCTCCTTGTGACTTGAAATTAACATGAAGAAGACAGAGAGGCAGCTGGGAGTAGGCAGTACCCATGCACCCCTGAACACTGTCTTGCGATTTTCACCCAATTCTGAAATGAGTCGGGAGGAAAGGAGGTGATTTTCCTATCGAAGGCCATTCTGGGAATTCAGCCACCCCGCGTCTCCCAGGTGAGTGTTTCAGGCCTGTGAGGCACTCATATAAATCTCGCCTGATCGAGCACTGAGCGAGCAATTGTGCTTGAATACAAGAGGCATGCTCCTCTGGCTCAGGCGCAAGAGATGGCAGGCCCTTCAGTGCTTCTGGTCTGGAAGTCTACGGTGCAAGGGCCCAGGTCCTGCGGAGGCGTACAACTACCAGAAAGGGTCTGCTTTTCTCATCAGCGCCACAGTTCAGCTTGCTAGCATAGGGCTTCTTGACTACCTCTTGCCTTGCTAGAGGCAAAAAAAAACCCCTTGGCACAAAACATCAATTGCTATGGCACGCTTAGAAGGAGAGTCTCCAAGTGGCCCTGCTTTTTCACAAAGACACTTCAGAAGATGTTTGAAAGGCTTTTGCAGCAGCAGGCTCGTTGGTCTAGGGGTATGATTCTCGCTTTGGGTGTGAGAGGTCCCGGGTTCAAATCCCGGACGAGCCCGTGCCTTCATAGGTTCGATCTGTTTTTAAACAGGAGTATTTCTGCTTTCCACTCTTGTAAGATGCCATGGTGGAATGCATTGCATGCTTTCTACTGGTGTCGAGGCAGTTCGGCATGATGAAGGAGTGCGGGATTTCTTTCTAACTGCTTTTTTGTGTTGGAGCAGCACTTCTCGTTGGAACATGAAATGCACAGTGCTTCTCCAAAGTAATTGCAGGGCTGGTTTTGAAATCACCTCTTGGAATGAAAGTGATCCCAGTTCCTTTCTTCCAAAGGAAGAGATCCTGTCAGAAAGGCTCAGCTTTGAGCGTCATGAATATTGTCCATTAGTCCTTGCATTCCAGTCCAAAGCATAGCCACATAAAGAAAGCAGGTGTGTCTGTTTCCAGTGCAGTGGTTCCAGTCCAATGCATAGCCACATGAAGCAAATAAGCAGGCATGTCTGTTTCTGTAGTGTAGTGGTTATCACGTTCGCCTTACACGCGAAAGGTCCCTGGTTCGAGGCCAGGCAGAAACAGCAAGTTGCTGTGCTTTATCACATTATTTGCATTTACCACCTCACCTGACAGGTAAATTGAAATTAAAGAGGCTGTGTCTATCCCTCACCATCGTGAGGTACTACGCTCCAAGGGCATCGGTCTCAACTCACCAAGAGAAGACGATACACCTTACGGCAGTCAGTTGCTCCCTTTTTGACCTTTCCATTGAAGCCTGGGCCTACTGTGGTCAAGCCAGCCAAGGAAGGAAGGTATGAGAGCGAAAATGGCTTTCCTACCTTCACCAAGAACATACACCTTGAGCAAAGAAAGGGCCAGACTTACAAGGCCCTATCGCCACCGGCACATCATCTTTAGTGACGCCCCGGTGGCACTATGTACTGTGCCGTATTTACAAGACGCCGTTCAACCACGTTTTGTGGCTTAACACCACCTTGTAAATACGGCCCCTTCACACGCAGCCCTTTCCCTGGAAGGGGCGTGCAATGGGCGTTGCTCTGGGTGGGCCACTGCAACACCATAGCATTTTGATGCTGCTCCAGTTTTACGAGTTTTTGTAAATCTGTGGCAGCGCCAAAATCCAAGCGCCATACAATGGGTGTCGTTATAGTGGAGAAACGAGCAGAAATGTTTTCATTTCTCCTCATTTTTGCTCTTTCTATGTGTGCTGCACGAACATATCGCCACTGAAGATTTCTGTTGTGTAGGAAGGTGTGCCTTCCTGAACAAAAACAATTTCCCCCTCCACGCAGCCATCCTTGTACCATGGCGCAAGGATGGCTGCGTTGGTGCTCGGCAGCTAATTTAGAGCTGGCGCAGAGGGAAGCACAGGGGTGCGCTGTATTCTACTAAATACGGCGCTTCCCTGCATTTTGAAAATGACTGAGTGCGAGGCTGCCAAATTTGGGAGAGCGTCTCACTCAGTCATCCTCTTGTAATTATGGGCCAAAAGGTCTAAAGGATAGAGGCGTTTTATGTCATGTTCGATGACGACCATGGAAATGACTCTAGTCATATTGCAGAAGAGAGAACCATGTGCATTTTCTTGCCTTGCGATGTATTCGCCCACTCTCTGCCCTCAACCCTAGGAGCAGGGTCTGAGCAGTGGTGCTTCTGTGCCCTCGCTCGTTGGTGTCCGGGTCCAAATCCCCAACACACCCTTTTTAGCAGAAAACACACAAATTTTACTCAAAATACACAAAGCTTGAAGATTCCTCATTCCACTCAAAGCATTGTTGTGCAAAATATTTTTAGCCTCAGGAGAAAAAAAGGATCACCATGCCTTGGCTTCCTTCCTGCTTGCTTTCAGTGTGCTCTGTGTGATGCTTTCACAGGCTCTGGTTTCAGGCATTTAGGCATCAGATATTTGTCTCTACCCGCAGCTGTGACTTTTCAGTACATCTGAGTGTACGCTTGCTGGCTGACAACGCTGCAATTTTCACACTTACTCCTCGCTTTGCGAGCAACTGCTGATCAAGTATAGAGGCAATCGGGCAAACATATGAGGGGAATTTTGCTCCTTCAGTCAAGCCCTCATGCTTGTTTCTGTAGTGTAGTGGTTATCACGTTCGCCTAACACGCGAAAGGTCCCCGGTTCGAGACCGGGCAGAAACAATGGGCAGTGTCTGCTTTTGTGTTTGCTCCCTAAAAGCTTAGTCTCACTCAGGGATGGCCTTTAAAAACTTGTGACCTGTGTAAAACTTGTATTACTATTGCAGGCCGGTAAAAAGTTATCTGCATCTTTGCGTAGTCGTGCATGTGCCTGGTTTCTTATTCTGTTTTTTACTTTTTTTTTTCTTGGCCATGTTATATTGTGGGGCCTTTAAACCTGTCACCTTGATAGGAACATTGCAAGCGGCAGCATCGACAAGTGCAGACTGAGGAGTCAGACCTAAACACAGACTCAGCTGTCAGGATGGCCGAGTGGTCTAAGGCGGCAGCCTCAAGAGAGCTTGATCTTCAGTTAAGCTAAGCATCCTGGTTTGCTCATGTAGTTGTGGGTTCATATCGCACTTCTGATAGGTCTATTTTCTGCCCTTAAATCTTCCTCTGCTTGCACAGCCAGCTCCCCACAACACTATCTTTGCAAGCTGCTGTAGCATATGAAAAGAAATCCACCAACCCTCCGGCTGGGCCCTCAATCAGCATTCCATGTATTTCTGGAAGGGGCATCTCAGTCACGCCTTCTGTTAGAGCTGCACCTTATCACTGTAACTACCATGCTGGTTTCTACTTAAGCAGTTGATTCCATCGTTTGAAGTGAGGCTCTCCTGCCACTTTTGGGCAGAGAAGGCACTGCCCCTGCAACAACAACAGGCAGACAAGCTCAACCTGGGTTTCCTGGTTAGGTGGGCGGAGCAGAATGGCAATGGTCCCTCCTTGTGACTTGAAATTAACATGAAGAAGACAGAGAGGCAGCTGGGAGTAGGCAGTACCCATGCACCCCTGAACACTGTCTTGCGATTTTCACCCAATTCTGAAATGAGTCGGGAGGAAAGGAGGTGATTTTCCTATCGAAGGCCATTCTGGGAATTCAGCCACCCCGCGTCTCCCAGGTGAGTGTTTCAGGCCTGTGAGGCACTCATATAAATCTCGCCTGATCGAGCACTGAGCGAGCAATTGTGCTTGAATACAAGAGGCATGCTCCTCTGGCTCAGGCGCAAGAGATGGCAGGCCCTTCAGTGCTTCTGGTCTGGAAGTCTACGGTGCAAGGGCCCAGGTCCTGCGGAGGCGTACAACTACCAGAAAGGGTCTGCTTTTCTCATCAGCGCCACAGTTCAGCTTGCTAGCATAGGGCTTCTTGACTACCTCTTGCCTTGCTAGAGGCAAAAAAAAAACCCTTGGCACAAAACATCAATTGCTATGGCACGCTTAGAAGGAGAGTCTCCAAGTGGCCCTGCTTTTTCACAAAGACACTTCAGAAGATGTTTGAAAGGCTTTTGCAGCAGCAGGCTCGTTGGTCTAGGGGTATGATTCTCGCTTTGGGTGTGAGAGGTCCCGGGTTCAAATCCCGGACGAGCCCGTGCCTTCATAGGTTCGATCTGTTTTTAAACAGGAGTATTTCTGCTTTCCACTCTTGTAAGATGCCATGGTGGAATGCATTGCATGCTTTCTACTGGTGTCGAGGCAGTTCGGCATGATGAAGGAGTGCGGGATTTCTTTCTAACTGCTTTTTTGTGTTGGAGCAGCACTTCTCGTTGGAACATGAAATGCACAGTGCTTCTCCAAAGTAATTGCAGGGCTGGTTTTGAAATCACCTCTTGGAATGAAAGTGATCCCAGTTCCTTTCTTCCAAAGGAAGAGATCCTGTCAGAAAGGCTCAGCTTTGAGCGTCATGAATATTGTCCCTTAGTCCTTGCATTCCAGTCCAAAGCATAGCCACATAAAGAAAGCAGGTGTGTCTGTTTCCAGTGCAGTGGTTCCAGTCCAATGCATAGCCACATGAAGCAAATAAGCAGGCATGTCTGTTTCTGTAGTGTAGTGGTTATCACGTTCGCCTTACACGCGAAAGGTCCCTGGTTCGAGGCCAGGCAGAAACAGCAAGTTGCTGTGCTTTATCACATTATTTGCATTTACCACCTCACCTGACAGGTAAATTGAAATTAAAGAGGCTGTGTCTATCCCTCACCATTGTGAGGTACTACGCTCCAAGGGCATCGGTCTCAACTCACCAAGAGAAGACGATACACCTTACGGCAGTCAGTTGCTCCCTTTTTGACCTTTCCATTGAAGCCTGGGCCTACTGTGGTCAAGCCAGCCAAGGAAGGAAGGTATGAGAGCGAAAATGGCTTTCCTACCTTCACCAAGAACATACACCTTGAGCAAAGAAAGGGCCAGACTTACAAGGCCCTATCGCCACCGGCACATCATCTTTAGTGACGCCCCGGTGGCACTATGTACTGTGCCGTATTTACAAGACGCCGTTCAACCACGTTTTGTGGCTTAACACCACCTTGTAAATACGGCCCCTTCACACGCAGCCCTTTCCCTGGAAGGGGCGTGCAATGGGCGTTGCTCTGGGTGGGCCACTGCAACACCATAGCATTTTGATGCTGCTCCAGTTTTACGAGTTTTTGTAAATCTGTGGCAGCGCCAAAATCCAAGCGCCATACAATGGGTGTCGTTATAGTGGAGAAACGAGCAGAAATGTTTTCATTTCTCCTCATTTTTGCTCTTTCTATGTGTGCTGCACGAACATATCGCCACTAAAGATTTCTGTTGTGCAGGAAGGTGTGCCTTCCTGAACAAAAACAATTTCCCCCTCCACGCAGCCATCCTTGTACCATGGCGCAAGGATGGCTGCGTTGGTGCTCGGCAGCTAATTTAGAGCTGGCGCAGAGGGAAGCACAGGGGTGCGCTGTATTCTACTAAATACGGCGCTTCCCTGCATTTTGAAAATGACTGAGTGCGAGGCTGCCAAATTTGGCAGAGCGTCTCACTCAGTCATCCTCTTGTAATTATGGGCCAAAAGGTCTAAAGGATAGAGGCGTTTTATGTCATGTTCGATGACGACCATGGAAATGACTCTAGTCATATTGCAGAAGAGAGAACCATGTGCATTTTCTTGCCTTGCGATGTATTCGCCCACTCTCTGCCCTCAACCCTAGGAGCAGGGTCTGAGCAGTGGTGCTTCTGTGCCCTCGCTCGTTGGTGTCCGGGTCCAAATCCCCAACACACCCTTTTTAGCAGAAAACACACAAATTTTACTCAAAATACACAAAGCTTGAAGATTCCTCATTCCACTCAAAGCATTGTTGTGCAAAATATTTTTAGCCTCAGGAGAAAAAAAGGATCACCATGCCTTGGCTTCCTTCCTGCTTGCTTTCAGTGTGCTCTGTGTGATGCTTTCACAGGCTCTGGTTTCAGGCATTTAGGCATCAGATATTTGTCTCTACCCGCAGCTGTGACTTTTCAGTACATCTGAGTGTACGCTTGCTGGCTGACAACGCTGCAATTTTCACACTTACTCCTCGCTTTGCGAGCAACTGCTGATCAAGTATAGAGGCAATCGGGCAAACATATGAGGGGAATTTTGCTCCTTCAGTCAAGCCCTCATGCTTGTTTCTGTAGTGTAGTGGTTATCACGTTCGCCTAACACGCGAAAGGTCCCCGGTTCGAGACCGGGCAGAAACAATGGGCAGTGTCTGCTTTTGTGTTTGCTCCCTAAAAGCTTAGTCTCACTCAGGGATGGCCTTTAAAAACTTGTGACCTGTGTAAAACTTGTATTACTATTGCAGGCCGGTAAAAAGTTATCTGCATCTTTGCGTAGTCGTGCATGTGCCTGGTTTCTTATTCTGTTTTTTACTTTTTTTTTTCTTGGCCATGTTATATTGTGGGGCCTTTAAACCTGTCACCTTGATAGGAACATTGCAAGCGGCAGCATCGACAAGTGCAGACTGAGGAGTCAGACCTAAACACAGACTCAGCTGTCAGGATGGCCGAGTGGTCTAAGGCGGCAGCCTCAAGAGAGCTTGATCTTCAGTTAAGCTAAGCATCCTGGTTTGCTCATGTAGTTGTGGGTTCATATCGCACTTCTGATAGGTCTATTTTCTGCCCTTAAATCTTCCTCTGCTTGCACAGCCAGCTCCCCACAACACTATCTTTGCAAGCTGCTGTAGCATATGAAAAGAAATCCACCAACCCTCCGGCTGGGCCCTCAATCAGCATTCCATGTATTTCTGGAAGGGGCATCTCAGTCACGCCTTCTGTTAGAGCTGCACCTTATCACTGTAACTACCATGCTGGTTTCTACTTAAGCAGTTGATTCCATCGTTTGAAGTGAGGCTCTCCTGCCACTTTTGGGCAGAGAAGGCACTGCCCCTGCAACAACAACAGGCAGACAAGCTCAACCTGGGTTTCCTGGTTAGGTGGGCGGAGCAGAATGGCAATGGTCCCTCCTTGTGACTTGAAATTAACATGAAGAAGACAGAGAGGCAGCTGGGAGTAGGCAGTACCCATGCACCCCTGAACACTGTCTTGCGATTTTCACCCAATTCTGAAATGAGTCGGGAGGAAAGGAGGTGATTTTCCTATCGAAGGCCATTCTGGGAATTCAGCCACCCCGCGTCTCCCAGGTGAGTGTTTCAGGCCTGTGAGGCACTCATATAAATCTCGCCTGATCGAGCACTGAGCGAGCAATTGTGCTTGAATACAAGAGGCATGCTCCTCTGGCTCAGGCGCAAGAGATGGCAGGCCCTTCAGTGCTTCTGGTCTGGAAGTCTACGGTGCAAGGGCCCAGGTCCTGCGGAGGCGTACAACTACCAGAAAGGGTCTGCTTTTCTCATCAGCGCCACAGTTCAGCTTGCTAGCATAGGGCTTCTTGACTACCTCTTGCCTTGCTAGAGGCAAAAAAAAACCCCTTGGCACAAAACATCAATTGCTATGGCACGCTTAGAAGGAGAGTCTCCAAGTGGCCCTGCTTTTTCACAAAGACACTTCAGAAGATGTTTGAAAGGCTTTTGCAGCAGCAGGCTCGTTGGTCTAGGGGTATGATTCTCGCTTTGGGTGTGAGAAGTCCCGGGTTCAAATCCCGGACGAGCCCGTGCCTTCATAGGTTCGATCTGTTTTTAAACAGGAGTATTTCTGCTTTCCACTCTTGTAAGATGCCATGGTGGAATGCATTGCATGCTTTCTACTGGTGTCGAGGCAGTTCGGCATGATGAAGGAGTGCGGGATTTCTTTCTAACTGCTTTTTTGTGTTGGAGCAGCACTTCTCGTTGGAACATGAAATGCACAGTGCTTCTCCAAAGTAATTGCAGGGCTGGTTTTGAAATCACCTCTTGGAATGAAAGTGATCCCAGTTCCTTTCTTCCAAAGGAAGAGATCCTGTCAGAAAGGCTCAGCTTTGAGCGTCATGAATATTGTCCTTGCATTCCAGTCCAAAGCATAGCCACATAAAGAAAGCAGGTGTGTCTGTTTCCAGTGCAGTGGTTCCAGTCCAATGCATAGCCACATGAAGCAAATAAGCAGGCATGTCTGTTTCTGTAGTGTAGTGGTTATCACGTTCGCCTTACACGCGAAAGGTACCTGGTTCGAGGCCAGGCAGAAACAGCAAGTTGCTGTGCTTTATCACATTATTTGCATTTACCACCTCACCTGACAGGTAAATTGAAATTAAAGAGGCTGTGTCTATCCCTCACCATCGTGAGGTACTACGCTCCAAGGGCATCGGTCTCAACTCACCAAGAGAAGACGATACACCTTACGGCAGTCAGTTGCTCCCTTTTTGACCTTTCCATTGAAGCCTGGGCCTACTGTGGTCAAGCCAGCCAAGGAAGGAAGGTATGAGAGCGAAAATGGCTTTCCTACCTTCACCAAGAACATACACCTTGAGCAAAGAAAGGGCCAGACTTACAAGGCCCTATCGCCACCGGCACATCATCTTTAGTGACGCCCCGGTGGCACTATGTACTGTGCCGTATTTACAAGACGCCGTTCAACCACGTTTTGTGGCTTAACACCACCTTGTAAATACGGCCCCTTCACATGCAGCCCTTTCCCTGGAAGGGGCGTGCAATGGGCGTTGCTCTGGGTGGGCCACTGCAACACCATAGCATTTTGATGCTGCTCCAGTTTTACGAGTTTTTGTAAATCTGTGGCAGCGCCAAAATCCAAGCGCCATACAATGGGTGTCGTTATAGTGGAGAAACGAGCAGAAATGTTTTCATTTCTCCTCATTTTTGCTCTTTCTATGTGTGCTGCACGAACATATCGCCACTGAAGATTTCTGTTGTGCAGGAAGGTGTGCCTTCCTGAACAAAAACAATTTCCCCCTCCACGCAGCCATCCTTGTACCATGGCGCAAGGATGGCTGCGTTGGTGCTCGGCAGCTAATTTAGAGCTGGCGCAGAGGGAAGCACAGGGGTGCGCTGTATTCTACTAAAGGCGGCAGCCTCAAGAGAGCTTGATCTTCAGTTAAGCTAAGCATCCTGGTTTGCTCATGTAGTTGTGGGTTCATATCGCACTTCTGATAGGTCTATTTTCTGCCCTTAAATCTTCCTCTGCTTGCACAGCCAGCTCCCCACAACACTATCTTTGCAAGCTGCTGTAGCATATGAAAAGAAATCCACCAACCCTCCGGCTGGGCCCTCAATCAGCATTCCATGTATTTCTGGAAGGGGCATCTCAGTCACGCCTTCTGTTAGAGCTGCACCTTATCACTGTAACTACCATGCTGGTTTCTACTTAAGCAGTTGATTCCATCGTTTGAAGTGAGGCTCTCCTGCCACTTTTGGGCAGAGAAGGCACTGCCCCTGCAACAACAACAGGCAGACAAGCTCAACCTGGGTTTCCTGGTTAGGTGGGCGGAGCAGAATGGCAATGGTCCCTCCTTGTGACTTGAAATTAACATGAAGAAGACAGAGAGGCAGCTGGGAGTAGGCAGTACCCATGCACCCCTGAACACTGTCTTGCGATTTTCACCCAATTCTGAAATGAGTCGGGAGGAAAGGAGGTGATTTTCCTATCGAAGGCCATTCTGGGAATTCAGCCACCCCGCGTCTCCCAGGTGAGTGTTTCAGGCCTGTGAGGCACTCATATAAATCTCGCCTGATCGAGCACTGAGCGAGCAATTGTGCTTGAATACAAGAGGCATGCTCCTCTGGCTCAGGCGCAAGAGATGGCAGGCCCTTCAGTGCTTCTGGTCTGGAAGTCTACGGTGCAAGGGCCCAGGTCCTGCGGAGGCGTACAACTACCAGAAAGGGTCTGCTTTTCTCATCAGCGCCACAGTTCAGCTTGCTAGCATAGGGCTTCTTGACTACCTCTTGCCTTGCTAGAGGCAAAAAAAAACCCCTTGGCACAAAACATCAATTGCTATGGCACGCTTAGAAGGAGAGTCTCCAAGTGGCCCTGCTTTTTCACAAAGACACTTCAGAAGATGTTTGAAAGGCTTTTGCAGCAGCAGGCTCGTTGGTCTAGGGGTATGATTCTCGCTTTGGGTGTGAGAGGTCCCGGGTTTAAATCCCGGACGAGCCCGTGCCTTCATAGGTTCGATCTGTTTTTAAACAGGAGTATTTCTGCTTTCCACTCTTGTAAGATGCCATGGTGGAATGCATTGCATGCTTTCTACTGGTGTCGAGGCAGTTCGGCATGATGAAGGAGTGCGGGATTTCTTTCTAACTGCTTTTTTGTGTTGGAGCAGCACTTCTCGTTGGAACATGAAATGCACAGTGCTTCTCCAAAGTAATTGCAGGGCTGGTTTTGAAATCACCTCTTGGAATGAAAGTGATCCCAGTTCCTTTCTTCCAAAGGAAGAGATCCTGTCAGAAAGGCTCAGCTTTGAGCGTCATGAATATTGTCCCTTAGTCCTTGCATTCCAGTCCAAAGCATAGCCACATAAAGAAAGCAGGTGTGTCTGTTTCCAGTGCAGTGGTTCCAGTCCAATGCATAGCCACATGAAGCAAATAAGCAGGCATGTCTGTTTCTGTAGTGTAGTGGTTATCACGTTCGCCTTACACGCGAAAGGTCCCTGGTTCGAGGCCAGGCAGAAACAGCAAGTTGCTGTGCTTTATCACATTATTTGCATTTACCACCTCACCTGACAGGTAAATTGAAATTAAAGAGGCTGTGTCTATCCCTCACCATCGTGAGGTACTACGCTCCAAGGGCATCGGTCTCAACTCACCAAGAGAAGACGATACACCTTACGGCAGTCAGTTGCTCCCTTTTTGACCTTTCCATTGAAGCCTGGGCCTACTGTGGTCAAGCCAGCCAAGGAAGGAAGGTATGAGAGCGAAAATGGCTTTCCTACCTTCACCAAGAACATACACCTTGAGCAAAGAAAGGGCCAGACTTACAAGGCCCTATCGCCACCGGCACATCATCTTTAGTGACGCCCCGGTGGCACTATGTACTGTGCCGTATTTACAAGACGCCGTTCAACCACGTTTGGTGGCTTAACACCACCTTGTAAATACGGCCCCTTCACACGCAGCCCTTTCCCTGGAAGGGGCGTGCAATGGGCGTTGCTCTGGGTGGGCCACTGCAACACCATAGCATTTTGATGCTGCTCCAGTTTTACGAGTTTTTGTAAATCTGTGGCAGCGCCAAAATCCAAGCGCCATACAATGGGTGTCGTTATAGTGGAGAAACGAGCAGAAATGTTTTCATTTCTCCTCATTTTTGCTCTTTCTATGTGTGCTGCACGAACATATCGCCACTGAAGATTTCTGTTGTGCAGGAAGGTGTGCCTTCCTGAACAAAAACAATTTCCCCCTCCACGCAGCCATCCTTGTACCATGGCGCAAGGATGGCTGCGTTGGTGCTCGGCAGCTAATTTAGAGCTGGCGCAGAGGGAAGCACAGGGGTGCGCTGTATTCTACTAAATACGGCGCTTCCCTGCATTTTGAAAATGACTGAGTGCGAGGCTGCCAAATTTGGCAGAGCGTCTCACTCAGTCATCCTCTTGTAATTATGGGCCAAAAGGTCTAAAGGATAGAGGCGTTTTATGTCATGTTCGATGACGACCATGGAAATGACTCTAGTCATATTGCAGAAGAGAGAACCATGTGCATTTTCTTGCCTTGCGATGTATTCGCCCACTCTCTGCCCTCAACCCTAGGAGCAGGGTCTGAGCAGTGGTGCTTCTGTGCCCTCGCTCGTTGGTGTCCGGGTCCAAATCCCCAACACACCCTTTTTAGCAGAAAACACACAAATTTTACTCAAAATACACAAAGCTTGAAGATTCCTCATTCCACTCAAAGCATTGTTGTGCAAAATATTTTTAGCCTCAGGAGAAAAAAAGGATCACCATGCCTTGGCTTCCTTCCTGCTTGCTTTCAGTGTGCTCTGTGTGATGCTTTCACAGGCTCTGGTTTCAGGCATTTAGGCATCAGATATTTGTCTCTACCCGCAGCTGTGACTTTTCAGTACATCTGAGTGTACGCTTGCTGGCTGACAACGCTGCAATTTTCACACTTACTCCTCGCTTTGCGAGCAACTGCTGATCAAGTATAGAGGCAATCGGGCAAACATATGAGGGGAATTTTGCTCCTTCAGTCAAGCCCTCATGCTTGTTTCTGTAGTGTAGTGGTTATCACGTTTGCCTAACACGCGAAAGGTCCCCGGTTCGAGACCGGGCAGAAACAATGGGCAGTGTCTGCTTTTGTGTTTGCTCCCTAAAAGCTTAGTCTCACTCAGGGATGGCCTTTAAAAACTTGTGACCTGTGTAAAACTTGTATTACTATTGCAGGCCGGTAAAAAGTTATCTGCATCTTTGCGTAGTCGTGCATGTGCCTGGTTTCTTATTCTGTTTTTTACTTTTTTTTTTCTTGGCCATGTTATATTGTGGGGCCTTTAAACCTGTCACCTTGATAGGAACATTGCAAGCGGCAGCATCGACAAGTGCAGACTGAGGAGTCAGACCTAAACACAGACTCAGCTGTCAGGATGGCCGAGTGGTCTAAGGCGGCAGCCTCAAGAGAGCTTGATCTTCAGTTAAGCTAAGCATCCTGGTTTGCTCATGTAGTTGTGGGTTCATATCGCACTTCTGATAGGTCTATTTTCTGCCCTTAAATCTTCCTCTGCTTGCACAGCCAGCTCCCCACAACACTATCTTTGCAAGCTGCTGTAGCATATGAAAAGAAATCCACCAACCCTCCGGCTGGGCCCTCAATCAGCATTCCATGTATTTCTGGAAGGGGCATCTCAGTCACGCCTTCTGTTAGAGCTGCACCTTATCACTGTAACTACCATGCTGGTTTCTACTTAAGCAGTTGATTCCATCGTTTGAAGTGAGGCTCTCCTGCCACTTTTGGGCAGAGAAGGCACTGCCCCTGCAACAACAACAGGCAGACAAGCTCAACCTGGGTTTCCTGGTTAGGTGGGCGGAGCAGAATGGCAATGGTCCCTCCTTGTGACTTGAAATTAACATGAAGAAGACAGAGAGGCAGCTGGGAGTAGGCAGTACCCATGCACCCCTGAACACTGTCTTGCGATTTTCACCCAATTCTGAAATGAGTCGGGAGGAAAGGAGGTGATTTTCCTATCGAAGGCCATTCTGGGAATTCAGCCACCCCGCGTCTCCCAGGTGAGTGTTTCAGGCCTGTGAGGCACTCATATAAATCTCGCCTGATCGAGCACTGAGCGAGCAATTGTGCTTGAATACAAGAGGCATGCTCCTCTGGCTCAGGCGCAAGAGATGGCAGGCCCTTCAGTGCTTCTGGTCTGGAAGTCTACGGTGCAAGGGCCCAGGTCCTGCGGAGGCGTACAACTACCAGAAAGGGTCTGCTTTTCTCATCAGCGCCACAGTTCAGCTTGCTAGCATAGGGCTTCTTGACTACCTCTTGCCTTGCTAGAGGCAAAAAAAAACCCCTTGGCACAAAACATCAATTGCTATGGCACGCTTAGAAGGAGAGTCTCCAAGTGGCCCTGCTTTTTCACAAAGACACTTCAGAAGATGTTTGAAAGGCTTTTGCAGCAGCAGGCTCGTTGGTCTAGGGGTATGATTCTCGCTTTGGGTGTGAGAGGTCCCGGGTTCAAATCCCGGACGAGCCCGTGTCTTCATAGGTTCGATCTGTTTTTAAACAGGAGTATTTCTGCTTTCCACTCTTGTAAGATGCCATGGTGGAATGCATTGCATGCTTTCTACTGGTGTCGAGGCAGTTCGGCATGATGAAGGAGTGCGGTATTTCTTTCTAACTGCTTTTTTGTGTTGGAGCAGCACTTCTCGTTGGAACATGAAATGCACAGTGCTTCTCCAAAGTAATTGCAGGGCTGGTTTTGAAATCACCTCTTTGAAAGAAAGTGATCCCAGTTCCTTTCTTCCAAAGGAAGAGATCCTGTCAGAAAGGCTCAGCTTTGAGCGTCATGAATATTGTCCCTTAGTCCTTGCATTCCAGTCCAAAGCATAGCCACATAAAGAAAGCAGGTGTGTCTGTTTCCAGTGCAGTGGTTCCAGTCCAATGCATAGCCACATGAAGCAAATAAGCAGGCATGTCTGTTTCTGTAGTGTAGTGGTTATCACGTTCGCCTTAAACGCGAAAGGTCCCTGGTTCGAGGCCAGGCAGAAACAGCAAGTTGCTGTGCTTTATCACATTATTTGCATTTACCACCTCACCTGACAGGTAAATTGAAATTAAAGAGGCTGTGTCTATCCCTCACCATCGTGAGGTACTACGCTCCAAGGGCATCGGTCTCAACTCACCAAGAGAAGACGATACACCTTACGGCAGTCAGTTGCTCCCTTTTTGACCTTTCCATTGAAGCCTGGGCCTACTGTGGTCAAGCCAGCCAAGGAAGGAAGGTATGAGAGCGAAAATGGCTTTCCTACCTTCACCAAGAACATACACCTTGAGCAAAGAAAGGGCCAGACTTACAAGGCCCTATCGCCACCGGCACATCATCTTTAGTGACGCCCCGGTGGCACTATGTACTGTGCCGTATTTACAAGACGCCGTTCAACCACGTTTTGTGGCTTAACACCACCTTGTAAATACGGCCCCTTCACACGCAGCCCTTTCCCTGGAAGGGGCGTGCAATGGGCGTTGCTCTGGGTGGGCCACTGCAACACCATAGCATTTTGATGCTGCTCCAGTTTTACGAGTTTTTGTAAATCTGTGGCAGCGCCAAAATCCAAGCGCCATACAATGGGTGTCGTTATAGTGGAGAAACGAGCAGAAATGTTTTCATTTCTCCTCATTTTTGCTCTTTCTATGTGTGCTGCACGAACATATCGCCACTGAAGATTTCTGTTGTGCAGGAAGGTGTGCCTTCCTGAACAAAAACAATTTCCCCCTCCACGCAGCCATCCTTGTACCATGGCGCAAGGATGGCTGCGTTGGTGCTCGGCAGCTAATTTAGAGCTGGCGCAGAGGGAAGCACAGGGGTGCGCTGTATTCTACTAAATACGGCGCTTCCCTGCATTTTGAAAATGACTGAGTGCGAGGCTGCCAAATTTGGCAGAGCGTCTCACTCAGTCATCCTCTTGTAATTATGGGCCAAAAGGTCTAAAGGATAGAGGCGTTTTATGTCATGTTCGATGACGACCATGGAAATGACTCTAGTCATATTGCAGAAGAGAGAACCATGTGCATTTTCTTGCCTTGCGATGTATTCGCCCACTCTCTGCCCTCAACCCTAGGAGCAGGGTCTGAGCAGTGGTGCTTCTGTGCCCTCGCTCGTTGGTGTCCGGGTCCAAATCCCCAACACACCCTTTTTAGCAGAAAACACTCAAATTTTACTCAAAATACACAAAGCTTGAAGATTCCTCATTCCACTCAAAGCATTGTTGTGCAAAATATTTTTAGCCTCAGGAGAAAAAAAGGATCACCATGCCTTGGCTTCCTTCCTGCTTGCTTTCAGTGTGCTCTGTGTGATGCTTTCACAGGCTCTGGTTTCAGGCATTTAGGCATCAGATATTTGTCTCTACCCGCAGCTGTGACTTTTCAGTACATCTGAGTGTACGCTTGGTGGCTGACAACGCTGCAATTTTCACACTTACTCCTCGCTTTGCGAGCAACTGCTGATCAAGTATAGAGGCAATCGGGCAAACATATGAGGGGAATTTTGCTCCTTCAGTCAAGCCCTCATGCTTGTTTCTGTAGTGTAGTGGTTATCACGTTCGCCTAACACGCGAAAGGTCCCCGGTTCGAGACCGGGCAGAAACAATGGGCAGTGTCTGCTTTTGTGTTTGCTCCCTAAAAGCTTAGTCTCACTCAGGGATGGCCTTTAAAAACTTGTGACCTGTGTAAAACTTGTATTACTATTGCAGGCCGGTAAAAAGTTATCTGCATCTTTGCGTAGTCGTGCATGTGCCTGGTTTCTTATTCTGTTTTTTACTTTTTTTTTTCTTGGCCATGTTATATTGTGGGGCCTTTAAACCTGTCACCTTGATAGGAACATTGCAAGCGGCAGCATCGACAAGTGCAGACTGAGGAGTCAGACCTAAACACAGACTCAGCTGTCAGGATGGCCGAGTGGTCTAAGGCGGCAGCCTCAAGAGAGCTTGATCTTCAGTTAAGCTAAGCATCCTGGTTTGCTCATGTAGTTGTGGGTTCATATCGCACTTCTGATAGGTCTATTTTCTGCCCTTAAATCTTCCTCTGCTTGCACAGCCAGCTCCCCACAACACTATCTTTGCAAGCTGCTGTAGCATATGAAAAGAAATCCACCAACCCTCCGGCTGGGCCCTCAATCAGCATTCCATGTATTTCTGGAAGGGGCATCTCAGTCACGCCTTCTGTTAGAGCTGCACCTTATCACTGTAACTACCATGCTGGTTTCTACTTAAGCAGTTGATTCCATCGTTTGAAGTGAGGCTCTCCTGCCACTTTTGGGCAGAGAAGGCACTGCCCCTGCAACAACAACAGGCAGACAAGCTCAACCTGGGTTTCCTGGTTAGGTGGGCGGAGCAGAATGGCAATGGTCCCTCCTTGTGACTTGAAATTAACATGAAGAAGACAGAGAGGCAGCTGGGAGTAGGCAGTACCCATGCACCCCTGAACACTGTCTTGCGATTTTCACCCAATTCTGAAATGAGTCGGGAGGAAAGGAGGTGATTTTCCTATCGAAGGCCATTCTGGGAATTCAGCCACCCCGCGTCTCCCAGGTGAGTGTTTCAGGCCTGTGAGGCACTCATATAAATCTCGCCTGATCGAGCACTGAGCGAGCAATTGTGCTTGAATACAAGAGGCATGCTCCTCTGGCTCAGGCGCAAGAGATGGCAGGCCCTTCAGTGCTTCTGGTCTGGAAGTCTACGGTGCAAGGGCCCAGGTCCTGCGGAGGCGTACAACTACCAGAAAGGGTCTGCTTTTCTCATCAGCGCCACAGTTCAGCTTGCTAGCATAGGGCTTCTTGACTACCTCTTGCCTTGCTAGAGGCAAAAAAAAAACCCTTGGCACAAAACATCAATTGCTATGGCACGCTTAGAAGGAGAGTCTCCAAGTGGCCCTGCTTTTTCACAAAGACACTTCAGAAGATGTTTGAAAGGCTTTTGCAGCAGCAGGCTCGTTGGTCTAGGGGTATGATTCTCGCTTTGGGTGTGAGAGGTCCCGGGTTCAAATCCCGGACGAGCCCGTGCCTTCATAGGTTCGATCTGTTTTTAAACCGGAGTATTTCTGCTTTCCACTCTTGTAAGATGCCATGGTGGAATGCATTGCATGCTTTCTACTGGTGTCGAGGCAGTTCGGCATGATGAAGGAGTGCGGGATTTCTTTCTAACTGCTTTTTTGTGTTGGAGCAGCACTTCTCGTTGGAACATGAAATGCACAGTGCTTCTCCAAAGTAATTGCAGGGCTGGTTTTGAAATCACCTCTTGGAATGAAAGTGATCCCAGTTCCTTTCTTCCAAAGGAAGAGATCCTGTCAGAAAGGCTCAGCTTTGAGCGTCATGAATATTGTCCCTTAGTCCTTGCATTCCAGTCCAAAGCATAGCCACATAAAGAAAGCAGGTGTGTCTGTTTCCAGTGCAGTGGTTCCAGTCCAATGCATAGCCACATGAAGCAAATAAGCAGGCATGTCTGTTTCTGTAGTGTAGTGGTTATCACGTTCGCCTTACACGCGAAAGGTCCCTGGTTCGAGGCCAGGCAGAAACAGCAAGTTGCTGTGCTTTATCACATTATTTGCATTTACCACCTCACCTGACAGGTAAATTGAAATTAAAGAGGCTGTGTCTATCCCTCACCATCGTGAGGTACTACGCTCCAAGGGCATCGGTCTCAACTCACCAAGAGAAGACGATACACCTTACGGCAGTCAGTTGCTCCCTTTTTGACCTTTCCATTGAAGCCTGGGCCTACTGTGGTCAAGCCAGCCAAGGAAGGAAGGTATGAGAGCGAAAATGGCTTTCCTACCTTCACCAAGAACATACACCTTGAGCAAAGAAAGGGCCAGACTTACAAGGCCCTATCGCCACCGGCACATCATCTTTAGTGACGCCCCGGTGGCACTATGTACTGTGCCGTATTTACAAGACGCCGTTCAACCACGTTTTGTGGCTTAACACCACCTTGTAAATACGGCCCCTTCACACGCAGCCCTTTCCCTGGAAGGGGCGTGCAATGGGCGTTGCTCTGGGTGGGCCACTGCAACACCATAGCATTTTGATGCTGCTCCAGTTTTACGAGTTTTTGTAAATCTGTGGTAGCGCCAAAATCCAAGCGCCATACAATGGGTGTCGTTATAGTGGAGAAACGAGCAGAAATGTTTTCATTTCTCCTCATTTTTGCTCTTTCTATGTGTGCTGCACGAACATATCGCCACTGAAGATTTCTGTTGTGCAGGAAGGTGTGCCTTCCTGAACAAAAACAATTTCCCCCTCCACGCAGCCATCCTTGTACCATGGCGCAAGGATGGCTGCGTTGGTGCTCGGCAGCTAATTTAGAGCTGGCGCAGAGGGAAGCACAGGGGTGCGCTGTATTCTACTAAATACGGCGCTTCCCTGCATTTTGAAAATGACTGAGTGCGAGGCTGCCAAATTTGGCAGAGCGTCTCACTCAGTCATCCTCTTGTAATTATGGGCCAAAAGGTCTAAAGGATAGAGGCGTTTTATGTCATGTTCGATGACGACCATGGAAATGACTCTAGTCATATTGCAGAAGAGAGAACCATGTGCATTTTCTTGCCTTGCGATGTATTCGCCCACTCTCTGCCCTCAACCCTAGGAGCAGGGTCTGAGCAGTGGTGCTTCTGTGCCCTCGCTCGTTGGTGTCCGGGTCCAAATCCCCAACACACCCTTTTTAGCAGAAAACACACAAATTTTACTCAAAATACACAAAGCTTGAAGATTCCTCATTCCACTCAAAGCATTGTTGTGCAAAATATTTTTAGCCTCAGGAGAAAAAAAGGATCACCATGCCTTGGCTTCCTTCCTGCTTGCTTTCAGTGTGCTCTGTGTGATGCTTTCACAGGCTCTGGTTTCAGGCATTTAGGCATCAGATATTTGTCTCTACCCGCAGCTGTGACTTTTCAGTACATCTGAGTGTACGCTTGCTGGCTGACAACGCTGCAATTTTCACACTTACTCCTCGCTTTGCGAGCAACTGCTGATCAAGTATAGAGGCAATCGGGCAAACATATGAGGGGAATTTTGCTCCTTCAGTCAAGCCCTCATGCTTGTTTCTGTAGTGTAGTGGTTATCACGTTCGCCTAACACGCGAAAGGTCCCCGGTTCGAGACCGGGCAGAAACAATGGGCAGTGTCTGCTTTTGTGTTTGCTCCCTAAAAGCTTAGTCTCACTCAGGGATGGCCTTTAAAAACTTGTGACCTGTGTAAAACTTGTATTACTATTGCAGGCCGGTAAAAAGTTATCTGCATCTTTGCGTAGTCGTGCATGTGCCTGGTTTCTTATTCTGTTTTTTACTTTTTTTTTTCTTGGCCATGTTATATTGTGGGGCCTTTAAACCTGTCACCTTGATAGGAACATTGCAAGCGGCAGCATCGACAAGTGCAGACTGAGGAGTCAGACCTAAACACAGACTCAGCTGTCAGGATGGCCGAGTGGTCTAAGGCGGCAGCCTCAAGAGAGCTTGATCTTCAGTTAAGCTAAGCATCCTGGTTTGCTCATGTAGTTGTGGGTTCATATCGCACTTCTGATAGGTCTATTTTCTGCCCTTAAATCTTCCTCTGCTTGCACAGCCAGCTCCCCACAACACTATCTTTGCAAGCTGCTGTAGCATATGAAAAGAAATCCACCAACCCTCCGGCTGGGCCCTCAATCAGCATTCCATGTATTTCTGGAAGGGGCATCTCAGTCACGCCTTCTGTTAGAGCTGCACCTTATCACTGTAACTACCATGCTGGTTTCTACTTAAGCAGTTGATTCCATCGTTTGAAGTGAGGCTCTCCTGCCACTTTTGGGCAGAGAAGGCACTGCCCCTGCAACAACAACAGGCAGACAAGCTCAACCTGGGTTTCCTGGTTAGGTGGGCGGAGCAGAATGGCAATGGTCCCTCCTTGTGACTTGAAATTAACATGAAGAAGACAGAGAGGCAGCTGGGAGTAGGCAGTACCCATGCACCCCTGAACACTGTCTTGCGATTTTCACCCAATTCTGAAATGAGTCGGGAGGAAAGGAGGTGATTTTCCTATCGAAGGCCATTCTGGGAATTCAGCCACCCCGCGTCTCCCAGGTGAGTGTTTCAGGCCTGTGAGGCACTCATATAAATCTCGCTTGATCGAGCACTGAGCGAGCAATTGTGCTTGAATACAAGAGGCATGCTCCTCTGGCTCAGGCGCAAGAGATGGCAGGCCCTTCAGTGCTTCTGGTCTGGAAGTCTACGGTGCAAGGGCCCAGGTCCTGCGGAGGCGTACAACTACCAGAAAGGGTCTGCTTTTCTCATCAGCGCCACAGTTCAGCTTGCTAGCATAGGGCTTCTTGACTACCTCTTGCCTTGCTAGAGGCAAAAAAAAACCCCTTGGCACAAAACATCAATTGCTATGGCACGCTTAGAAGGAGAGTCTCCAAGTGGCCCTGCTTTTTCACAAAGACACTTCAGAAGATGTTTGAAAGGCTTTTGCAGCAGCAGGCTCGTTGGTCTAGGGGTATGATTCTCGCTTTGGGTGTGAGAGGTCCCGGGTTCAAATCCCGGACGAGCCCGTGCCTTCATAGGTTCGATCTGTTTTTAAACAGGAGTATTTCTGCTTTCCACTCTTGTAAGATGCCATGGTGGAATGCATTGCATGCTTTCTACTGGTGTCGAGGCAGTTCGGCATGATGGAGTGCGGGATTTCTTTCTAACTGCTTTTTTGTGTTGGAGCAGCACTTCTCGTTGGAACATGAAATGCACAGTGCTTCTCCAAAGTAATTGCAGGGCTGGTTTTGAAATCACCTCTTGGAATGAAAGTGATCCCAGTTCCTTTCTTCCAAAGGAAGAGATCCTGTCAGAAAGGCTCAGCTTTGAGCGTCATGAATATTGTCCCTTAGTCCTTGCATTCCAGTCCAAAGCATAGCCACATAAAGAAAGCAGGTGTGTCTGTTTCCAGTGCAGTGGTTCCAGTCCAATGCATAGCCACATGAAGCAAATAAGCAGGCATGTCTGTTTCTGTAGTGTAGTGGTTATCACGTTCGCCTTACACGCGAAAGGTCCCTGGTTCGAGGCCAGGCAGAAACAGCAAGTTGCTGTGCTTTATCACATTATTTGCATTTACCACCTCACCTGACAGGTAAATTGAAATTAAAGAGGCTGTGTCTATCCCTCACCATCGTGAGGTACTACGCTCCAAGGGCATCGGTCTCAACTCACCAAGAGAAGACGATACACCTTACGGCAGTCAGTTGCTCCCTTTTTGACCTTTCCATTGAAGCCTGGGCCTACTGTGGTCAAGCCAGCCAAGGAAGGAAGGTATGAGAGCGAAAATGGCTTTCCTACCTTCACCAAGAACATACACCTTGAGCAAAGAAAGGGCCAGACTTACAAGGCCCTATCGCCACCGGCACATCATCTTTAGTGACGCCCCGGTGGCACTATGTACTGTGCCGTATTTACAAGACGCCGTTCAACCACGTTTTGTGGCTTAACACCACCTTGTAAATACGGCCCCTTCACACGCAGCCCTTTCCCTGGAAGGGGCGTGCAATGGGCGTTGCTCTGGGTGGGCCACTGCAACACCATAGCATTTTGATGCTGCTCCAGTTTTACGAGTTTTTGTAAATCTGTGGCAGCGCCAAAATCCAAGCGCCATACAATGGGTGTCGTTATAGTGGAGAAACGAGCAGAAATGTTTTCATTTCTCCTCATTTTTGCTCTTTCTATGTGTGCTGCACGAACATATCGCCACTGAAGATTTCTGTTGTGCAGGAAGGTGTGCCTTCCTGAACAAAAACAATTTCCCCCTCCACGCAGCCATCCTTGTACCATGGCGCAAGGATGGCTGCGTTGGTGCTCGGCAGCTAATTTAGAGCTGGCGCAGAGGGAAGCACAGGGGTGCGCTGTATTCTACTAAATACGGCGCTTCCCTGCATTTTGAAAATGACTGAGTGCGAGGCTGCCAAATTTGGCAGAGCGTCTCACTCAGTCATCCTCTTGTAATTATGGGCCAAAAGGTCTAAAGGATAGAGGCGTTTTATGTCATGTTCGATGACGACCATGGAAATGACTCTAGTCATATTGCAGAAGATAGAACCATGTGCATTTTCTTGCCTTGCGATGTATTCGCCCACTCTCTGCCCTCAACCCTAGGAGCAGGGTCTGAGCAGTGGTGCTTCTGTGCCCTCGCTCGTTGGTGTCCGGGTCCAAATCCCCAACACACCCTTTTTAGCAGAAAACACACAAATTTTACTCAAAATACACAAAGCTTGAAGATTCCTCATTCCACTCAAAGCATTGTTGTGCAAAATATTTTTAGCCTCAGGAGAAAAAAAGGATCACCATGCCTTGGCTTCCTTCCTGCTTGCTTTCAGTGTGCTCTGTGTGATGCTTTCACAGGCTCTGGTTTCAGGCATTTAGGCATCAGATATTTGTCTCTACCCGCAGCTGTGACTTTTCAGTACATCTGAGTGTACGCTTGCTGGCTGACAACGCTGCAATTTTCACACTTACTCCTCGCTTTGCGAGCAACTGCTGATCAAGTATAGAGGCAATCGGGCAAACATATGAGGGGAATTTTGCTCCTTCAGTCAAGCCCTCATGCTTGTTTCTGTAGTGTAGTGGTTATCACGTTCGCCTAACACGCGAAAGGTCCCCGGTTCGAGACCGGGCAGAAACAATGGGCAGTGTCTGCTTTTGTGTTTGCTCCCTAAAAGCTTAGTCTCACTCAGGGATGGCCTTTAAAAACTTGTGACCTGTGTAAAACTTGTATTACTATTGCAGGCCGGTAAAAAGTTATCTGCATCTTTGCGTAGTCGTGCATGTGCCTGGTTTCTTATTCTGTTTTTTACTTTTTTTTTTCTTGGCCATGTTATATTGTGGGGCCTTTAAACCTGTCACCTTGATAGGAACATTGCAAGCGGCAGCATCGACAAGTGCAGACTGAGGAGTCAGACCTAAACACAGACTCAGCTGTCAGGATGGCCGAGTGGTCTAAGGCGGCAGCCTCAAGAGAGCTTGATCTTCAGTTAAGCTAAGCATCCTGGTTTGCTCATGTAGTTGTGGGTTCATATCGCACTTCTGATAGGTCTATTTTCTGCCCTTAAATCTTCCTCTGCTTGCACAGCCAGCTCCCCACAACACTATCTTTGCAAGCTGCTGTAGCATATGAAAAGAAATCCACCAACCCTCCGGCTGGGCCCTCAATCAGCATTCCATGTATTTCTGGAAGGGGCATCTCAGTCACGCCTTCTGTTAGAGCTGCACCTTATCACTGTAACTACCATGCTGGTTTCTACTTAAGCAGTTGATTCCATCGTTTGAAGTGAGGCTCTCCTGCCACTTTTGGGCAGAGAAGGCACTGCCCCTGCAACAACAACAGGCAGACAAGCTCAACCTGGGTTTCCTGGTTAGGTGGGCGGAGCAGAATGGCAATGGTCCCTCCTTGTGACTTGAAATTAACATGAAGAAGACAGAGAGGCAGCTGGGAGTAGGCAGTACCCATGCACCCCTGAACACTGTCTTGCGATTTTCACCCAATTCTGAAATGAGTCGGGAGGAAAGGAGGTGATTTTCCTATCGAAGGCCATTCTGGGAATTCAGCCACCCCGCGTCTCCCAGGTGAGTGTTTCAGGCCTGTGAGGCACTCATATAAATCTCGCCTGATCGAGCACTGAGCGAGCAATTGTGCTTGAATACAAGAGGCATGCTCCTCTGGCTCAGGCGCAAGAGATGGCAGGCCCTTCAGTGCTTCTGGTCTGGAAGTCTACGGTGCAAGGGCCCAGGTCCTGCGGAGGCGTACAACTACCAGAAAGGGTCTGCTTTTCTCATCAGCGCCACAGTTCAGCTTGCTAGCATAGGGCTTCTTGACTACCTCTTGCCTTGCTAGAGGCAAAAAAAAAACCCTTGGCACAAAACATCAATTGCTATGGCACGCTTAGAAGGAGAGTCTCCAAGTGGCCCTGCTTTTTCACAAAGACACTTCAGAAGATGTTTGAAAGGCTTTTGCAGCAGCAGGCTCGTTGGTCTAGGGGTATGATTCTCGCTTTGGGTGTGAGAGGTCCCGGGTTCAAATCCCGGACGAGCCCGTGCCTTCATAGGTTCGATCTGTTTTTAAACCGGAGTATTTCTGCTTTCCACTCTTGTAAGATGCCATGGTGGAATGCATTGCATGCTTTCTACTGGTGTCGAGGCAGTTCGGCATGATGAAGGAGTGCGGGATTTCTTTCTAACTGCTTTTTTGTGTTGGAGCAGCACTTCTCGTTGGAACATGAAATGCACAGTGCTTCTCCAAAGTAATTGCAGGGCTGGTTTTGAAATCACCTCTTGGAATGAAAGTGATCCCAGTTCCTTTCTTCCAAAGGAAGAGATCCTGTCAGAAAGGCTCAGCTTTGAGCGTCATGAATATTGTCCCTTAGTCCTTGCATTCCAGTCCAAAGCATAGCCACATAAAGAAAGCAGGTGTGTCTGTTTCCAGTGCAGTGGTTCCAGTCCAATGCATAGCCACATGAAGCAAATAAGCAGGCATGTCTGTTTCTGTAGTGTAGTGGTTATCACGTTCGCCTTACACGCGAAAGGTCCCTGGTTCGAGGCCAGGCAGAAACAGCAAGTTGCTGTGCTTTATCACATTATTTGCATTTACCACCTCACCTGACAGGTAAATTGAAATTAAAGAGGCTGTGTCTATCCCTCACCATCGTGAGGTACTACGCTCCAAGGGCATCGGTCTCAACTCACCAAGAGAAGACGATACACCTTACGGCAGTCAGTTGCTCCCTTTTTGACCTTTCCATTGAAGCCTGGGCCTACTGTGGTCAAGCCAGCCAAGGAAGGAAGGTATGAGAGCGAAAATGGCTTTCCTACCTTCACCAAGAACATACACCTTGAGCAAAGAAAGGGCCAGACTTACAAGGCCCTATCGCCACCGGCACATCATCTTTAGTGATGCCCCGGTGGCACTATGTACTGTGCCGTATTTACAAGACGCCGTTCAACCACGTTTTGTGGCTTAACACCACCTTGTAAATACGGCCCCTTCACACGCAGCCCTTTCCCTGGAAGGGGCGTGCAATGGGCGTTGCTCTGGGTGGGCCACTGCAACACCATAGCATTTTGATGCTGCTCCAGTTTTACGAGTTTTTGTAAATCTGTGGCAGCGCCAAAATCCAAGCGCCATACAATGGGTGTCGTTATAGTGGAGAAACGAGCAGAAATGTTTTCATTTCTCCTCATTTTTGCTCTTTCTATGTGTGCTGCACGAACATATCGCCACTGAAGATTTCTGTTGTGCAGGAAGGTGTGCCTTCCTGAACAAAAACAATTTCCCCCTCCACGCAGCCATCCTTGTACCATGGCGCAAGGATGGCTGCGTTGGTGCTCGGCAGCTAATTTAGAGCTGGCGCAGAGGGAAGCACAGGGGTGCGCTGTATTCTACTAAATACGGCGCTTCCCTGCATTTTGAAAATGACTGAGTGCGAGGCTGCCAAATTTGGCAGAGCGTCTCACTCAGTCATCCTCTTGTAATTATGGGCCAAAAGGTCTAAAGGATAGAGGCGTTTTATGTCATGTTCGATGACGACCATGGAAATGACTCTAGTCATATTGCAGAAGAGAGAACCATGTGCATTTTCTTGCCTTGCGATGTATTCGCCCACTCTCTGCCCTCAACCCTAGGAGCAGGGTCTGAGCAGTGGTGCTTCTGTGCCCTCGCTCGTTGGTGTCCGGGTCCAAATCCCCAACACACCCTTTTTAGCAGAAAACACACAAATTTTACTCAAAATACACAAAGCTTGAAGATTCCTCATTCCACTCAAAGCATTGTTGTGCAAAATATTTTTAGCCTCAGGAGAAAAAAAGGATCACCATGCCTTGGCTTCCTTCCTGCTTGCTTTCAGTGTGCTCTGTGTGATGCTTTCACAGGCTCTGGTTTCAGGCATTTAGGCATCAGATATTTGTCTCTACCCGCAGCTGTGACTTTTCAGTACATCTGAGTGTACGCTTGCTGGCTGACAACGCTGCAATTTTCACACTTACTCCTCGCTTTGCGAGCAACTGCTGATCAAGTATAGAGGCAATCGGGCAAACATATGAGGGGAATTTTGCTCCTTCAGTCAAGCCCTCATGCTTGTTTCTGTAGTGTAGTGGTTATCACGTTCGCCTAACACGCGAAAGGTCCCCGGTTCGAGACCGGGCAGAAACAATGGGCAGTGTCTGCTTTTGTGTTTGCTCCCTAAAAGCTTAGTCTCACTCAGGGATGGCCTTTAAAAACTTGTGACCTGTGTAAAACTTGTATTACTATTGCAGGCCGGTAAAAAGTTATCTGCATCTTTGCGTAGTCGTGCATGTGCCTGGTTTCTTATTCTGTTTTTTACTTTTTTTTTTCTTGGCCATGTTATATTGTGGGGCCTTTAAACCTGTCACCTTGATAGGAACATTGCAAGCGGCAGCATCGACAAGTGCAGACTGAGGAGTCAGACCTAAACACAGACTCAGCTGTCAGGATGGCCGAGTGGTCTAAGGCGGCAGCCTCAAGAGAGCTTGATCTTCAGTTAAGCTAAGCATCCTGGTTTGCTCATGTAGTTGTGGGTTCATATCGCACTTCTGATAGGTCTATTTTCTGCCCTTAAATCTTCCTCTGCTTGCACAGCCAGCTCCCCACAACACTATCTTTGCAAGCTGCTGTAGCATATGAAAAGAAATCCACCAACCCTCCGGCTGGGCCCTCAATCAGCATTCCATGTATTTCTGGAAGGGGCATCTCAGTCACGCCTTCTGTTAGAGCTGCACCTTATCACTGTAACTACCATGCTGGTTTCTACTTAAGCAGTTGATTCCATCGTTTGAAGTGAGGCTCTCCTGCCACTTTTGGGCAGAGAAGGCACTGCCCCTGCAACAACAACAGGCAGACAAGCTCAACCTGGGTTTCCTGGTTAGGTGGGCGGAGCAGAATGGCAATGGTCCCTCCTTGTGACTTGAAATTAACATGAAGAAGACAGAGAGGCAGCTGGGAGTAGGCAGTACCCATGCACCCCTGAACACTGTCTTGCGATTTTCACCCAATTCTGAAATGAGTCGGGAGGAAAGGAGGTGATTTTCCTATCGAAGGCCATTCTGGGAATTCAGCCACCCCGCGTCTCCCAGGTGAGTGTTTCAGGCCTGTGAGGCACTCATATAAATCTCGCCTGATCGAGCACTGAGCGAGCAATTGTGCTTGAATACAAGAGGCATGCTCCTCTGGCTCAGGCGCAAGAGATGGCAGGCCCTTCAGTGCTTCTGGTCTGGAAGTCTACGGTGCAAGGGCCCAGGTCCTGCGGAGGCGTACAACTACCAGAAAGGGTCTGCTTTTCTCATCAGCGCCACAGTTCAGCTTGCTAGCATAGGGCTTCTTGACTACCTCTTGCCTTGCTAGAGGCAAAAAAAAAACCCTTGGCACAAAACATCAATTGCTATGGCACGCTTAGAAGGAGAGTCTCCAAGTGGCCCTGCTTTTTCACAAAGACACTTCAGAAGATGTTTGAAAGGCTTTTGCAGCAGCAGGCTCGTTGGTCTAGGGGTATGATTCTCGCTTTGGGTGTGAGAGGTCCCGGGTTCAAATCCCGGACGAGCCCGTGCCTTCATAGGTTCGATCTGTTTTTAAACAGGAGTATTTCTGCTTTCCACTCTTGTAAGATGCCATGGTGGAATGCATTGCATGCTTTCTACTGGTGTCGAGGCAGTTCGGCATGATGAAGGAGTGCGGGATTTCTTTCTAACTGCTTTTTTGTGTTGGAGCAGCACTTCTCGTTGGAACATGAAATGCACAGTGCTTCTCCAAAGTAATTGCAGGGCTGGTTTTGAAATCACCTCTTGGAATGAAAGTGATCCCAGTTCCTTTCTTCCAAAGGAAGAGATCCTGTCAGAAAGGCTCAGCTTTGAGCGTCATGAATATTGTCCCTTAGTCCTTGCATTCCAGTCCAAAGCATAGCCACATAAAGAAAGCAGGTGTGTCTGTTTCCAGTGCAGTGGTTCCAGTCCAATGCATAGCCACATGAAGCAAATAAGCAGGCATGTCTGTTTCTGTAGTGTAGTGGTTATCACGTTCGCCTTACACGCGAAAGGTCCCTGGTTCGAGGCCAGGCAGAAACAGCAAGTTGCTGTGCTTTATCACATTATTTGCATTTACCACCTCACCTGACAGGTAAATTGAAATTAAAGAGGCTGTGTCTATCCCTCACCATCGTGAGGTACTACGCTCCAAGGGCATCGGTCTCAACTCACCAAGAGAAGACGATACACCTTACGGCAGTCAGTTGCTCCCTTTTTGACCTTTCCATTGAAGCCTGGGCCTACTGTGGTCAAGCCAGCCAAGGAAGGAAGGTATGAGAGCGAAAATGGCTTTCCTACCTTCACCAAGAACATACACCTTGAGCAAAGAAAGGGCCAGACTTACAAGGCCCTATCGCCACCGGCACATCATCTTTAGTGACGCCCCGGTGGCACTATGTACTGTGCCGTATTTACAAGACGCCGTTCAACCACGTTTTGTGGCTTAACACCACCTTGTAAATACGGCCCCTTCACACGCAGCCCTTTCCCTGGAAGGGGCGTGCAATGGGCGTTGCTCTGGGTGGGCCACTGCAACACCATAGCATTTTGATGCTGCTCCAGTTTTACGAGTTTTTGTAAATCTGTGGCAGCGCCAAAATCCAAGCGCCATACAATGGGTGTCGTTATAGTGGAGAAACGAGCAGAAATGTTTTCATTTCTCCTCATTTTTGCTCTTTCTATGTGTGCTGCACGAACATATCGCCACTGAAGATTTCTGTTGTGCAGGAAGGTGTGCCTTCCTGAACAAAAACAATTTCCCCCTCCACGCAGCCATCCTTGTACCATGGCGCAAGGATGGCTGCGTTGGTGCTCGGCAGCTAATTTAGAGCTGGCGCAGAGGGAAGCACAGGGGTGCGCTGTATTCTACTAAATACGGCGCTTCCCTGCATTTTGAAAATGACTGAGTGCGAGGCTGCCAAATTTGGCAGAGCGTCTCACTCAGTCATCCTCTTGTAATTATGGGCCAAAAGGTCTAAAGGATAGAGGCGTTTTATGTCATGTTCGATGACGACCATGGAAATGACTCTAGTCATATTGCAGAAGAGAGAACCATGTGCATTTTCTTGCCTTGCGATGTATTCGCCCACTCTCTGCCCTCAACCCTAGGAGCAGGGTCTGAGCAGTGGTGCTTCTGTGCCCTCGCTCGTTGGTGTCCGGGTCCAAATCCCCAACACACCCTTTTTAGCAGAAAACACACAAATTTTACTCAAAATACACAAAGCTTGAAGATTCCTCATTCCACTCAAAGCATTGTTGTGCAAAATATTTTTAGCCTCAGGAGAAAAAAAGGATCACCATGCCTTGGCTTCCTTCCTGCTTGCTTTCAGTGTGCTCTGTGTGATGCTTTCACAGGCTCTGGTTTCAGGCATTTAGGCATCAGATATTTGTCTCTACCCGCAGCTGTGACTTTTCAGTACATCTGAGTGTACGCTTGCTGGCTGACAACGCTGCAATTTTCACACTTACTCCTCGCTTTGCGAGCAACTGCTGATCAAGTATAGAGGCAATCGGGCAAACATATGAGGGGAATTTTGCTCCTTCAGTCAAGCCCTCATGCTTGTTTCTGTAGTGTAGTGGTTATCACGTTCGCCTAACACGCGAAAGGTCCCCGGTTCGAGACCGGGCAGAAACAATGGGCAGTGTCTGCTTTTGTGTTTGCTCCCTAAAAGCTTAGTCTCACTCAGGGATGGCCTTTAAAAACTTGTGACCTGTGTAAAACTTGTATTACTATTGCAGGCCGGTAAAAAGTTATCTGCATCTTTGCGTAGTCGTGCATGTGCCTGGTTTCTTATTCTGTTTTTTACTTTTTTTTTTCTTGGCCATGTTATATTGTGGGGCCTTTAAACCTGTCACCTTGATAGGAACATTGCAAGCGGCAGCATCGACAAGTGCAGACTGAGGAGTCAGACCTAAACACAGACTCAGCTGTCAGGATGGCCGAGTGGTCTAAGGCGGCAGCCTCAAGAGAGCTTGATCTTCAGTTAAGCTAAGCATCCTGGTTTGCTCATGTAGTTGTGGGTTCATATCGCACTTCTGATAGGTCTATTTTCTGCCCTTAAATCTTCCTCTGCTTGCACAGCCAGCTCCCCACAACACTATCTTTGCAAGCTGCTGTAGCATATGAAAAGAAATCCACCAACCCTCCGGCTGGGCCCTCAATCAGCATTCCATGTATTTCTGGAAGGGGCATCTCAGTCACGCCTTCTGTTAGAGCTGCACCTTATCACTGTAACTACCATGCTGGTTTCTACTTAAGCAGTTGATTCCATCGTTTGAAGTGAGGCTCTCCTGCCACTTTTGGGCAGAGAAGGCACTGCCCCTGCAACAACAACAGGCAGACAAGCTCAACCTGGGTTTCCTGGTTAGGTGGGCGGAGCAGAATGGCAATGGTCCCTCCTTGTGACTTGAAATTAACATGAAGAAGACAGAGAGGCAGCTGGGAGTAGGCAGTACCCATGCACCCCTGAACACTGTCTTGCGATTTTCACCCAATTCTGAAATGAGTCGGGAGGAAAGGAGGTGATTTTCCTATCGAAGGCCATTCTGGGAATTCAGCCACCCCGCGTCTCCCAGGTGAGTGTTTCAGGCCTGTGAGGCACTCATATAAATCTCGCCTGATCAAGCCTGATCGAGCACTGAGCGAGCAATTGTGCTTGAATACAAGAGGCATGCTCCTCTGGCTCAGGCGCAAGAGATGGCAGGCCCTTCAGTGCTTCTGGTCTGGAAGTCTACGGTGCAAGGGCCCAGGTCCTGCGGAGGCGTACAACTACCAGAAAGGGTCTGCTTTTCTCATCAGCGCCACAGTTCAGCTTGCTAGCATAGGGCTTCTTGACTACCTCTTGCCTTGCTAGAGGCAAAAAAAAAACCCTTGGCACAAAACATCAATTGCTATGGCACGCTTAGAAGGAGAGTCTCCAAGTGGCCCTGCTTTTTCACAAAGACACTTCAGAAGATGTTTGAAAGGCTTTTGCAGCAGCAGGCTCGTTGGTCTAGGGGTATGATTCTCGCTTTGGGTGTGAGAGGTCCCGGGTTCAAATCCCGGACGAGCCCGTGCCTTCATAGGTTCGATCTGTTTTTAAACAGGAGTATTTCTGCTTTCCACTCTTGTAAGATGCCATGGTGGAATGCATTGCATGCTTTCTACTGGTGTCGAGGCAGTTCGGCATGATGAAGGAGTGCGGGATTTCTTTCTAACTGCTTTTTTGTGTTGGAGCAGCACTTCTCGTTGGAACATGAAATGCACAGTGCTTCTCCAAAGTAATTGCAGGGCTGGTTTTGAAATCACCTCTTGGAATGAAAGTGATCCCAGTTCCTTTCTTCCAAAGGAAGAGATCCTGTCAGAAAGGCTCAGCTTTGAGCGTCATGAATATTGTCCCTTAGTCCTTGCATTCCAGTCCAAAGCATAGCCACATAATGAAAGCAGGTGTGTCTGTTTCCAGTGCAGTGGTTCCAGTCCAATGCATAGCCACATGAAGCAAATAAGCAGGCATGTCTGTTTCTGTAGTGTAGTGGTTATCACGTTCGCCTTACACGCGAAAGGTCCCTGGTTCGAGGCCAGGCAGAAACAGCAAGTTGCTGTGCTTTATCACATTATTTGCATTTACCACCTCACCTGACAGGTAAATTGAAATTAAAGAGGCTGTGTCTATCCCTCACCATCGTGAGGTACTACGCTCCAAGGGCATCGGTCTCAACTCACCAAGAGAAGACGATACACCTTACGGCAGTCAGTTGCTCCCTTTTTGACCTTTCCATTGAAGCCTGGGCCTACTGTGGTCAAGCCAGCCAAGGAAGGAAGGTATGAGAGCGAAAATGGCTTTCCTACCTTCACCAAGAACATACACCTTGAGCAAAGAAAGGGCCAGACTTACAAGGCCCTATCGCCACCGGCACATCATCTTTAGTGACGCCCCGGTGGCACTATGTACTGTGCCGTATTTACAAGACGCCGTTCAACCACGTTTTGTGGCTTAACACCACCTTGTAAATACGGCCCCTTCACACGCAGCCCTTTCCCTGGAAGGGGCGTGCAATGGGCGTTGCTCTGGGTGGGCCACTGCAACACCATAGCATTTTGATGCTGCTCCAGTTTTACGAGTTTTTGTAAATCTGTGGCAGCGCCAAAATCCAAGCGCCATACAATGGGTGTCGTTATAGTGGAGAAACGAGCAGAAATGTTTTCATTTCTCCTCATTTTTGCTCTTTCTATGTGTGCTGCACGAACATATCGCCACTGAAGATTTCTGTTGTGCAGGAAGGTGTGCCTTCCTGAACAAAAACAATTTCCCCCTCCACGCAGCCATCCTTGTACCATGGCGCAAGGATGGCTGCGTTGGTGCTCGGCAGCTAATTTAGAGCTGGCGCAGAGGGAAGCACAGGGGTGCGCTGTATTCTACTAAATACGGCGCTTCCCTGCATTTTGAAAATGACTGAGTGCGAGGCTGCCAAATTTGGCAGAGCGTCTCACTCAGTCATCCTCTTGTAATTATGGGCCAAAAGGTCTAAAGGATAGAGGCGTTTTATGTCATGTTCGATGACGACCATGGAAATGACTCTAGTCATATTGCAGAAGAGAGAACCATGTGCATTTTCTTGCCTTGCGATGTATTCGCCCACTCTCTGCCCTCAACCCTAGGAGCAGGGTCTGAGCAGTGGTGCTTCTGTGCCCTCGCTCGTTGGTGTCCGGGTCCAAATCCCCAACACACCCTTTTTAGCAGAAAACACACAAATTTTACTCAAAATACACAAAGCTTGAAGATTCCTCATTCCACTCAAAGCATTGTTGTGCAAAATATTTTTAGCCTCAGGAGAAAAAAAGGATCACCATGCCTTGGCTTCCTTCCTGCTTGCTTTCAGTGTGCTCTGTGTGATGCTTTCACAGGCTCTGGTTTCAGGCATTTAGGCATCAGATATTTGTCTCTACCCGCAGCTGTGACTTTTCAGTACATCTGAGTGTACGCTTGCTGGCTGACAACGCTGCAATTTTCACACTTACTCCTCGCTTTGCGAGCAACTGCTGATCAAGTATAGAGGCAATCGGGCAAACATATGAGGGGAATTTTGCTCCTTCAGTCAAGCCCTCATGCTTGTTTCTGTAGTGTAGTGGTTATCACGTTCGCCTAACACGCGAAAGGTCCCCGGTTCGAGACCGGGCAGAAACAATGGGCAGTGTCTGCTTTTGTGTTTGCTCCCTAAAAGCTTAGTCTCACTCAGGGATGGCCTTTAAAAACTTGTGACCTGTGTAAAACTTGTATTACTATTGCAGGCCGGTAAAAAGTTATCTGCATCTTTGCGTAGTCGTGCATGTGCCTGGTTTCTTATTCTGTTTTTTACTTTTTTTTTTCTTGGCCATGTTATATTGTGGGGCCTTTAAACCTGTCACCTTGATAGGAACATTGCAAGCGGCAGCATCGACAAGTGCAGACTGAGGAGTCAGACCTAAACACAGACTCAGCTGTCAGGATGGCCGAGTGGTCTAAGGCGGCAGCCTCAAGAGAGCTTGATCTTCAGTTAAGCTAAGCATCCTGGTTTGCTCATGTAGTTGTGGGTTCATATCGCACTTCTGATAGGTCTATTTTCTGCCCTTAAATCTTCCTCTGCTTGCACAGCCAGCTCCCCACAACACTATCTTTGCAAGCTGCTGTAGCATATGAAAAGAAATCCACCAACCCTCCGGCTGGGCCCTCAATCAGCATTCCATGTATTTCTGGAAGGGGCATCTCAGTCACGCCTTCTGTTAGAGCTGCACCTTATCACTGTAACTACCATGCTGGTTTCTACTTAAGCAGTTGATTCCATCGTTTGAAGTGAGGCTCTCCTGCCACTTTTGGGCAGAGAAGGCACTGCCCCTGCAACAACAACAGGCAGACAAGCTCAACCTGGGTTTCCTGGTTAGGTGGGCGGAGCAGAATGGCAATGGTCCCTCCTTGTGACTTGAAATTAACATGAAGAAGACAGAGAGGCAGCTGGGAGTAGGCAGTACCCATGCACCCCTGAACACTGTCTTGCGATTTTCACCCAATTCTGAAATGAGTCGGGAGGAAAGGAGGTGATTTTCCTATCGAAGGCCATTCTGGGAATTCAGCCACCCCGCGTCTCCCAGGTGAGTGTTTCAGGCCTGTGAGGCACTCATATAAATCTCGCCTGATCGAGCACTGAGCGAGCAATTGTGCTTGAATACAAGAGGCATGCTCCTCTGGCTCAGGCGCAAGAGATGGCAGGCCCTTCAGTGCTTCTGGTCTGGAAGTCTACGGTGCAAGGGCCCAGGTCCTGCGGAGGCGTACAACTACCAGAAAGGGTCTGCTTTTCTCATCAGCGCCACAGTTCAGCTTGCTAGCATAGGGCTTCTTGACTACCTCTTGCCTTGCTAGAGGCAAAAAAAAACCCCTTGGCACAAAACATCAATTGCTATGGCACGCTTAGAAGGAGAGTCTCCAAGTGGCCCTGCTTTTTCACAAAGACACTTCAGAAGATGTTTGAAAGGCTTTTGCAGCAGCAGGCTCGTTGGTCTAGGGGTATGATTCTCGCTTTGGGTGTGAGAGGTCCCGGGTTCAAATCCCGGACGAGCCCGTGCCTTCATAGGTTCGATCTGTTTTTAAACAGGAGTATTTCTGCTTTCCACTCTTGTAAGATGCCATGGTGGAATGCATTGCATGCTTTCTACTGGTGTCGAGGCAGTTCGGCATGATGAAGGAGTGCGGGATTTCTTTCTAACTGCTTTTTTGTGTTGGAGCAGCACTTCTCGTTGGAACATGAAATGCACAGTGCTTCTCCAAAGTAATTGCAGGGCTGGTTTTGAAATCACCTCTTGGAATGAAAGTGATCCCAGTTCCTTTCTTCCAAAGGAAGAGATCCTGTCAGAAAGGCTCAGCTTTGAGCGTCATGAATATTGTCCCTTAGTCCTTGCATTCCAGTCCAAAGCATAGCCACATAAAGAAAGCAGGTGTGTCTGTTTCCAGTGCAGTGGTTCCAGTCCAATGCATAGCCACATGAAGCAAATAAGCAGGCATGTCTGTTTCTGTAGTGTAGTGGTTATCACGTTCGCCTTACACGCGAAAGGTCCCTGGTTCGAGGCCAGGCAGAAACAGCAAGTTGCTGTGCTTTATCACATTATTTGCATTTACCACCTCACCTGACAGGTAAATTGAAATTAAAGAGGCTGTGTCTATCCCTCACCATCGTGAGGTACTACGCTCCAAGGGCATCGGTCTCAACTCACCAAGAGAAGACGATACACCTTACGGCAGTCAGTTGCTCCCTTTTTGACCTTTCCATTGAAGCCTGGGCCTACTGTGGTCAAGCCAGCCAAGGAAGGAAGGTATGAGAGCGAAAATGGCTTTCCTACCTTCACCAAGAACATACACCTTGAGCAAAGAAAGGGCCAGACTTACAAGGCCCTATCGCCACCGGCACATCATCTTTAGTGACGCCCCGGTGGCACTATGTACTGTGCCGTATTTACAAGACGCTGTTCAACCACGTTTTGTGGCTTAACACCACCTTGTAAATACGGCCCCTTCACACGCAGCCCTTTCCCTGGAAGGGGCGTGCAATGGGCGTTGCTCTGGGTGGGCCACTGCAACACCATAGCATTTTGATGCTGCTCCAGTTTTACGAGTTTTTGTAAATCTGTGGCAGCGCCAAAATCCAAGCGCCATACAATGGGTGTCGTTATAGTGGAGAAACGAGCAGAAATGTTTTCATTTCTCCTCATTTTTGCTCTTTCTATGTGTGCTGCACGAACATATCGCCACTGAAGATTTCTGTTGTGCAGGAAGGTGTGCCTTCCTGAACAAAAACAATTTCCCCCTCCACGCAGCCATCCTTGTACCATGGCGCAAGGATGGCTGCGTTGGTGGTCGGCAGCTAATTTAGAGCTGGCGCAGAGGGAAGCACAGGGGTGCGCTGTATTCTACTAAATACGGCGCTTCCCTGCATTTTGAAAATGACTGAGTGCGAGGCTGCCAAATTTGGCAGAGCGTCTCACTCAGTCATCCTCTTGTAATTATGGGCCAAAAGGTCTAAAGGATAGAGGCGTTTTATGTCATGTTCGATGACGACCATGGAAATGACTCTAGTCATATTGCAGAAGAGAGAACCATGTGCATTTTCTTGCCTTGCGATGTATTCGCCCACTCTCTGCCCTCAACCCTAGGAGCAGGGTCTGAGCAGTGGTGCTTCTGTGCCCTCGCTCGTTGGTGTCCGGGTCCAAATCCCCAACACACCCTTTTTAGCAGAAAACACACAAATTTTACTCAAAATACACAAAGCTTGAAGATTCCTCATTCCACTCAAAGCATTGTTGTGCAAAATATTTTTAGCCTCAGGAGAAAAAAAGGATCACCATGCCTTGGCTTCCTTCCTGCTTGCTTTCAGTGTGCTCTGTGTGATGCTTTCACAGGCTCTGGTTTCAGGCATTTAGGCATCAGATATTTGTCTCTACCCGCAGCTGTGACTTTTCAGTACATCTGAGTGTACGCTTGCTGGCTGACAACGCTGCAATTTTCACACTTACTCCTCGCTTTGCGAGCAACTGCTGATCAAGTATAGAGGCAATCGGGCAAACATATGAGGGGAATTTTGCTCCTTCAGTCAAGCCCTCATGCTTGTTTCTGTAGTGTAGTGGTTATCACGTTCGCCTAACACGCGAAAGGTCCCCGGTTCGAGACCGGGCAGAAACAATGGGCAGTGTCTGCTTTTGTGTTTGCTCCCTAAAAGCTTAGTCTCACTCAGGGATGGCCTTTAAAAACTTGTGACCTGTGTAAAACTTGTATTACTATTGCAGGCCGGTAAAAAGTTATCTGCATCTTTGCGTAGTCGTGCATGTGCCTGGTTTCTTATTCTGTTTTTTACTTTTTTTTTTCTTGGCCATGTTATATTGTGGGGCCTTTAAACCTGTCACCTTGATAGGAACATTGCAAGCGGCAGCATCGACAAGTGCAGACTGAGGAGTCAGACCTAAACACAGACTCAGCTGTCAGGATGGCCGAGTGGTCTAAGGCGGCAGCCTCAAGAGAGCTTGATCTTCAGTTAAGCTAAGCATCCTGGTTTGCTCATGTAGTTGTGGGTTCATATCGCACTTCTGATAGGTCTATTTTCTGCCCTTAAATCTTCCTCTGCTTGCACAGCCAGCTCCCCACAACACTATCTTTGCAAGCTGCTGTAGCATATGAAAAGAAATCCACCAACCCTCCGGCTGGGCCCTCAATCAGCATTCCATGTATTTCTGGAAGGGGCATCTCAGTCACGCCTTCTGTTAGAGCTGCACCTTATCACTGTAACTACCATGCTGGTTTCTACTTAAGCAGTTGATTCCATCGTTTGAAGTGAGGCTCTCCTGCCACTTTTGGGCAGAGAAGGCACTGCCCCTGCAACAACAACAGGCAGACAAGCTCAACCTGGGTTTCCTGGTTAGGTGGGCGGAGCAGAATGGCAATGGTCCCTCCTTGTGACTTGAAATTAACATGAAGAAGACAGAGAGGCAGCTGGGAGTAGGCAGTACCCATGCACCCCTGAACACTGTCTTGCGATTTTCACCCAATTCTGAAATGAGTCGGGAGGAAAGGAGGTGATTTTCCTATCGAAGGCCATTCTGGGAATTCAGCCACCCCGCGTCTCCCAGGTGAGTGTTTCAGGCCTGTGAGGCACTCACATAAATCTCGCCTGATCGAGCACTGAGCGAGCAATTGTGCTTGAATACAAGAGGCATGCTCCTCTGGCTCAGGCGCAAGAGATGGCAGGCCCTTCAGTGCTTCTGGTCTGGAAGTCTACGGTGCAAGGGCCCAGGTCCTGCGGAGGCGTACAACTACCAGAAAGGGTCTGCTTTTCTCATCAGCGCCACAGTTCAGCTTGCTAGCATAGGGCTTCTTGACTACCTCTTGCCTTGCTAGAGGCAAAAAAAAAACCCTTGGCACAAAACATCAATTGCTATGGCACGCTTAGAAGGAGAGTCTCCAAGTGGCCCTGCTTTTTCACAAAGACACTTCAGAAGATGTTTGAAAGGCTTTTGCAGCAGCAGGCTCGTTGGTCTAGGGGTATGATTCTCGCTTTGGGTGTGAGAGGTCCCGGGTTCAAATCCCGGACGAGCCCGTGCCTTCATAGGTTCGATCTGTTTTTAAACAGGAGTATTTCTGCTTTCCACTCTTGTAAGATGCCATGGTGGAATGCATTGCATGCTTTCTACTGGTGTCGAGGCAGTTCGGCATGATGAAGGAGTGCGGGATTTCTTTCTAACTGCTTTTTTGTGTTGGAGCAGCACTTCTCGTTGGAACATGAAATGCACAGTGCTTCTCCAAAGTAATTGCAGGGCTGGTTTTGAAATCACCTCTTGGAATGAAAGTGATCCCAGTTCCTTTCTTCCAAAGGAAGAGATCCTGTCAGAAAGGCTCAGCTTTGAGCGTCATGAATATTGTCCCTTAGTCCTTGCATTCCAGTCCAAAGCATAGCCACATAAAGAAAGCAGGTGTGTCTGTTTCCAGTGCAGTGGTTCCAGTCCAATGCATAGCCACATGAAGCAAATAAGCAGGCATGTCTGTTTCTGTAGTGTAGTGGTTATCACGTTTGCCTTACACGCGAAAGGTCCCTGGTTCGAGGACAGGCAGAAACAGCAAGTTGCTGTGCTTTATCACATTATTTGCATTTACCACCTCACCTGACAGGTAAATTGAAATTAAAGAGGCTGTGTCTATCCCTCACCATCGTGAGGTACTACGCTCCAAGGGCATCGGTCTCAACTCACCAAGAGAAGACGATACACCTTACGGCAGTCAGTTGCTCCCTTTTTGACCTTTCCATTGAAGCCTGGGCCTACTGTGGTCAAGCCAGCCAAGGAAGGAAGGTATGAGAGCGAAAATGGCTTTCCTACCTTCACCAAGAACATACACCTTGAGCAAAGAAAGGGCCAGACTTACAAGGCCCTATCGCCACCGGCACATCATCTTTAGTGACGCCCCGGTGGCACTATGTACTGTGCCGTATTTACAAGACGCCGTTCAACCACGTTTTGTGGCTTAACACCACCTTGTAAATACGGCCCCTTCACACGCAGCCCTTTCCCTGGAAGGGGCGTGCAATGGGCGTTGCTCTGGGTGGGCCACTGCAACACCATAGCATTTTGATGCTGCTCCAGTTTTACGAGTTTTTGTAAATCTGTGGCAGCGCCAAAATCCAAGCGCCATACAATGGGTGTCGTTATAGTGGAGAAACGAGCAGAAATGTTTTCATTTCTCCTCATTTTTGCTCTTTCTATGTGTGCTGCACGAACATATCGCCACTGAAGATTTCTGTTGTGCAGGAAGGTGTGCCTTCCTGAACAAAAACAATTTCCCCCTCCACGCAGCCATCCTTGTACCATGGCGCAAGGATGGCTGCGTTGGTGCTCGGCAGCTAATTTAGAGCTGGCGCAGAGGGAAGCACAGGGGTGCGCTGTATTCTACTAAATACGGCGCTTCCCTGCATTTTGAAAATGACTGAGTGCGAGGCTGCCAAATTTGGCAGAGCGTCTCACTCAGTCATCCTCTTGTAATTATGGGCCAAAAGGTCTAAAGGATAGAGGCGTTTTATGTCATGTTCGATGACGACCATGGAAATGACTCTAGTCATATTGCAGAAGAGAGAACCATGTGCATTTTCTTGCCTTGCGATGTATTCGCCCACTCTCTGCCCTCAACCCTAGGAGCAGGGTCTGAGCAGTGGTGCTTCTGTGCCCTCGCTCGTTGGTGTCCGGGTCCAAATCCCCAACACACCCTTTTTAGCAGAAAACACACAAATTTTACTCAAAATACACAAAGCTTGAAGATTCCTCATTCCACTCAAAGCATTGTTGTGCAAAATATTTTTAGCCTCAGGAGAAAAAAAGGATCACCATGCCTTGGCTTCCTTCCTGCTTGCTTTCAGTGTGCTCTGTGTGATGCTTTCACAGGCTCTGGTTTCAGGCATTTAGGCATCAGATATTTGTCTCTACCCGCAGCTGTGACTTTTCAGTACATCTGAGTGTACGCTTGCTGGCTGACAACGCTGCAATTTTCACACTTACTCCTCGCTTTGCGAGCAACTGCTGATCAAGTATAGAGGCAATCGGGCAAACATATGAGGGGAATTTTGCTCCTTCAGTCAAGCCCTCATGCTTGTTTCTGTAGTGTAGTGGTTATCACGTTCGCCTAACACGCGAAAGGTCCCCGGTTCGAGACCGGGCAGAAACAATGGGCAGTGTCTGCTTTTGTGTTTGCTCCCTAAAAGCTTAGTCTCACTCAGGGATGGCCTTTAAAAACTTGTGACCTGTGTAAAACTTGTATTACTATTGCAGGCCGGTAAAAAGTTATCTGCATCTTTGCGTAGTCGTGCATGTGCCTGGTTTCTTATTCTGTTTTTTACTTTTTTTTTTCTTGGCCATGTTATATTGTGGGGCCTTTAAACCTGTCACCTTGATAGGAACATTGCAAGCGGCAGCATCGACAAGTGCAGACTGAGGAGTCAGACCTAAACACAGACTCAGCTGTCAGGATGGCCGAGTGGTCTAAGGCGGCAGCCTCAAGAGAGCTTGATCTTCAGTTAAGCTAAGCATCCTGGTTTGCTCATGTAGTTGTGGGTTCATATCGCACTTCTGATAGGTCTATTTTCTGCCCTTAAATCTTCCTCTGCTTGCACAGCCAGCTCCCCACAACACTATCTTTGCAAGCTGCTGTAGCATATGAAAAGAAATCCACCAACCCTCCGGCTGGGCCCTCAATCAGCATTCCATGTATTTCTGGAAGGGGCATCTCAGTCACGCCTTCTGTTAGAGCTGCACCTTATCACTGTAACTACCATGCTGGTTTCTACTTAAGCAGTTGATTCCATCGTTTGAAGTGAGGCTCTCCTGCCACTTTTGGGCAGAGAAGGCACTGCCCCTGCAACAACAACAGGCAGACAAGCTCAACCTGGGTTTCCTGGTTAGGTGGGCGGAGCAGAATGGCAATGGTCCCTCCTTGTGACTTGAAATTAACATGAAGAAGACAGAGAGGCAGCTGGGAGTAGGCAGTACCCATGCACCCCTGAACACTGTCTTGCGATTTTCACCCAATTCTGAAATGAGTCGGGAGGAAAGGAGGTGATTTTCCTATCGAAGGCCATTCTGGGAATTCAGCCACCCCGCGTCTCCCAGGTGAGTGTTTCAGGCCTGTGAGGCACTCATATAAATCTCGCCTGATCGAGCACTGAGCGAGCAATTGTGCTTGAATACAAGAGGCATGCTCCTCTGGCTCAGGCGCAAGAGATGGCAGGCCCTTCAGTGCTTCTGGTCTGGAAGTCTACGGTGCAAGGGCCCAGGTCCTGCGGAGGCGTACAACTACCAGAAAGGGTCTGCTTTTCTCATCAGCGCCACAGTTCAGCTTGCTAGCATAGGGCTTCTTGACTACCTCTTGCCTTGCTAGAGGCAAAAAAAAAACCCTTGGCACAAAACATCAATTGCTATGGCACGCTTAGAAGGAGAGTCTCCAAGTGGCCCTGCTTTTTCACAAAGACACTTCAGAAGATGTTTGAAAGGCTTTTGCAGCAGCAGGCTCGTTGGTCTAGGGGTATGATTCTCGCTTTGGGTGTGAGAGGTCCCGGGTTCAAATCCCGGACGAGCCCGTGCCTTCATAGGTTCGATCTGTTTTTAAACAGGAGTATTTCTGCTTTCCACTCTTGTAAGATGCCATGGTGGAATGCATTGCATGCTTTCTACTGGTGTCGAGGCAGTTCGGCATGATGAAGGAGTGCGGGATTTCTTTCTAACTGCTTTTTTGTGTTGGAGCAGCACTTCTCGTTGGAACATGAAATGCACAGTGCTTCTCCAAAGTAATTGCAGGGCTGGTTTTGAAATCACCTCTTGGAATGAAAGTGATCCCAGTTCCTTTCTTCCAAAGGAAGAGATCCTGTCAGAAAGGCTCAGCTTTGAGCGTCATGAATATTGTCCCTTAGTCCTTGCATTCCAGTCCAAAGCATAGCCACATAAAGAAAGCAGGTGTGTCTGTTTCCAGTGCAGTGGTTCCAGTCCAATGCATAGCCACATGAAGCAAATAAGCAGGCATGTCTGTTTCTGTAGTGTAGTGGTTATCACGTTCGCCTTACACGCGAAAGGTCCCTGGTTCGAGGACAGGCAGAAACAGCAAGTTGCTGTGCTTTATCACATTATTTGCATTTACCACCTCACCTGACAGGTAAATTGAAATTAAAGAGGCTGTGTCTATCCCTCACCATCGTGAGGTACTACGCTCCAAGGGCATCGGTCTCAACTCACCAAGAGAAGACGATACACCTTACGGCAGTCAGTTGCTCCCTTTTTGACCTTTCCATTGAAGCCTGGGCCTACTGTGGTCAAGCCAGCCAAGGAAGGAAGGTATGAGAGCGAAAATGGCTTTCCTACCTTCACCAAGAACATACACCTTGAGCAAAGAAAGGGCCAGACTTACAAGGCCCTATCGCCACCGGCACATCATCTTTAGTGACGCCCCGGTGGCACTATGTACTGTGCCGTATTTACAAGACGCCGTTCAACCACGTTTTGTGGCTTAACACCACCTTGTAAATACGGCCCCTTCACACGCAGCCCTTTCCCTGGAAGGGGCGTGCAATGGGCGTTGCTCTGGGTGGGCCACTGCAACACCATAGCATTTTGATGCTGCTCCAGTTTTACGAGTTTTTGTAAATCTGTGGCAGCGCCAAAATCCAAGCGCCATACAATGGGTGTCGTTATAGTGGAGAAACGAGCAGAAATGTTTTCATTTCTCCTCATTTTTGCTCTTTCTATGTGTGCTGCACGAACATATCGCCACTGAAGATTTCTGTTGTGCAGGAAGGTGTGCCTTCCTGAACAAAAACAATTTCCCCCTCCACGCAGCCATCCTTGTACCATGGCGCAAGGATGGCTGCGTTGGTGCTCGGCAGCTAATTTAGAGCTGGCGCAGAGGGAAGCACAGGGGTGCGCTGTATTCTACTAAATACGGCGCTTCCCTGCATTTTAAAAATGACTGAGTGCGAGGCTGCCAAATTTGGCAGAGCGTCTCACTCAGTCATCCTCTTGTAATTATGGGCCAAAAGGTCTAAAGGATAGAGGCGTTTTATGTCATGTTCGATGACGACCATGGAAATGACTCTAGTCATATTGCAGAAGAGAGAACCATGTGCATTTTCTTGCCTTGCGATGTATTCGCCCACTCTCTGCCCTCAACCCTAGGAGCAGGGTCTGAGCAGTGGTGCTTCTGTGCCCTCGCTCGTTGGTGTCCGGGTCCAAATCCCCAACACACCCTTTTTAGCAGAAAACACACAAATTTTACTCAAAATACACAAAGCTTGAAGATTCCTCATTCCACTCAAAGCATTGTTGTGCAAAATATTTTTAGCCTCAGGAGAAAAAAAGGATCACCATGCCTTGGCTTCCTTCCTGCTTGCTTTCAGTGTGCTCTGTGTGATGCTTTCACAGGCTCTGGTTTCAGGCATTTAGGCATCAGATATTTGTCTCTACCCGCAGCTGTGACTTTTCAGTACATCTGAGTGTACGCTTGCTGGCTGACAACGCTGCAATTTTCACACTTACTCCTCGCTTTGCGAGCAACTGCTGATCAAGTATAGAGGCAATCGGGCAAACATATGAGGGGAATTTTGCTCCTTCAGTCAAGCCCTCATGCTTGTTTCTGTAGTGTAGTGGTTATCACGTTCGCCTAACACGCGAAAGGTCCCCGGTTCGAGACCGGGCAGAAACAATGGGCAGTGTCTGCTTTTGTGTTTGCTCCCTAAAAGCTTAGTCTCACTCAGGGATGGCCTTTAAAAACTTGTGACCTGTGTAAAACTTGTATTACTATTGCAGGCCGGTAAAAAGTTATCTGCATCTTTGCGTAGTCGTGCATGTGCCTGGTTTCTTATTCTGTTTTTTACTTTTTTTTTTCTTGGCCATGTTATATTGTGGGGCCTTTAAACCTGTCACCTTGATAGGAACATTGCAAGCGGCAGCATCGACAAGTGCAGACTGAGGAGTCAGACCTAAACACAGACTCAGCTGTCAGGATGGCCGAGTGGTCTAAGGCGGCAGCCTCAAGAGAGCTTGATCTTCAGTTAAGCTAAGCATCCTGGTTTGCTCATGTAGTTGTGGGTTCATATCGCACTTCTGATAGGTCTATTTTCTGCCCTTAAATCTTCCTCTGCTTGCACAGCCAGCTCCCCACAACACTATCTTTGCAAGCTGCTGTAGCATATGAAAAGAAATCCACCAACCCTCCGGCTGGGCCCTCAATCAGCATTCCATGTATTTCTGGAAGGGGCATCTCAGTCACGCCTTCTGTTAGAGCTGCACCTTATCACTGTAACTACCATGCTGGTTTCTACTTAAGCAGTTGATTCCATCGTTTGAAGTGAGGCTCTCCTGCCACTTTTGGGCAGAGAAGGCACTGCCCCTGCAACAACAACAGGCAGACAAGCTCAACCTGGGTTTCCTGGTTAGGTGGGCGGAGCAGAATGGCAATGGTCCCTCCTTGTGACTTGAAATTAACATGAAGAAGACAGAGAGGCAGCTGGGAGTAGGCAGTACCCATGCACCCCTGAACACTGTCTTGCGATTTTCACCCAATTCTGAAATGAGTCGGGAGGAAAGGAGGTGATTTTCCTATCGAAGGCCATTCTGGGAATTCAGCCACCCCGCGTCTCCCAGGTGAGTGTTTCAGGCCTGTGAGGCACTCATATAAATCTCGCCTGATCGAGCACTGAGCGAGCAATTGTGCTTGAATACAAGAGGCATGCTCCTCTGGCTCAGGCGCAAGAGATGGCAGGCCCTTCAGTGCTTCTGGTCTGGAAGTCTACGGTGCAAGGGCCCAGGTCCTGCGGAGGCGTACAACTACCAGAAAGGGTCTGCTTTTCTCATCAGCGCCACAGTTCAGCTTGCTAGCATAGGGCTTCTTGACTACCTCTTGCCTTGCTAGAGGCAAAAAAAAAACCCTTGGCACAAAACATCAATTGCTATGGCACGCTTAGAAGGAGAGTCTCCAAGTGGCCCTGCTTTTTCACAAAGACACTTCAGAAGATGTTTGAAAGGCTTTTGCAGCAGCAGGCTCGTTGGTCTAGGGGTATGATTCTCGCTTTGGGTGTGAGAGGTCCCGGGTTCAAATCCCGGACGAGCCCGTGCCTTCATAGGTTCGATCTGTTTTTAAACAGGAGTATTTCTGCTTTCCACTCTTGTAAGATGCCATGGTGGAATGCATTGCATGCTTTCTACTGGTGTCGAGGCAGTTCGGCATGATGAAGGAGTGCGGGATTTCTTTCTAACTGCTTTTTTGTGTTGGAGCAGCACTTCTCGTTGGAACATGAAATGCACAGTGCTTCTCCAAAGTAATTGCAGGGCTGGTTTTGAAATCACCTCTTGGAATGAAAGTGATCCCAGTTCCTTTCTTCCAAAGGAAGAGATCCTGTCAGAAAGGCTCAGCTTTGAGCGTCATGAATATTGTCCCTTAGTCCTTGCATTCCAGTCCAAAGCATAGCCACATAAAGAAAGCAGGTGTGTCTGTTTCCAGTGCAGTGGTTCCAGTCCAATGCATAGCCACATGAAGCAAATAAGCAGGCATGTCTGTTTCTGTAGTGTAGTGGTTATCACGTTCGCCTTACACGCGAAAGGTCCCTGGTTCGAGGCCAGGCAGAAACAGCAAGTTGCTGTGCTTTATCACATTATTTGCATTTACCACCTCACCTGACAGGTAAATTGAAATTAAAGAGGCTGTGTCTATCCCTCACCATCGTGAGGTACTACGCTCCAAGGGCATCGGTCTCAACTCACCAAGAGAAGACGATACACCTTACGGCAGTCAGTTGCTCCCTTTTTGACCTTTCCATTGAAGCCTGGGCCTACTGTGGTCAAGCCAGCCAAGGAAGGAAGGTATGAGAGCGAAAATGGCTTTCCTACCTTCACCAAGAACATACACCTTGAGCAAAGAAAGGGCCAGACTTACAAGGCCCTATCGCCACCGGCACATCATCTTTAGTGACGCCCCGGTGGCACTATGTACTGTGCCGTATTTACAAGACGCCGTTCAACCACGTTTTGTGGCTTAACACCACCTTGTAAATACGGCCCCTTCACACGCAGCCCTTTCCCTGGAAGGGGCGTGCAATGGGCGTTGCTCTGGGTGGGCCACTGCAACACCATAGCATTTTGATGCTGCTCCAGTTTTACGAGTTTTTGTAAATCTGTGGCAGCGCCAAAATCCAAGCGCCATACAATGGGTGTCGTTATAGTGGAGAAACGAGCAGAAATGTTTTCATTTCTCCTCATTTTTGCTCTTTCTATGTGTGCTGCACGAACATATCGCCACTGAAGATTTCTGTTGTGCAGGAAGGTGTGCCTTCCTGAACAAAAACAATTTCCCCCTCCACGCAGCCATCCTTGTACCATGGCGCAAGGATGGCTGCGTTGGTGCTCGGCAGCTAATTTAGAGCTGGCGCAGAGGGAAGCACAGGGGTGCGCTGTATTCTACTAAATACGGCGCTTCCCTGCATTTTGAAAATGACTGAGTGCGAGGCTGCCAAATTTGGCAGAGCGTCTCACTCAGTCATCCTCTTGTAATTATGGGCCAAAAGGTCTAAAGGATAGAGGCGTTTTATGTCATGTTCGATGACGACCATGGAAATGACTCTAGTCATATTGCAGAAGAGAGAACCATGTGCATTTTCTTGCCTTGCGATGTATTCGCCCACTCTCTGCCCTCAACCCTAGGAGCAGGGTCTGAGCAGTGGTGCTTCTGTGCCCTCGCTCGTTGGTGTCCGGGTCCAAATCCCCAACACACCCTTTTTAGCAGAAAACACACAAATTTTACTCAAAATACACAAAGCTTGAAGATTCCTCATTCCACTCAAAGCATTGTTGTGCAAAATATTTTTAGCCTCAGGAGAAAAAAAGGATCACCATGCCTTGGCTTCCTTCCTGCTTGCTTTCAGTGTGCTCTGTGTGATGCTTTCACAGGCTCTGGTTTCAGGCATTTAGGCATCAGATATTTGTCTCTACCCGCAGCTGTGACTTTTCAGTACATCTGAGTGTACGCTTGCTGGCTGACAACGCTGCAATTTTCACACTTACTCCTCGCTTTGCGAGCAACTGCTGATCAAGTATAGAGGCAATCGGGCAAACATATGAGGGGAATTTTGCTCCTTCAGTCAAGCCCTCATGCTTGTTTCTGTAGTGTAGTGGTTATCACGTTCGCCTAACACGCGAAAGGTCCCCGGTTCGAGACCGGGCAGAAACAATGGGCAGTGTCTGCTTTTGTGTTTGCTCCCTAAAAGCTTAGTCTCACTCAGGGATGGCCTTTAAAAACTTGTGACCTGTGTAAAACTTGTATTACTATTGCAGGCCGGTAAAAAGTTATCTGCATCTTTGCGTAGTCGTGCATGTGCCTGGTTTCTTATTCTGTTTTTTACTTTTTTTTTTCTTGGCCATGTTATATTGTGGGGCCTTTAAACCTGTCACCTTGATAGGAACATTGCAAGCGGCAGCATCGACAAGTGCAGACTGAGGAGTCAGACCTAAACACAGACTCAGCTGTCAGGATGGCCGAGTGGTCTAAGGCGGCAGCCTCAAGAGAGCTTGATCTTCAGTTAAGCTAAGCATCCTGGTTTGCTCATGTAGTTGTGGGTTCATATCGCACTTCTGATAGGTCTATTTTCTGCCCTTAAATCTTCCTCTGCTTGCACAGCCAGCTCCCCACAACACTATCTTTGCAAGCTGCTGTAGCATATGAAAAGAAATCCACCAACCCTCCGGCTGGGCCCTCAATCAGCATTCCATGTATTTCTGGAAGGGGCATCTCAGTCACGCCTTCTGTTAGAGCTGCACCTTATCACTGTAACTACCATGCTGGTTTCTACTTAAGCAGTTGATTCCATCGTTTGAAGTGAGGCTCTCCTGCCACTTTTGGGCAGAGAAGGCACTGCCCCTGCAACAACAACAGGCAGACAAGCTCAACCTGGGTTTCCTGGTTAGGTGGGCGGAGCAGAATGGCAATGGTCCCTCCTTGTGACTTGAAATTAACATGAAGAAGACAGAGAGGCAGCTGGGAGTAGGCAGTACCCATGCACCCCTGAACACTGTCTTGCGATTTTCACCCAATTCTGAAATGAGTCGGGAGGAAAGGAGGTGATTTTCCTATCGAAGGCCATTCTGGGAATTCAGCCACCCCGCGTCTCCCAGGTGAGTGTTTCAGGCCTGTGAGGCACTCATATAAATCTCGCCTGATCGAGCACTGAGCGAGCAATTGTGCTTGAATACAAGAGGCATGCTCCTCTGGCTCAGGCGCAAGAGATGGCAGGCCCTTCAGTGCTTCTGGTCTGGAAGTCTACGGTGCAAGGGCCCAGGTCCTGCGGAGGCGTACAACTACCAGAAAGGGTCTGCTTTTCTCATCAGCGCCACAGTTCAGCTTGCTAGCATAGGGCTTCTTGACTACCTCTTGCCTTGCTAGAGGCAAAAAAAAAACCCTTGGCACAAAACATCAATTGCTATGGCACGCTTAGAAGGAGAGTCTCCAAGTGGCCCTGCTTTTTCACAAAGACACTTCAGAAGATGTTTGAAAGGCTTTTGCAGCAGCAGGCTCGTTGGTCTAGGGGTATGATTCTCGCTTTGGGTGTGAGAGGTCCCGGGTTCAAATCCCGGACGAGCCCGTGCCTTCATAGGTTCGATCTGTTTTTAAACAGGAGTATTTCTGCTTTCCACTCTTGTAAGATGCCATGGTGGAATGCATTGCATGCTTTCTACTGGTGTCGAGGCAGTTCGGCATGATGAAGGAGTGCAGGATTTCTTTCTAACTGCTTTTTTGTGTTGGAGCAGCACTTCTCGTTGGAACATGAAATGCACAGTGCTTCTCCAAAGTAATTGCAGGGCTGGTTTTGAAATCACCTCTTGGAATGAAAGTGATCCCAGTTCCTTTCTTCCAAAGGAAGAGATCCTGTCAGAAAGGCTCAGCTTTGAGCGTCATGAATATTGTCCCTTAGTCCTTGCATTCCAGTCCAAAGCATAGCCACATAAAGAAAGCAGGTGTGTCTGTTTCCAGTGCAGTGGTTCCAGTCCAATGCATAGCCACATGAAGCAAGTAAGCAGGCATGTCTGTTTCTATAGTGTAGTGGTTATCACGTTCGCCTTACACGCGAAAGGTCCCTGGTTTGAGGCCAGGCAGAAACAGCAAGTTGCTGTGCTTTATCACATTATTTGCATTTACCACCTCACCTGACAGGTAAATTGAAATTAAAGAGGCTGTGTCTATCCCTCACCATCGTGAGGTACTACGCTCCAAGGGCATCGGTCTCAACTCACCAAGAGAAGACGATACACCTTACGGCAGTCAGTTGCTCCCTTTTTGACCTTTCCATTGAAGCCTGGGCCTACTGTGGTCAAGCCAGCCAAGGAAGGAAGGTATGAGAGCGAAAATGGCTTTCCTACCTTCACCAAGAACATACACCTTGAGCAAAGAAAGGGCCAGACTTACAAGGCCCTATCGCCACCGGCACATCATCTTTAGTGACGCCCCGGTGGCACTATGTACTGTGCCGTATTTACAAGACGCCGTTCAACCACGTTTTGTGGCTTAACACCACCTTGTAAATACGGCCCCTTCACACGCAGCCCTTTCCCTGGAAGGGGCGTGCAATGGGCGTTGCTCTGGGTGGGCCACTGCAACACCATAGCATTTTGATGCTGCTCCAGTTTTACGAGTTTTTGTAAATCTGTGGCAGCGCCAAAAACCAAGCGCCATACAATGGGTGTCGTTATAGTGGAGAAACGAGCAGAAATGTTTTCATTTCTCCTCATTTTTGCTCTTTCTATGTGTGCTGCACGAACATATCGCCACTGAAGATTTCTGTTGTGCAGGAAGGTGTGCCTTCCTGAACAAAAACAATTTCCCCCTCCACGCAGCCATCCTTGTACCATGGCGCAAGGATGGCTGCGTTGGTGCTCGGCAGCTAATTTAGAGCTGGCGCAGAGGGAAGCACAGGGGTGCGCTGTATTCTACTAAATACGGCGCTTCCCTGCATTTTGAAAATGACTGAGTGCGAGGCTGCCAAATTTGGCAGAGCGTCTCACTCAGTCATCCTCTTGTAATTATGGGCCAAAAGGTCTAAAGGATAGAGGCGTTTTATGTCATGTTCGATGACGACCATGGAAATGACTCTAGTCATATTGCAGAAGAGAGAACCATGTGCATTTTCTTGCCTTGCGATGTATTCGCCCACTCTCTGCCCTCAACCCTAGGAGCAGGGTCTGAGCAGTGGTGCTTCTGTGCCCTCGCTCGTTGGTGTCCGGGTCCAAATCCCCAACACACCCTTTTTAGCAGAAAACACTCAAATTTTACTCAAAATACACAAAGCTTGAAGATTCCTCATTCCACTCAAAGCATTGTTGTGCAAAATATTTTTAGCCTCAGGAGAAAAAAAGGATCACCATGCCTTGGCTTCCTTCCTGCTTGCTTTCAGTGTGCTCTGTGTGATGCTTTCACAGGCTCTGGTTTCAGGCATTTAGGCATCAGATATTTGTCTCTACCCGCAGCTGTGACTTTTCAGTACATCTGAGTGTACGCTTGCTGGCTGACAACGCTGCAATTTTCACACTTACTCCTCGCTTTGCGAGCAACTGCTGATCAAGTATAGAGGCAATCGGGCAAACATATGAGGGGAATTTTGCTCCTTCAGTCAAGCCCTCATGCTTGTTTCTGTAGTGTAGTGGTTATCACGTTCGCCTAACACGCGAAAGGTCCCCGGTTCGAGACCGGGCAGAAACAATGGGCAGTGTCTGCTTTTGTGTTTGCTCCCTAAAAGCTTAGTCTCACTCAGGGATGGCCTTTAAAAACTTGTGACCTGTGTAAAACTTGTATTACTATTGCAGGCCGGTAAAAAGTTATCTGCATCTTTGCGTAGTCGTGCATGTGCCTGGTTTCTTATTCTGTTTTTTACTTTTTTTTTTCTTGGCCATGTTATATTGTGGGGCCTTTAAACCTGTCACCTTGATAGGAACATTGCAAGCGGCAGCATCGACAAGTGCAGACTGAGGAGTCAGACCTAAACACAGACTCAGCTGTCAGGATGGCCGAGTGGTCTAAGGCGGCAGCCTCAAGAGAGCTTGATCTTCAGTTAAGCTAAGCATCCTGGTTTGCTCATGTAGTTGTGGGTTCATATCGCACTTCTGATAGGTCTATTTTCTGCCCTTAAATCTTCCTCTGCTTGCACAGCCAGCTCCCCACAACACTATCTTTGCAAGCTGCTGTAGCATATGAAAAGAAATCCACCAACCCTCCGGCTGGGCCCTCAATCAGCATTCCATGTATTTCTGGAAGGGGCATCTCAGTCACGCCTTCTGTTAGAGCTGCACCTTATCACTGTAACTACCATGCTGGTTTCTACTTAAGCAGTTGATTCCATCGTTTAAAGTGAGGCTCTCCTGCCACTTTTGGGCAGAGAAGGCACTGCCCCTGCAACAACAACAGGCAGACAAGCTCAACCTGGGTTTCCTGGTTAGGTGGGCGGAGCAGAATGGCAATGGTCCCTCCTTGTGACTTGAAATTAACATGAAGAAGACAGAGAGGCAGCTGGGAGTAGGCAGTACCCATGCACCCCTGAACACTGTCTTGCGATTTTCACCCAATTCTGAAATGAGTCGGGAGGAAAGGAGGTGATTTTCCTATCGAAGGCCATTCTGGGAATTCAGCCACCCCGCGTCTCCCAGGTGAGTGTTTCAGGCCTGTGAGGCACTCATATAAATCTCGCCTGATCGAGCACTGAGCGAGCAATTGTGCTTGAATACAAGAGGCATGCTCCTCTGGCTCAGGCGCAAGAGATGGCAGGCCCTTCAGTGCTTCTGGTCTGGAAGTCTACGGTGCAAGGGCCCAGGTCCTGCGGAGGCGTACAACTACCAGAAAGGGTCTGCTTTTCTCATCAGCGCCACAGTTCAGCTTGCTAGCATAGGGCTTCTTGACTACCTCTTGCCTTGCTAGAGGCAAAAAAAAAACCCTTGGCACAAAACATCAATTGCTATGGCACGCTTAGAAGGAGAGTCTCCAAGTGGCCCTGCTTTTTCACAAAGACACTTCAGAAGATGTTTGAAAGGCTTTTGCAGCAGCAGGCTCGTTGGTCTAGGGGTATGATTCTCGCTTTGGGTGTGAGAGGTCCCGGGTTCAAATCCCGGACGAGCCCGTGCCTTCATAGGTTCGATCTGTTTTTAAACAGGAGTATTTCTGCTTTCCACTCTTGTAAGATGCCATGGTGGAATGCATTGCATGCTTTCTACTGGTGTCGAGGCAGTTCGGCATGATGAAGGAGTGCGGGATTTCTTTCTAACTGCTTTTTTGTGTTGGAGCAGCACTTCTCGTTGGAACATGAAATGCACAGTGCTTCTCCAAAGTAATTGCAGGGCTGGTTTTGAAATCACCTCTTGGAATGAAAGTGATCCCAGTTCCTTTCTTCCAAAGGAAGAGATCCTGTCAGAAAGGCTCAGCTTTGAGCGTCATGAATATTGTCCCTTAGTCCTTGCATTCCAGTCCAAAGCATAGCCACATAAAGAAAGCAGGTGTGTCTGTTTCCAGTGCAGTGGTTCCAGTCCAATGCATAGCCACATGAAGCAAATAAGCAGGCATGTCTGTTTCTGTAGTGTAGTGGTTATCACGTTCGCCTTACACGCGAAAGGTCCCTGGTTCGAGGCCAGGCAGAAACAGCAAGTTGCTGTGCTTTATCACATTATTTGCATTTACCACCTCACCTGACAGGTAAATTGAAATTAAAGAGGCTGTGTCTATCCCTCACCATCGTGAGGTACTACGCTCCAAGGGCATCGGTCTCAACTCACCAAGAGAAGACGATACACCTTACGGCAGTCAGTTGCTCCCTTTTTGACCTTTCCATTGAAGCCTGGGCCTACTGTGGTCAAGCCAGCCAAGGAAGGAAGGTATGAGAGCGAAAATGGCTTTCCTACCTTCACCAAGAACATACACCTTGAGCAAAGAAAGGGCCAGACTTACAAGGCCCTATCGCCACCGGCACATCATCTTTAGTGACGCCCCGGTGGCACTATGTACTGTGCCGTATTTACAAGACGCCGTTCAACCACGTTTTGTGGCTTAACACCACCTTGTAAATACGGCCCCTTCACACGCAGCCCTTTCCCTGGAAGGGGCGTGCAATGGGCGTTGCTCTGGGTGGGCCACTGCAACACCATAGCATTTTGATGCTGCTCCAGTTTTACGAGTTTTTGTAAATCTGTGGCAGCGCCAAAATCCAAGCGCCATACAATGGGTGTCGTTATAGTGGAGAAACGAGCAGAAATGTTTTCATTTCTCCTCATTTTTGCTCTTTCTATGTGTGCTGCACGAACATATCGCCACTGAAGATTTCTGTTGTGCAGGAAGGTGTGCCTTCCTGAACAAAAACAATTTCCCCCTCCACGCAGCCATCCTTGTACCATGGCGCAAGGATGGCTGCGTTGGTGCTCGGCAGCTAATTTAGAGCTGGCGCAGAGGGAAGCACAGGGGTGCGCTGTATTCTACTAAATACGGCGCTTCCCTGCATTTTGAAAATGACTGAGTGCGAGGCTGCCAAATTTGGCAGAGCGTCTCACTCAGTCATCCTCTTGTAATTATGGGCCAAAAGGTCTAAAGGATAGAGGCGTTTTATGTCATGTTCGATGACGACCATGGAAATGACTCTAGTCATATTGCAGAAGAGAGAACCATGTGCATTTTCTTGCCTTGCGATGTATTCGCCCACTCTCTGCCCTCAACCCTAGGAGCAGGGTCTGAGCAGTGGTGCTTCTGTGCCCTCGCTCGTTGGTGTCCGGGTCCAAATCCCCAACACACCCTTTTTAGCAGAAAACACACAAATTTTACTCAAAATACACAAAGCTTGAAGATTCCTCATTCCACTCAAAGCATTGTTGTGCAAAATATTTTTAGCCTCAGGAGAAAAAAAGGATCACCATGCCTTGGCTTCCTTCCTGCTTGCTTTCAGTGTGCTCTGTGTGATGCTTTCACAGGCTCTGGTTTCAGGCATTTAGGCATCAGATATTTGTCTCTACCCGCAGCTGTGACTTTTCAGTACATCTGAGTGTACGCTTGCTGGCTGACAACGCTGCAATTTTCACACTTACTCCTCGCTTTGCGAGCAACTGCTGATCAAGTATAGAGGCAATCGGGCAAACATATGAGGGGAATTTTGCTCCTTCAGTCAAGCCCTCATGCTTGTTTCTGTAGTGTAGTGGTTATCACGTTCGCCTAACACGCGAAAGGTCCCCGGTTCGAGACCGGGCAGAAACAATGGGCAGTGTCTGCTTTTGTGTTTGCTCCCTAAAAGCTTAGTCTCACTCAGGGATGGCCTTTAAAAACTTGTGACCTGTGTAAAACTTGTATTACTATTGCAGGCCGGTAAAAAGTTATCTGCATCTTTGCGTAGTCGTGCATGTGCCTGGTTTCTTATTCTGTTTTTTACTTTTTTTTTTCTTGGCCATGTTATATTGTGGGGCCTTTAAACCTGTCACCTTGATAGGAACATTGCAAGCGGCAGCATCGACAAGTGCAGACTGAGGAGTCAGACCTAAACACAGACTCAGCTGTCAGGATGGCCGAGTGGTCTAAGGCGGCAGCCTCAAGAGAGCTTGATCTTCAGTTAAGCTAAGCATCCTGGTTTGCTCATGTAGTTGTGGGTTCATATCGCACTTCTGATAGGTCTATTTTCTGCCCTTAAATCTTCCTCTGCTTGCACAGCCAGCTCCCCACAACACTATCTTTGCAAGCTGCTGTAGCATATGAAAAGAAATCCACCAACCCTCCGGCTGGGCCCTCAATCAGCATTCCATGTATTTCTGGAAGGGGCATCTCAGTCACGCCTTCTGTTAGAGCTGCACCTTATCACTGTAACTACCATGCTGGTTTCTACTTAAGCAGTTGATTCCATCGTTTAAAGTGAGGCTCTCCTGCCACTTTTGGGCAGAGAAGGCACTGCCCCTGCAACAACAACAGGCAGACAAGCTCAACCTGGGTTTCCTGGTTAGGTGGGCGGAGCAGAATGGCAATGGTCCCTCCTTGTGACTTGAAATTAACATGAAGAAGACAGAGAGGCAGCTGGGAGTAGGCAGTACCCATGCACCCCTGAACACTGTCTTGCGATTTTCACCCAATTCTGAAATGAGTCGGGAGGAAAGGAGGTGATTTTCCTATCGAAGGCCATTCTGGGAATTCAGCCACCCCGCGTCTCCCAGGTGAGTGTTTCAGGCCTGTGAGGCACTCATATAAATCTCGCCTGATCGAGCACTGAGCGAGCAATTGTGCTTGAATACAAGAGGCATGCTCCTCTGGCTCAGGCGCAAGAGATGGCAGGCCCTTCAGTGCTTCTGGTCTGGAAGTCTACGGTGCAAGGGCCCAGGTCCTGCGGAGGCGTACAACTACCAGAAAGGGTCTGCTTTTCTCATCAGCGCCACAGTTCAGCTTGCTAGCATAGGGCTTCTTGACTACCTCTTGCCTTGCTAGAGGCAAAAAAAAAACCCTTGGCACAAAACATCAATTGCTATGGCACGCTTAGAAGGAGAGTCTCCAAGTGGCCCTGCTTTTTCACAAAGACACTTCAGAAGATGTTTGAAAGGCTTTTGCAGCAGCAGGCTCGTTGGTCTAGGGGTATGATTCTCGCTTTGGGTGTGAGAGGTCCCGGGTTCAAATCCCGGACGAGCCCGTGCCTTCATAGGTTCGATCTGTTTTTAAACAGGAGTATTTCTGCTTTCCACTCTTGTAAGATGCCATGGTGGAATGCATTGCATGCTTTCTACTGGTGTCGAGGCAGTTCGGCATGATGAAGGAGTGCGGGATTTCTTTCTAACTGCTTTTTTGTGTTGGAGCAGCACTTCTCGTTGGAACATGAAATGCACAGTGCTTCTCCAAAGTAATTGCAGGGCTGGTTTTGAAATCACCTCTTGGAATGAAAGTGATCCCAGTTCCTTTCTTCCAAAGGAAGAGATCCTGTCAGAAAGGCTCAGCTTTGAGCGTCATGAATATTGTCCCTTAGTCCTTGCATTCCAGTCCAAAGCATAGCCACATAAAGAAAGCAGGTGTGTCTGTTTCCAGTGCAGTGGTTCCAGTCCAATGCATAGCCACATGAAGCAAATAAGCAGGCATGTCTGTTTCTGTAGTGTAGTGGTTATCACGTTCGCCTTACACGCGAAAGGTCCCTGGTTCGAGGCCAGGCAGAAACAGCAAGTTGCTGTGCTTTATCACATTATTTGCATTTACCACCTCACCTGACAGGTAAATTGAAATTAAAGAGGCTGTGTCTATCCCTCACCATCGTGAGGTACTACGCTCCAAGGGCATCGGTCTCAACTCACCAAGAGAAGACGATACACCTTACGGCAGTCAGTTGCTCCCTTTTTGACCTTTCCATTGAAGCCTGGGCCTACTGTGGTCAAGCCAGCCAAGGAAGGAAGGTATGAGAGCGAAAATGGCTTTCCTACCTTCACCAAGAACATACACCTTGAGCAAAGAAAGGGCCAGACTTACAAGGCCCTATCGCCACCGGCACATCATCTTTAGTGACGCCCCGGTGGCACTATGTACTGTGCCGTATTTACAAGACGCCGTTCAACCACGTTTTGTGGCTTAACACCACCTTGTAAATACGGCCCCTTCACACGCAGCCCTTTCCCTGGAAGGGGCGTGCAATGGGCGTTGCTCTGGGTGGGCCACTGCAACACCATAGCATTTTGATGCTGCTCCAGTTTTACGAGTTTTTGTAAATCTGTGGCAGCGCCAAAATCCAAGCGCCATACAATGGGTGTCGTTATAGTGGAGAAACGAGCAGAAATGTTTTCATTTCTCCTCATTTTTGCTCTTTCTATGTGTGCTGCACGAACATATCGCCACTGAAGATTTCTGTTGTGCAGGAAGGTGTGCCTTCCTGAACAAAAACAATTTCCCCCTCCACGCAGCCATCCTTGTACCATGGCGCAAGGATGGCTGCGTTGGTGCTCGGCAGCTAATTTAGAGCTGGCGCAGAGGGAAGCACAGGGGTGCGCTGTATTCTACTAAATACGGCGCTTCCCTGCATTTTGAAAATGACTGAGTGCGAGGCTGCCAAATTTGGCAGAGCGTCTCACTCAGTCATCCTCTTGTAATTATGGGCCAAAAGGTCTAAAGGATAGAGGCGTTTTATGTCATGTTCGATGACGACCATGGAAATGACTCTAGTCATATTGCAGAAGAGAGAACCATGTGCATTTTCTTGCCTTGCGATGTATTCGCCCACTCTCTGCCCTCAACCCTAGGAGCAGGGTCTGAGCAGTGGTGCTTCTGTGCCCTCGCTCGTTGGTGTCCGGGTCCAAATCCCCAACACACCCTTTTTAGCAGAAAACACTCAAATTTTACTCAAAATACACAAAGCTTGAAGATTCCTCATTCCACTCAAAGCATTGTTGTGCAAAATATTTTTAGCCTCAGGAGAAAAAAAGGATCACCATGCCTTGGCTTCCTTCCTGCTTGCTTTCAGTGTGCTCTGTGTGATGCTTTCACAGGCTCTGGTTTCAGGCATTTAGGCATCAGATATTTGTCTCTACCCGCAGCTGTGACTTTTCAGTACATCTGAGTGTACGCTTGCTGGCTGACAACGCTGCAATTTTCACACTTACTCCTCGCTTTGCGAGCAACTGCTGATCAAGTATAGAGGCAATCGGGCAAACATATGAGGGGAATTTTGCTCCTTCAGTCAAGCCCTCATGCTTGTTTCTGTAGTGTAGTGGTTATCACGTTCGCCTAACACGCGAAAGGTCCCCGGTTCGAGACCAGGCAGAAACAATGGGCAGTGTCTGCTTTTGTGTTTGCTCCCTAAAAGCTTAGTCTCACTCAGGGATGGCCTTTAAAAACTTGTGACCTGTGTAAAACTTGTATTACTATTGCAGGCCGGTAAAAAGTTATCTGCATCTTTGCGTAGTCGTGCATGTGCCTGGTTTCTTATTCTGTTTTTTACTTTTTTTTTTCTTGGCCATGTTATATTGTGGGGCCTTTAAACCTGTCACCTTGATAGGAACATTGCAAGCGGCAGCATCGACAAGTGCAGACTGAGGAGTCAGACCTAAACACAGACTCAGCTGTCAGGATGGCCGAGTGGTCTAAGGCGGCAGCCTCAAGAGAGATTGATCTTCAGTTAAGCTAAGCATCCTGGTTTGCTCATGTAGTTGTGGGTTCATATCGCACTTCTGATAGGTCTATTTTCTGCCCTTAAATCTTCCTCTGCTTGCACAGCCAGCTCCCCACAACACTATCTTTGCAAGCTGCTGTAGCATATGAAAAGAAATCCACCAACCCTCCGGCTGGGCCCTCAATCAGCATTCCATGTATTTCTGGAAGGGGCATCTCAGTCACGCCTTCTGTTAGAGCTGCACCTTATCACTGTAACTACCATGCTGGTTTCTACTTAAGCAGTTGATTCCATCGTTTGAAGTGAGGCTCTCCTGCCACTTTTGGGCAGAGAAGGCACTGCCCCTGCAACAACAACAGGCAGACAAGCTCAACCTGGGTTTCCTGGTTAGGTGGGCGGAGCAGAATGGCAATGGTCCCTCCTTGTGACTTGAAATTAACATGAAGAAGACAGAGAGGCAGCTGGGAGTAGGCAGTACCCATGCACCCCTGAACACTGTCTTGCGATTTTCACCCAATTCTGAAATGAGTCGGGAGGAAAGGAGGTGATTTTCCTATCGAAGGCCATTCTGGGAATTCAGCCACCCCGCGTCTCCCAGGTGAGTGTTTCAGGCCTGTGAGGCACTCATATAAATCTCGCCTGATCGAGCACTGAGCGAGCAATTGTGCTTGAATACAAGAGGCATGCTCCTCTGGCTCAGGCGCAAGAGATGGCAGGCCCTTCAGTGCTTCTGGTCTGGAAGTCTACGGTGCAAGGGCCCAGGTCCTGCGGAGGCGTACAACTACCAGAAAGGGTCTGCTTTTCTCATCAGCGCCACAGTTCAGCTTGCTAGCATAGGGCTTCTTGACTACCTCTTGCCTTGCTAGAGGCAAAAAAAAAACCCTTGGCACAAAACATCAATTGCTATGGCACGCTTAGAAGGAGAGTCTCCAAGTGGCCCTGCTTTTTCACAAAGACACTTCAGAAGATGTTTGAAAGGCTTTTGCAGCAGCAGGCTCGTTGGTCTAGGGGTATGATTCTCGCTTTGGGTGTGAGAGGTCCCGGGTTCAAATCCCGGACGAGCCCGTGCCTTCATAGGTTTGATCTGTTTTTAAACAGGAGTATTTCTGCTTTCCACTCTTGTAAGATGCCATGGTGGAATGCATTGCATGCTTTCTACTGGTGTCGAGGCAGTTCGGCATGATGAAGGAGTGCGGGATTTCTTTCTAACTGCTTTTTTGTGTTTGAGCAGCACTTCTCGTTGGAACATGAAATGCACAGTGCTTCTCCAAAGTAATTGCAGGGCTGGTTTTGAAATCACCTCTTGGAATGAAAGTGATCCCAGTTCCTTTCTTCCAAAGGAAGAGATCCTGTCAGAAAGGCTCAGCTTTGAGCGTCATGAATATTGTCCCTTAGTCCTTGCATTCCAGTCCAAAGCATAGCCACATAAAGAAAGCAGGTGTGTCTGTTTCCAGTGCAGTGGTTCCAGTCCAATGCATAGCCACATGAAGCAAATAAGCAGGCATGTCTGTTTCTGTAGTGTAGTGGTTATCACGTTCGCCTTACACGCGAAAGGTCCCTGGTTCGAGGCCAGGCAGAAACAGCAAGTTGCTGTGCTTTATCACATTATTTGCATTTACCACCTCACCTGACAGGTAAATTGAAATTAAAGAGGCTGTGTCTATCCCTCACCATCGTGAGGTACTACGCTCCAAGGGCATCGGTCTCAACTCACCAAGAGAAGACGATACACCTTACGGCAGTCAGTTGCTCCCTTTTTGACCTTTCCATTGAAGCCTGGGCCTACTGTGGTCAAGCCAGCCAAGGAAGGAAGGTATGAGAGCGAAAATGGCTTTCCTACCTTCACCTAGAACATACACCTTGAGCAAAGAAAGGGCCAGACTTACAAGGCCCTATCGCCACCGGCACATCATCTTTAGTGACACCCCGGTGGCACTATGTACTGTGCCGTATTTACAAGACGCCGTTCAACCACGTTTTGTGGCTTAACACCACTTTGTAAATACGGCCCCTTCACACGCAGCCCTTTCCCTGGAAGGGGCGTGCAATGGGCGTTGCTCTGGGTGGGCCACTGCAACACCATAGCATTTTGATGCTGCTCCAGTTTTACGAGTTTTTGTAAATCTGTGGCAGCGCCAAAATCCAAGCGCCATACAATGGGTGTCGTTATAGTGGAGAAACGAGCAGAAATGTTTTCATTTCTCCTCATTTTTGCTCTTTCTATGTGTGCTGCACGAACATATCGCCACTGAAGATTTCTGTTGTGCAGGAAGGTGTGCCTTCCTGAACAAAAACAATTTCCCCCTCCACGCAGCCATCCTTGTACCATGGCGCAAGGATGGCTGCGTTGGTGCTCGGCAGCTAATTTAGAGCTGGCGCAGAGGGAAGCACAGGGGTGCGCTGTATTCTACTAAATACGGCGCTTCCCTGCATTTTGAAAATGACTGAGTGCGAGGCTGCCAAATTTGGCAGAGCGTCTCACTCAGTCATCCTCTTGTAATTATGGGCCAAAAGGTCTAAAGGATAGAGGCGTTTTATGTCATGTTCGATGACGACCATGGAAATGACTCTAGTCATATTGCAGAAGAGAGAACCATGTGCATTTTCTTGCCTTGCGATGTATTCGCCCACTCTCTGCCCTCAACCCTAGGAGCAGGGTCTGAGCAGTGGTGCTTCTGTGCCCTCGCTCGTTGGTGTCCGGGTCCAAATCCCCAACACACCCTTTTTAGCAGAAAACACACAAATTTTACTCAAAATACACAAAGCTTGAAGATTCCTCATTCCACTCAAAGCATTGTTGTGCAAAATATTTTTAGCCTCAGGAGAAAAAAAGGATCACCATGCCTTGGCTTCCTTCCTGCTTGCTTTCAGTGTGCTCTGTGTGATGCTTTCACAGGCTCTGGTTTCAGGCATTTAGGCATCAGATATTTGTCTCTACCCGCAGCTGTGACTTTTCAGTACATCTGAGTGTACGCTTGCTGGCTGACAACGCTGCAATTTTCACACTTACTCCTCGCTTTGCGAGCAACTGCTGATCAAGTATAGAGGCAATCGGGCAAACATATGAGGGGAATTTTGCTCCTTCAGTCAAGCCCTCATGCTTGTTTCTGTAGTGTAGTGGTTATCACGTTCGCCTAACACGCGAAAGGTCCCCGGTTCGAGACCGGGCAGAAACAATGGGCAGTGTCTGCTTTTGTGTTTGCTCCCTAAAAGCTTAGTCTCACTCAGGGATGGCCTTTAAAAACTTGTGACCTGTGTAAAACTTGTATTACTATTGCAGGCCGGTAAAAAGTTATCTGCATCTTTGCGTAGTCGTGCATGTGCCTGGTTTCTTATTCTGTTTTTTACTTTTTTTTTTCTTGGCCATGTTATATTGTGGGGCCTTTAAACCTGTCACCTTGATAGGAACATTGCAAGCGGCAGCATCGACAAGTGCAGACTGAGGAGTCAGACCTAAACACAGACTCAGCTGTCAGGATGGCCGAGTGGTCTAAGGCGGCAGCCTCAAGAGAGCTTGATCTTCAGTTAAGCTAAGCATCCTGGTTTGCTCATGTAGTTGTGGGTTCATATCGCACTTCTGATAGGTCTATTTTCTGCCCTTAAATCTTCCTCTGCTTGCACAGCCAGCTCCCCACAACACTATCTTTGCAAGCTGCTGTAGCATATGAAAAGAAATCCACCAACCCTCCGGCTGGGCCCTCAATCAGCATTCCATGTATTTCTGGAAGGGGCATCTCAGTCACGCCTTCTGTTAGAGCTGCACCTTATCACTGTAACTACCATGCTGGTTTCTACTTAAGCAGTTGATTCCATCGTTTGAAGTGAGGCTCTCCTGCCACTTTTGGGCAGAGAAGGCACTGCCCCTGCAACAACAACAGGCAGACAAGCTCAACCTGGGTTTCCTGGTTAGGTGGGCGGAGCAGAATGGCAATGGTCCCTCCTTGTGACTTGAAATTAACATGAAGAAGACAGAGAGGCAGCTGGGAGTAGGCAGTACCCATGCACCCCTGAACACTGTCTTGCGATTTTCACCCAATTCTGAAATGAGTCGGGAGGAAAGGAGGTGATTTTCCTATCGAAGGCCATTCTGGGAATTCAGCCACCCCGCGTCTCCCAGGTGAGTGTTTCAGGCCTGTGAGGCACTCATATAAATCTCGCCTGATCGAGCCTGATCAAGCACTGAGCGAGCAATTGTGCTTGAATACAATAGGCATGCTCCTCTGGCTCAGGCGCAAGAGATGGCAGGCCCTTCAGTGCTTCTGGTCTGGAAGTCTACGGTGCAAGGGCCCAGGTCCTGCGGAGGCGTACAACTACCAGAAAGGGTCTGCTTTTCTCATCAGCGCCACAGTTCAGCTTGCTAGCATAGGGCTTCTTGACTACCTCTTGCCTTGCTAGAGGCAAAAAAAAAACCCTTGGCACAAAACATCAATTGCTATGGCACGCTTAGAAGGAGAGTCTCCAAGTGGCCCTGCTTTTTCACAAAGACACTTCAGAAGATGTTTGAAAGGCTTTTGCAGCAGCAGGCTCGTTGGTCTAGGGGTATGATTCTCGCTTTGGGTGTGAGAGGTCCCGGGTTCAAATCCCGGACGAGCCCGTGCCTTCATAGGTTCGATCTGTTTTTAAACAGGAGTATTTCTGCTTTCCACTCTTGTAAGATGCCATGGTGGAATGCATTGCATGCTTTCTACTGGTGTCGAGGCAGTTCGGCATGATGAAGGAGTGCGGGATTTCTTTCTAACTGCTTTTTTGTGTTGGAGCAGCACTTCTCGTTGGAACATGAAATGCACAGTGCTTCTCCAAAGTAATTGCAGGGCTGGTTTTGAAATCACCTCTTGGAATGAAAGTGATCCCAGTTCCTTTCTTCCAAAGGAAGAGATCCTGTCAGAAAGGCTCAGCTTTGAGCGTCATGAATATTGTCCCTTAGTCCTTGCATTCCAGTCCAAAGCATAGCCACATAAAGAAAGCAGGTGTGTCTGTTTCCAGTGCAGTGGTTCCAGTCCAATGCATAGCCACATGAAGCAAATAAGCAGGCATGTCTGTTTCTGTAGTGTAGTGGTTATCACGTTCGCCTTACACGCGAAAGGTCCCTGGTTCGAGGCCAGGCAGAAACAGCAAGTTGCTGTGCTTTATCACATTATTTGCATTTACCACCTCACCTGACAGGTAAATTGAAATTAAAGAGGCTGTGTCTATCCCTCACCATCGTGAGGTACTACGCTCCAAGGGCATCGGTCTCAACTCACCAAGAGAAGACGATACACCTTACGGCAGTCAGTTGCTCCCTTTTTGACCTTTCCATTGAAGCCTGGGCCTACTGTGGTCAAGCCAGCCAAGGAAGGAAGGTATGAGAGCGAAAATGGCTTTCCTACCTTCACCAAGAACATACACCTTGAGCAAAGAAAGGGCCAGACTTACAAGGCCCTATCGCCACCGGCACATCATCTTTAGTGACGCCCCGGTGGCACTATGTACTGTGCCGTATTTACAAGACGCCGTTAAACCACGTTTTGTGGCTTAACACCACCTTGTAAATACGGCCCCTTCACACGCAGCCCTTTCCCTGGAAGGGGCGTGCAATGGGCGTTGCTCTGGGTGGGCCACTGCAACACCATAGCATTTTGATGCTGCTCCAGTTTTACGAGTTTTTGTAAATCTGTGGCAGCGCCAAAATCCAAGCGCCATACAATGGGTGTCGTTATAGTGGAGAAACGAGCAGAAATGTTTTCATTTCTCCTCATTTTTGCTCTTTCTATGTGTGCTGCACGAACATATCGCCACTGAAGATTTCTGTTGTGCAGGAAGGTGTGCCTTCCTGAACAAAAACAATTTCCCCCTCCACGCAGCCATCCTTGTACCATGGCGCAAGGATGGCTGCGTTGGTGCTCGGCAGCTAATTTAGAGCTGGCGCAGAGGGAAGCACAGGGGTGCGCTGTATTCTACTAAATACGGCGCTTCCCTGCATTTTGAAAATGACTGAGTGCGAGGCTGCCAAATTTGGCAGAGCGTCTCACTCAGTCATCCTCTTGTAATTATGGGCCAAAAGGTCTAAAGGATAGAGGCGTTTTATGTCATGTTCGATGACGACCATGGAAATGACTCTAGTCATATTGCAGAAGAGAGAACCATGTGCATTTTCTTGCCTTGCGATGTATTCGCCCACTCTCTGCCCTCAACCCTAGGAGCAGGGTCTGAGCAGTGGTGCTTCTGTGCCCTCGCTCGTTGGTGTCCGGGTCCAAATCCCCAACACACCCTTTTTAGCAGAAAACACACAAATTTTACTCAAAATACACAAAGCTTGAAGATTCCTCATTCCACTCAAAGCATTGTTGTGCAAAATATTTTTAGCCTCAGGAGAAAAAAAGGATCACCATGCCTTGGCTTCCTTCCTGCTTGCTTTCAGTGTGCTCTGTGTGATGCTTTCACAGGCTCTGGTTTCAGGCATTTAGGCATCAGATATTTGTCTCTACCCGCAGCTGTGACTTTTCAGTACATCTGAGTGTACGCTTGCTGGCTGACAACGCTGCAATTTTCACACTTACTCCTCGCTTTGCGAGCAACTGCTGATCAAGTATAGAGGCAATCGGGCAAACATATGAGGGGAATTTTGCTCCTTCAGTCAAGCCCTCATGCTTGTTTCTGTAGTGTAGTGGTTATCACGTTCGCCTAACACGCGAAAGGTCCCCGGTTCGAGACCGGGCAGAAACAATGGGCAGTGTCTGCTTTTGTGTTTGCTCCCTAAAAGCTTAGTCTCACTCAGGGATGGCCTTTAAAAACTTGTGACCTGTGTAAAACTTGTATTACTATTGCAGGCCGGTAAAAAGTTATCTGCATCTTTGCGTAGTCGTGCATGTGCCTGGTTTCTTATTCTGTTTTTTACTTTTTTTTTTCTTGGCCATGTTATATTGTGGGGCCTTTAAACCTGTCACCTTGATAGGAACATTGCAAGCGGCAGCATCGACAAGTGCAGACTGAGGAGTCAGACCTAAACACAGACTCAGCTGTCAGGATGGCCGAGTGGTCTAAGGCGGCAGCCTCAAGAGAGCTTGATCTTCAGTTAAGCTAAGCATCCTGGTTTGCTCATGTAGTTGTGGGTTCATATCGCACTTCTGATAGGTCTATTTTCTGCCCTTAAATCTTCCTCTGCTTGCACAGCCAGCTCCCCACAACACTATCTTTGCAAGCTGCTGTAGCATATGAAAAGAAATCCACCAACCCTCCGGCTGGGCCCTCAATCAGCATTCCATGTATTTCTGGAAGGGGCATCTCAGTCACGCCTTCTGTTAGAGCTGCACCTTATCACTGTAACTACCATGCTGGTTTCTACTTAAGCAGTTGATTCCATCGTTTGAAGTGAGGCTCTCCTGCCACTTTTGGGCAGAGAAGGCACTGCCCCTGCAACAACAACAGGCAGACAAGCTCAACCTGGGTTTCCTGGTTAGGTGGGCGGAGCAGAATGGCAATGGTCCCTCCTTGTGACTTGAAATTAACATGAAGAAGACAGAGAGGCAGCTGGGAGTAGGCAGTACCCATGCACCCCTGAACACTGTCTTGCGATTTTCACCCAATTCTGAAATGAGTCGGGAGGAAAGGAGGTGATTTTCCTATCGAAGGCCATTCTGGGAATTCAGCCACCCCGCGTCTCCCAGGTAAGTGTTTCAGGCCTGTGAGGCACTCATATAAATCTCGCCTGATCGAGCACTGAGCGAGCAATTGTGCTTGAATACAAGAGGCATGCTCCTCTGGCTCAGGCGCAAGAGATGGCAGGCCCTTCAGTGCTTCTGGTCTGGAAGTCTACGGTGCAAGGGCCCAGGTCCTGCGGAGGCGTACAACTACCAGAAAGGGTCTGCTTTTCTCATCAGCGCCACAGTTCAGCTTGCTAGCATAGGGCTTCTTGACTACCTCTTGCCTTGCTAGAGGCAAAAAAAAACCCCTTGGCACAAAACATCAATTGCTATGGCACGCTTAGAAGGAGAGTCTCCAAGTGGCCCTGCTTTTTCACAAAGACACTTCAGAAGATGTTTGAAAGGCTTTTGCAGCAGCAGGCTCGTTGGTCTAGGGGTATGATTCTCGCTTTGGGTGTGAGAGGTCCCGGGTTCAAATCCCGGACGAGCCCGTGCCTTCATAGGTTCGATCTGTTTTTAAACAGGAGTATTTCTGCTTTCCACTCTTGTAAGATGCCATGGTGGAATGCATTGCATGCTTTCTACTGGTGTCGAGGCAGTTCGGCATGATGAAGGAGTGCGGGATTTCTTTCTAACTGCTTTTTTGTGTTGGAGCAGCACTTCTCGTTGGAACATGAAATGCACAGTGCTTCTCCAAAGTAATTGCAGGGCTGGTTTTGAAATCACCTCTTGGAATGAAAGTGATCCCAGTTCCTTTCTTCCAAAGGAAGAGATCCTGTCAGAAAGGCTCAGCTTTGAGCGTCATGAATATTGTCCCTTAGTCCTTGCATTCCAGTCCAAAGCATAGCCACATAAAGAAAGCAGGTGTGTCTGTTTCCAGTGCAGTGGTTCCAGTCCAATGCATAGCCACATGAAGCAAATAAGCAGGCATGTCTGTTTCTGTAGTGTAGTGGTTATCACGTTCGCCTTACACGCGAAAGGTCCCTGGTTCGAGGCCAGGCAGAAACAGCAAGTTGCTGTGCTTTATCACATTATTTGCATTTACCACCTCACCTGACAGGTAAATTGAAATTAAAGAGGCTGTGTCTATCCCTCACCATCGTGAGGTACTACGCTCCAAGGGCATCGGTCTCAACTCACCAAGAGAAGACGATACACCTTACGGCAGTCAGTTGCTCCCTTTTTGACCTTTCCATTGAAGCCTGGGCCTACTGTGGTCAAGCCAGCCAAGGAAGGAAGGTATGAGAGCGAAAATGGCTTTCCTACCTTCACCAAGAACATACACCTTGAGCAAAGAAAGGGCCAGACTTACAAGGCCCTATCGCCACCGGCACATCATCTTTAGTGACGCCCCGGTGGCACTATGTACTGTGCCGTATTTACAAGACGCCGTTCAACCACGTTTTGTGGCTTAACACCACCTTGTAAATACGGCCCCTTCACACGCAGCCCTTTCCCTGGAAGGGGCGTGCAATGGGCGTTGCTCTGGGTGGGCCACTGCAACACCATAGCATTTTGATGCTGCTCCAGTTTTACGAGTTTTTGTAAATCTGTGGCAGCGCCAAAATCCAAGCGCCATACAATGGGTGTCGTTATAGTGGAGAAACGAGCAGAAATGTTTTCATTTCTCCTCATTTTTGCTCTTTCTATGTGTGCTGCACGAACATATCGCCACTGAAGATTTCTGTTGTGCAGGAAGGTGTGCCTTCCTGAACAAAAACAATTTCCCCCTCCACGCAGCCATCCTTGTACCATGGCGCAAGGATGGCTGCGTTGGTGCTCGGCAGCTAATTTAGAGCTGGCGCAGAGGGAAGCACAGGGGTGCGCTGTATTCTACTAAATACGGCGCTTCCCTGCATTTTGAAAATGACTGAGTGCGAGGCTGCCAAATTTGGCAGAGCGTCTCACTCAGTCATCCTCTTGTAATTATGGGCCAAAAGGTCTAAAGGATAGAGGCGTTTTATGTCATGTTCGATGACGACCATGGAAATGACTCTAGTCATATTGCAGAAGAGAGAACCATGTGCATTTTCTTGCCTTGCGATGTATTCGCCCACTCTCTGCCCTCAACCCTAGGAGCAGGGTCTGAGCAGTGGTGCTTCTGTGCCCTCGCTCGTTGGTGTCCGGGTCCAAATCCCCAACACACCCTTTTTAGCAGAAAACACACAAATTTTACTCAAAATACACAAAGCTTGAAGATTCCTCATTCCACTCAAAGCATTGTTGTGCAAAATATTTTTAGCCTCAGGAGAAAAAAAGGATCACCATGCCTTGGCTTCCTTCCTGCTTGCTTTCAGTGTGCTCTGTGTGATGCTTTCACAGGCTCTGGTTTCAGGCATTTAGGCATCAGATATTTGTCTCTACCCGCAGCTGTGACTTTTCAGTACATCTGAGTGTACGCTTGCTGGCTGACAACGCTGCAATTTTCACACTTACTCCTCGCTTTGCGAGCAACTGCTGATCAAGTATAGAGGCAATCGGGCAAACATATGAGGGGAATTTTGCTCCTTCAGTCAAGCCCTCATGCTTGTTTCTGTAGTGTAGTGGTTATCACGTTCGCCTAACACGCGAAAGGTCCCCGGTTCGAGACCGGGCAGAAACAATGGGCAGTGTCTGCTTTTGTGTTTGCTCCCTAAAAGCTTAGTCTCACTCAGGGATGGCCTTTAAAAACTTGTGACCTGTGTAAAACTTGTATTACTATTGCAGGCCGGTAAAAAGTTATCTGCATCTTTGCGTAGTCGTGCATGTGCCTGGTTTCTTATTCTGTTTTTTACTTTTTTTTTTCTTGGCCATGTTATATTGTGGGGCCTTTAAACCTGTCACCTTGATAGGAACATTGCAAGCGGCAGCATCGACAAGTGCAGACTGAGGAGTCAGACCTAAACACAGACTCAGCTGTCAGGATGGCCGAGTGGTCTAAGGCGGCAGCCTCAAGAGAGCTTGATCTTCAGTTAAGCTAAGCATCCTGGTTTGCTCATGTAGTTGTGGGTTCATATCGCACTTCTGATAGGTCTATTTTCTGCCCTTAAATCTTCCTCTGCTTGCACAGCCAGCTCCCCACAACACTATCTTTGCAAGCTGCTGTAGCATATGAAAAGAAATCCACCAACCCTCCGGCTGGGCCCTCAATCAGCATTCCATGTATTTCTGGAAGGGGCATCTCAGTCACGCCTTCTGTTAGAGCTGCTCCTTATCACTGTAACTACCATGCTGGTTTCTACTTAAGCAGTTGATTCCATCGTTTGAAGTGAGGCTCTCCTGCCACTTTTGGGCAGAGAAGGCACTGCCCCTGCAACAACAACAGGCAGACAAGCTCAACCTGGGTTTCCTGGTTAGGTGGGCGGAGCAGAATGGCAATGGTCCCTCCTTGTGACTTGAAATTAACATGAAGAAGACAGAGAGGCAGCTGGGAGTAGGCAGTACCCATGCACCCCTGAACACTGTCTTGCGATTTTCACCCAATTCTGAAATGAGTCGGGAGGAAAGGAGGTGATTTTCCTATCGAAGGCCATTCTGGGAATTCAGCCACCCCGCGTCTCCCAGGTGAGTGTTTCAGGCCTGTGAGGCACTCATATAAATCTCGCCTGATCGAGCACTGAGCGAGCAATTGTGCTTGAATACAAGAGGCATGCTCCTCTGGCTCAGGCGCAAGAGATGGCAGGCCCTTCAGTGCTTCTGGTCTGGAAGTCTACGGTGCAAGAACCCAGGTCCTGCGGAGGCGTACATCTACCAGAAAGGGTCTGCTTTTCTCATCAGCGCCACAGTTCAGCTTGCTAGCATAGGGCTTCTTGACTACCTCTTGCCTTGCTAGAGGCAAAAAAAAAACCCTTGGCACAAAACATCAATTGCTATGGCACGCTTAGAAGGAGAGTCTCCAAGTGGCCCTGCTTTTTCACAAAGACACTTCAGAAGATGTTTGAAAGGCTTTTGCAGCAGCAGGCTCGTTGGTCTAGGGGTATGATTCTCGCTTTGGGTGTGAGAGGTCCCGGGTTCAAATCCCGGACGAGCCCGTGCCTTCATAGGTTCGATCTGTTTTTAAACAGGAGTATTTCTGCTTTCCACTCTTGTAAGATGCCATGGTGGAATGCATTGCATGCTTTCTACTGGTGTCGAGGCAGTTCGGCATGATGAAGGAGTGCGGGATTTCTTTCTAACTGCTTTTTTGTGTTGGAGCAGCACTTCTCGTTGGAACATGAAATGCACAGTGCTTCTCCAAAGTAATTGCAGGGCTGGTTTTGAAATCACCTCTTGGAATGAAAGTGATCCCAGTTCCTTTCTTCCAAAGGAAGAGATCCTGTCAGAAAGGCTCAGCTTTGAGCGTCATGAATATTGTCCCTTAGTCCTTGCATTCCAGTCCAAAGCATAGCCACATAAAGAAAGCAGGTGTGTCTGTTTCCAGTGCAGTGGTTCCAGTCCAATGCATAGCCACATGAAGCAAATAAGCAGGCATGTCTGTTTCTGTAGTGTAGTGGTTATCACGTTCGCCTTACACGCGAAAGGTCCCTGGTTCGAGGCCAGGCAGAAACAGCAAGTTGCTGTGCTTTATCACATTATTTGCATTTACCACCTCACCTGACAGGTAAATTGAAATTAAAGAGGCTGTGTCTATCCCTCACCATCGTGAGGTACTACGCTCCAAGGGCATCGGTCTCAACTCACCAAGAGAAGACGATACACCTTACGGCAGTCAGTTGCTCCCTTTTTGACCTTTCCATTGAAGCCTGGGCCTACTGTGGTCAAGCCAGCCAAGGAAGGAAGGTATGAGAGCGAAAATGGCTTTCCTACCTTCACCAAGAACATACACCTTGAGCAAAGAAAGGGCCAGACTTACAAGGCCCTATCGCCACCGGCACATCATCTTTAGTGACGCCCCGGTGGCACTATGTACTGTGCCGTATTTACAAGACGCCGTTCAACCACGTTTTGTGGCTTAACACCACCTTGTAAATACGGCCCCTTCACACGCAGCCCTTTCCCTGGAAGGGGCGTGCAATGGGCGTTGCTCTGGGTGGGCCACTGCAACACCATAGCATTTTGATGCTGCTCCAGTTTTACGAGTTTTTGTAAATCTGTGGCAGCGCCAAAATCCAAGCGCCATACAATGGGTGTCGTTATAGTGGAGAAACGAGCAGAAATGTTTTCATTTCTCCTCATTTTTGCTCTTTCTATGTGTGCTGCACGAACATATCGCCACTGAAGATTTCTGTTGTGCAGGAAGGTGTGCCTTCCTGAACAAAAACAATTTCCCCCTCCACGCAGCCATCCTTGTACCATGGCGCAAGGATGGCTGCGTTGGTGCTCGGCAGCTAATTTAGAGCTGGCGCAGAGGGAAGCACAGGGGTGCGCTGTATTCTACTAAATACGGCGCTTCCCTGCATTTTGAAAATGACTGAGTGCGAGGCTGCCAAATTTGGCAGAGCGTCTCACTCAGTCATCCTCTTGTAATTATGGGCCAAAAGGTCTAAAGGATAGAGGCGTTTTATGTCATGTTCGATGACGACCATGGAAATGACTCTAGTCATATTGCAGAAGAGAGAACCATGTGCATTTTCTTGCCTTGCGATGTATTCGCCCACTCTCTGCCCTCAACCCTAGGAGCAGGGTCTGAGCAGTGGTGCTTCTGTGCCCTCGCTCGTTGGTGTCCGGGTCCAAATCCCCAACACACCCTTTTTAGCAGAAAACACACAAATTTTACTCAAAATACACAAAGCTTGAAGATTCCTCATTCCACTCAAAGCATTGTTGTGCAAAATATTTTTAGCCTCAGGAGAAAAAAAGGATCACCATGCCTTGGCTTCCTTCCTGCTTGCTTTCAGTGTGCTCTGTGTGATGCTTTCACAGGCTCTGGTTTCAGGCATTTAGGCATCAGATATTTGTCTCTACCCGCAGCTGTGACTTTTCAGTACATCTGAGTGTACGCTTGCTGGCTGACAACGCTGCAATTTTCACACTTACTCCTCGCTTTGCGAGCAACTGCTGATCAAGTATAGAGGCAATCGGGCAAACATATGAGGGGAATTTTGCTCCTTCAGTCAAGCCCTCATGCTTGTTTCTGTAGTGTAGTGGTTATCACGTTCGCCTAACACGCGAAAGGTCCCCGGTTCGAGACCGGGCAGAAACAATGGGCAGTGTCTGCTTTTGTGTTTGCTCCCTAAAAGCTTAGTCTCACTCAGGGATGGCCTTTAAAAACTTGTGACCTGTGTAAAACTTGTATTACTATTGCAGGCCGGTAAAAAGTTATCTGCATCTTTGCGTAGTCGTGCATGTGCCTGGTTTCTTATTCTGTTTTTTACTTTTTTTTTTCTTGGCCATGTTATATTGTGGGGCCTTTAAACCTGTCACCTTGATAGGAACATTGCAAGCGGCAGCATCGACAAGTGCAGACTGAGGAGTCAGACCTAAACACAGACTCAGCTGTCAGGATGGCCGAGTGGTCTAAGGCGGCAGCCTCAAGAGAGCTTGATCTTCAGTTAAGCTAAGCATCCTGGTTTGCTCATGTAGTTGTGGGTTCATATCGCACTTCTGATAGGTCTATTTTCTGCCCTTAAATCTTCCTCTGCTTGCACAGCCAGCTCCCCACAACACTATCTTTGCAAGCTGCTGTAGCATATGAAAAGAAATCCACCAACCCTCCGGCTGGGCCCTCAATCAGCATTCCATGTATTTCTGGAAGGGGCATCTCAGTCACGCCTTCTGTTAGAGCTGCACCTTATCACTGTAACTACCATGCTGGTTTCTACTTAAGCAGTTGATTCCATCGTTTGAAGTGAGGCTCTCCTGCCACTTTTGGGCAGAGAAGGCACTGCCCCTGCAACAACAACAGGCAGACAAGCTCAACCTGGGTTTCCTGGTTAGGTGGGCGGAGCAGAATGGCAATGGTCCCTCCTTGTGACTTGAAATTAACATGAAGAAGACAGAGAGGCAGCTGGGAGTAGGCAGTACCCATGCACCCCTGAACACTGTCTTGCGATTTTCACCCAATTCTGAAATGAGTCGGGAGGAAAGGAGGTGATTTTCCTATCGAAGGCCATTCTGGGAATTCAGCCACCCCGCGTCTCCCAGGTGAGTGTTTCAGGCCTGTGAGGCACTCATATAAATCTCGCCTGATCGAGCACTGAGCGAGCAATTGTGCTTGAATACAAGAGGCATGCTCCTCTGGCTCAGGCGCAAGAGATGGCAGGCCCTTCAGTGCTTCTGGTCTGGAAGTCTACGGTGCAAGGGCCCAGGTCCTGCGGAGGCGTACAACTACCAGAAAGGGTCTGCTTTTCTCATCAGCGCCACAGTTCAGCTTGCTAGCATAGGCCTTCTTGACTACCTCTTGCCTTGCTAGAGGCAAAAAAAAAACCCTTGGCACAAAACATCAATTGCTATGGCACGCTTAGAAGGAGAGTCTCCAAGTGGCCCTGCTTTTTCACAAAGACACTTCAGAAGATGTTTGAAAGGCTTTTGCAGCAGCAGGCTCGTTGGTCTAGGGGTATGATTCTCGCTTTGGGTGTGAGAGGTCCCGGGTTCAAATCCTGGACGAGCCCGTGCCTTCATAGGTTCGATCTGTTTTTAAACAGGAGTATTTCTGCTTTCCACTCTTGTAAGATGCCATGGTGGAATGCATTGCATGCTTTCTACTGGTGTCGAGGCAGTTCGGCATGATGAAGGAGTGCGGGATTTCTTTCTAACTGCTTTTTTGTGTTGGAGCAGCACTTCTCGTTGGAACATGAAATGCACAGTGCTTCTCCAAAGTAATTGCAGGGCTGGTTTTGAAATCACCTCTTGGAATGAAAGTGATCCCAGTTCCTTTCTTCCAAAGGAAGAGATCCTGTCAGAAAGGCTCAGCTTTGAGCGTCATGAATATTGTCCCTTAGTCCTTGCATTCCAGTCCAAAGCATAGCCACATAAAGAAAGCAGGTGTGTCTGTTTCCAGTGCAGTGGTTCCAGTCCAATGCATAGCCACATGAAGCAAATAAGCAGGCATGTCTGTTTCTGTAGTGTAGTGGTTATCACGTTCGCCTTACACGCGAAAGGTCCCTGGTTCGAGGCCAGGCAGAAACAGCAAGTTGCTGTGCTTTATCACATTATTTGCATTTACCACCTCACCTGACAGGTAAATTGAAATTAAAGAGGCTGTGTCTATCCCTCACCATCGTGAGGTACTACGCTCCAAGGGCATCGGTCTCAACTCACCAAGAGAAGATGATACACCTTACGGCAGTCAGTTGCTCCCTTTTTGACCTTTCCATTGAAGCCTGGGCCTACTGTGGTCAAGCCAGCCAAGGAAGGAAGGTATGAGAGCGAAAATGGCTTTCCTACCTTCACCAAGAACATACACCTTGAGCAAAGAAAGGGCCAGACTTACAAGGCCCTATCGCCACCGGCACATCATCTTTAGTGACGCCCCGGTGGCACTATGTACTGTGCCGTATTTACAAGACGCCGTTCAACCACGTTTTGTGGCTTAACACCACCTTGTAAATACGGCCCCTTCACACGCAGCCCTTTCCCTGGAAGGGGCGTGCAATGGGCGTTGCTCTGGGTGGGCCACTGCAACACCATAGCATTTTGATGCTGCTCCAGTTTTACGAGTTTTTGTAAATCTGTGGCAGCGCCAAAATCCAAGCGCCATACAATGGGTGTCGTTATAGTGGAGAAACGAGCAGAAATGTTTTCATTTCTCCTCATTTTTGCTCTTTCTATGTGTGCTGCACGAACATATCGCCACTGAAGATTTCTGTTGTGCAGGAAGGTGTGCCTTCCTGAACAAAAACAATTTCCCCCTCCACGCAGCCATCCTTGTACCATGGCGCAAGGATGGCTGCGTTGGTGCTCGGCAGCTAATTTAGAGCTGGCGCAGAGGGAAGCACAGGGGTGCGCTGTATTCTACTAAATACGGCGCTTCCCTGCATTTTGAAAATGACTGAGTGCGAGGCTGCCAAATTTGGCAGAGCGTCTCACTCAGTCATCCTCTTGTAATTATGGGCCAAAAGGTCTAAAGGATAGAGGCGTTTTATGTCATGTTCGATGACGACCATGGAAATGACTCTAGTCATATTGCAGAAGAGAGAACCATGTGCATTTTCGTGCCTTGCGATGTATTCGCCCACTCTCTGCCCTCAACCCTAGGAGCAGGGTCTGAGCAGTGGTGCTTCTGTGCCCTCGCTCGTTGGTGTCCGGGTCCAAATCCCCAACACACCCTTTTTAGCAGAAAACACACAAATTTTACTCAAAATACACAAAGCTTGAAGATTCCTCATTCCACTCAAAGCATTGTTGTGCAAAATATTTTTAGCCTCAGGAGAAAAAAAGGATCACCATGCCTTGGCTTCCTTCCTGCTTGCTTTCAGTGTGCTCTGTGTGATGCTTTCACAGGCTCTGGTTTCAGGCATTTAGGCATCAGATATTTGTCTCTACCCGCAGCTGTGACTTTTCAGTACATCTGAGTGTACGCTTGCTGGCTGACAACGCTGCAATTTTCACACTTACTCCTCGCTTTGCGAGCAACTGCTGATCAAGTATAGAGGCAATCGGGCAAACATATGAGGGGAATTTTGCTCCTTCAGTCAAGCCCTCATGCTTGTTTCTGTAGTGTAGTGGTTATCACGTTCGCCTAACACGCGAAAGGTCCCCGGTTCGAGACCGGGCAGAAACAATGGGCAGTGTCTGCTTTTGTGTTTGCTCCCTAAAAGCTTAGTCTCACTCAGGGATGGCCTTTAAAAACTTGTGACCTGTGTAAAACTTGTATTACTATTGCAGGCCGGTAAAAAGTTATCTGCATCTTTGCGTAGTCGTGCATGTGCCTGGTTTCTTATTCTGTTTTTTACTTTTTTTTTTCTTGGCCATGTTATATTGTGGGGCCTTTAAACCTGTCACCTTGATAGGAACATTGCAAGCGGCAGCATCGACAAGTGCAGACTGAGGAGTCAGACCTAAACACAGACTCAGCTGTCAGGATGGCCGAGTGGTCTAAGGCGGCAGCCTCAAGAGAGCTTGATCTTCAGTTAAGCTAAGCATCCTGGTTTGCTCATGTAGTTGTGGGTTCATATCGCACTTCTGATAGGTCTATTTTCTGCCCTTAAATCTTCCTCTGCTTGCACAGCCAGCTCCCCACAACACTATCTTTGCAAGCTGCTGTAGCATATGAAAAGAAATCCACCAACCCTCCGGCTGGGCCCTCAATCAGCATTCCATGTATTTCTGGAAGGGGCATCTCAGTCACGCCTTCTGTTAGAGCTGCACCTTATCACTGTAACTACCATGCTGGTTTCTACTTAAGCAGTTGATTCCATCGTTTGAAGTGAGGCTCTCCTGCCACTTTTGGGCAGAGAAGGCACTGCCCCTGCAACAACAACAGGCAGACAAGCTCAACCTGGGTTTCCTGGTTAGGTGGGCGGAGCAGAATGGCAATGGTCCCTCCTTGTGACTTGAAATTAACATGAAGAAGACAGAGAGGCAGCTGGGAGTAGGCAGTACCCATGCACCCCTGAACACTGTCTTGCGATTTTCACCCAATTCTGAAATGAGTCGGGAGGAAAGGAGGTGATTTTCCTATCGAAGGCCATTCTGGGAATTCAGCCACCCCGCGTCTCCCAGGTGAGTGTTTCAGGCCTGTGAGGCACTCATATAAATCTCGCCTGATCGAGCACTGAGCGAGCAATTGTGCTTGAATACAAGAGGCATGCTCCTCTGGCTCAGGCGCAAGAGATGGCAGGCCCTTCAGTGCTTCTGGTCTGGAAGTCTACGGTGCAAGGGCCCAGGTCCTGCGGAGGCGTACAACTACCAGAAAGGGTCTGCTTTTCTCATCAGCGCCACAGTTCAGCTTGCTAGCATAGGGCTTCTTGACTACCTCTTGCCTTGCTAGAGGCAAAAAAAAAACCCTTGGCACAAAACATCAATTGCTATGGCACGCTTAGAAGGAGAGTCTCCAAGTGGCCCTGCTTTTTCACAAAGACACTTCAGAAGATGTTTGAAAGGCTTTTGCAGCAGCAGGCACGTTGGTCTAGGGGTATGATTCTCGCTTTGGGTGTGAGAGGTCCCGGGTTCAAATCCCGGACGAGCCCGTGCCTTCATAGGTTCGATCTGTTTTTAAACAGGAGTATTTCTGCTTTCCACTCTTGTAAGATGCCATGGTGGAATGCATTGCATGCTTTCTACTGGTGTCGAGGCAGTTCGGCATGATGAAGGAGTGCGGGATTTCTTTCTAACTGCTTTTTTGTGTTGGAGCAGCACTTCTCGTTGGAACATGAAATGCACAGTGCTTCTCCAAAGTAATTGCAGGGCTGGTTTTGAAATCACCTCTTGGAATGAAAGTGATCCCAGTTCCTTTCTTCCAAAGGAAGAGATCCTGTCAGAAAGGCTCAGCTTTGAGCGTCATGAATATTGTCCCTTAGTCCTTGCATTCCAGTCCAAAGCATAGCCACATAAAGAAAGCAGGTGTGTCTGTTTCCAGTGCAGTGGTTCCAGTCCAATGCATAGCCACATGAAGCAAGTAAGCAGGCATGTCTGTTTCTGTAGTGTAGTGGTTATCACGTTCGCCTTACACGCGAAAGGTCCCTGGTTCGAGGCCAGGCAGAAACAGCAAGTTGCTGTGCTTTATCACATTATTTGCATTTACCACCTCACCTGACAGGTAAATTGAAATTAAAGAGGCTGTGTCTATCCCTCACCATCGTGAGGTACTACGCTCCAAGGGCATCGGTCTCAACTCACCAAGAGAAGATGATACACCTTACGGCAGTCAGTTGCTCCCTTTTTGACCTTTCCATTGAAGCCTGGGCCTACTGTGGTCAAGCCAGCCAAGGAAGGAAGGTATGAGAGCGAAAATGGCTTTCCTACCTTCACCAAGAACATACACCTTGAGCAAAGAAAGGGCCAGACTTACAAGGCCCTATCGCCACCGGCACATCATCTTTAGTGACGCCCCGGTGGCACTATGTACTGTGCCGTATTTACAAGACGCCGTTCAACCACGTTTTGTGGCTTAACACCACCTTGTAAATACGGCCCCTTCACACGCAGCCCTTTCCCTGGAAGGGGCGTGCAATGGGCGTTGCTCTGGGTGGGCCACTGCAACACCATAGCATTTTGATGCTGCTCCAGTTTTACGAGTTTTTGTAAATCTGTGGCAGCGCCAAAATCCAAGCGCCATACAATGGGTGTCGTTATAGTGGAGAAACGAGCAGAAATGTTTTCATTTCTCCTCATTTTTGCTCTTTCTATGTGTGCTGCACGAACATATCGCCACTGAAGATTTCTGTTGTGCAGGAAGGTGTGCCTTCCTGAACAAAAACAATTTCCCCCTCCACGCAGCCATCCTTGTACCATGGCGCAAGGATGGCTGCGTTGGTGCTCGGCAGCTAATTTAGAGCTGGCGCAGAGGGAAGCACAGGGGTGCGCTGTATTCTACTAAATACGGCGCTTCCCTGCATTTTGAAAATGACTGAGTGCGAGGCTGCCAAATTTGGCAGAGCGTCTCACTCAGTCATCCTCTTGTAATTATGGGCCAAAAGGTCTAAAGGATAGAGGCGTTTTATGTCATGTTCGATGACGACCATGGAAATGACTCTAGTCATATTGCAGAAGAGAGAACCATGTGCATTTTCTTGCCTTGCGATGTATTCGCCCACTCTCTGCCCTCAACCCTAGGAGCAGGGTCTGAGCAGTGGTGCTTCTGTGCCCTCGCTCGTTGGTGTCCGGGTCCAAATCCCCAACACACCCTTTTTAGCAGAAAACACACAAATTTTACTCAAAATACACAAAGCTTGAAGATTCCTCATTCCACTCAAAGCATTGTTGTGCAAAATATTTTTAGCCTCAGGAGAAAAAAAGGATCACCATGCCTTGGCTTCCTTCCTGCTTGCTTTCAGTGTGCTTTGTGTGATGCTTTCACAGGCTCTGGTTTCAGGCATTTAGGCATCAGATATTTGTCTCTACCCGCAGCTGTGACTTTTCAGTACATCTGAGTGTACGCTTGCTGGCTGACAACGCTGTAATTTTCACACTTACTCCTCGCTTTGCGAGCAACTGCTGATCAAGTATAGAGGCAATCGGGCAAACATATGAGGGGAATTTTGCTCCTTCAGTCAAGCCCTCATGCTTGTTTCTGTAGTGTAGTGGTTATCACGTTTGCCTAACACGCGAAAGGTCCCCGGTTCGAGACCGGGCAGAAACAATGGGCAGTGTTTGCTCCCTAAAAGCTTAGTCTCACTCAGGGATGGCCTTTAAAAACTTGTGACCTGTGTAAAACTTGTATTACTATTGCAGGCCGGTAAAAAGTTATCTGCATCTTTGCGTAGTCGTGCATGTGCCTGGTTTCTTATTCTGTTTTTTACTTTTTTTTTTCTTGGCCATGTTATATTGTGGGGCCTTTAAACCTGTCACCTTGAAAGGAACATTGCAAGCGGCAGCATCGACAAGTGCAGACTGAGGAGTCAGACCTAAACACAGACTCAGCTGTCAGGATGGCCGAGTGGTCTAAGGCGGCAGCCTCAAGAGAGCTTGATCTTCAGTTAAGCTAAGCATCCTGGTTTGCTCATGTAGTTGTGGGTTCATATCGCACTTCTGATAGGTCTATTTTCTGCCCTTAAATCTTCCTCTGCTTGCACAGCCAGCTCCCCACAACACTATCTTTGCAAGCTGCTGTAGCATATGAAAAGAAATCCACCAACCCTCCGGCTGGGCCCTCAATCAGCATTCCATGTATTTCTGGAAGGGGCATCTCAGTCACGCCTTCTGTTAGAGCTGCACCTTATCACTGTAACTACCATGCTGGTTTCTACTTAAGCAGTTGATTCCATCGTTTGAAGTGAGGCTCTCCTGCCACTTTTGGGCAGAGAAGGCACTGCCCCTGCAACAACAACAGGCAGACAAGCTCAACCTGGGTTTCCTGGTTAGGTGGGCGGAGCAGAATGGCAATGGTCCCTCCTTGTGACTTGAAATTAACATGAAGAAGACAGAGAGGCAGCTGGGAGTAGGCAGTACCCATGCACCCCTGAACACTGTCTTGCGATTTTCACCCAATTCTGAAATGAGTCGGGAGGAAAGGAGGTGATTTTCCTATCGAAGGCCATTCTGGGAATTCAGCCACCCCGCGTCTCCCAGGTGAGTGTTTCAGGCCTGTGAGGCACTCATATAAATCTCGCCTGATCGAGCACTGAGCGAGCAATTGTGCTTGAATACAAGAGGCATGCTCCTCTGGCTCAGGCGCAAGAGATGGCAGGCCCTTCAGTGCTTCTGGTCTGGAAGTCTACGGTGCAAGGGCCCAGGTCCTGCGGAGGCGTACAACTACCAGAAAGGGTCTGCTTTTCTCATCAGCGCCACAGTTCAGCTTGCTAGCATAGGGCTTCTTGACTACCTCTTGCCTTGCTAGAGGCAAAAAAAAAACCCTTGGCACAAAACATCAATTGCTATGGCACGCTTAGAAGGAGAGTCTCCAAGTGGCCCTGCTTTTTCACAAAGACACTTCAGAAGATGTTTGAAAGGCTTTTGCAGCAGCAGGCTCGTTGGTCTAGGGGTATGATTCTCGCTTTGGGTGTGAGAGGTCCCGGGTTCAAATCCCGGACGAGCCCGTGCCTTCATAGGTTCGATCTGTTTTTAAACAGGAGTATTTCTGCTTTCCACTCTTGTAAGATGCCATGGTGGAATGCATTGCATGCTTTCTACTGGTGTCGAGGCAGTTCGGCATGATGAAGGAGTGCGGGATTTCTTTCTAACTGCTTTTTTGTGTTGGAGCAGCACTTCTCGTTGGAACATGAAATGCACAGTGCTTCTCCAAAGTAATTGCAGGGCTGGTTTTGAAATCACCTCTTGGAATGAAAGTGATCCCAGTTCCTTTCTTCCAAAGGAAGAGATCCTGTCAGAAAGGCTCAGCTTTGAGCGTCATGAATATTGTCCCTTAGTCCTTGCATTCCAGTCCAAAGCATAGCCACATAAAGAAAGCAGGTGTGTCTGTTTCCAGTGCAGTGGTTCCAGTCCAATGCATAGCCACATGAAGCAAGTAAGCAGGCATGTCTGTTTCTGTAGTGTAGTGGTTATCACGTTCGCCTTACACGCGAAAGGTCCCTGGTTCGAGGCCAGGCAGAAACAGCAAGTTGCTGTGCTTTATCACATTATTTGCATTTACCACCTCACCTGACAGGTAAATTGAAATTAAAGAGGCTGTGTCTATCCCTCACCATCGTGAGGTACTACGCTCCAAGGGCATCGGTCTCAACTCACCAAGAGAAGATGATACACCTTACGGCAGTCAGTTGCTCCCTTTTTGACCTTTCCATTGAAGCCTGGGCCTACTGTGGTCAAGCCAGCCAAGGAAGGAAGGTATGAGAGCGAAAATGGCTTTCCTACCTTCACCAAGAACATACACCTTGAGCAAAGAAAGGGCCAGACTTACAAGGCCCTATCGCCACCGGCACATCATCTTTAGTGACGCCCCGGTGGCACTATGTACTGTGCCGTATTTACAAGACGCCGTTCAACCACGTTTTGTGGCTTAACACCACCTTGTAAATACGGCCCCTTCACACGCAGCCCTTTCCCTGGAAGGGGCGTGCAATGGGCGTTGCTCTGGGTGGGCCACTGCAACACCATAGCATTTTGATGCTGCTCCAGTTTTACGAGTTTTTGTAAATCTGTGGCAGCGCCAAAAACCAAGTGCCATACAATGGGTGTCGTTATAGTGGAGAAACGAGCAGAAATGTTTTCATTTCTCCTCATTTTTGCTCTTTCTATGTGTGCTGCACGAACATATCGCCACTGAAGATTTCTGTTGTGCAGGAAGGTGTGCCTTCCTGAACAAAAACAATTTCCCCCTCCACGCAGCCATCCTTGTACCATGGCGCAAGGATGGCTGCGTTGGTGCTCGGCAGCTAATTTAGAGCTGGCGCAGAGGGAAGCACAGGGGTGCGCTGTATTCTACTAAATACGGCGCTTCCCTGCATTTTGAAAATGACTGAGTGCGAGGCTGCCAAATTTGGCAGAGCGTCTCACTCAGTCATCCTCTTGTAATTATGGGCCAAAAGGTCTAAAGGATAGAGGCGTTTTATGTCATGTTCGATGACGACCATGGAAATGACTCTAGTCATATTGCAGAAGAGAGAACCATGTGCATTTTCTTGCCTTGCGATGTATTCGCCCACTCTCTGCCCTCAACCCTAGGAGCAGGGTCTGAGCAGTGGTGCTTCTGTGCCCTCGCTCGTTGGTGTCCGGGTCCAAATCCCCAACACACCCTTTTTAGCAGAAAACACACAAATTTTACTCAAAATACACAAAGCTTGAAGATTCCTCATTCCACTCAAAGCATTGTTGTGCAAAATATTTTTAGCCTCAGGAGAAAAAAAGGATCACCATGCCTTGGCTTCCTTCCTGCTTGCTTTCAGTGTGCTCTGTGTGATGCTTTCACAGGCTCTGGTTTCAGGCATTTAGGCATCAGATATTTGTCTCTACCCGCAGCTGTGACTTTTCAGTACATCTGAGTGTACGCTTGCTGGCTGACAACGCTGCAATTTTCACACTTACTCCTCGCTTTGCGAGCAACTGCTGATCAAGTATAGAGGCAATCGGGCAAACATATGAGGGGAATTTTGCTCCTTCAGTCAAGCCCTCATGCTTGTTTCTGTAGTGTAGTGGTTATCACGTTCGCCTAACACGCGAAAGGTCCCCGGTTCGAGACCGGGCAGAAACAATGGGCAGTGTCTGCTTTTGTGTTTGCTCCCTAAAAGCTTAGTCTCACTCAGGGATGGCCTTTAAAAACTTGTGACCTGTGTAAAACTTGTATTACTATTGCAGGCCGGTAAAAAGTTATCTGCATCTTTGCGTAGTCGTGCATGTGCCTGGTTTCTTATTCTGTTTTTTACTTTTTTTTTTCTTGGCCATGTTATATTGTGGGGCCTTTAAACCTGTCACCTTGATAGGAACATTGCAAGCGGCAGCATCGACAAGTGCAGACTGAGGAGTCAGACCTAAACACAGACTCAGCTGTCAGGATGGCCGAGTGGTCTAAGGCGGCAGCCTCAAGAGAGCTTGATCTTCAGTTAAGCTAAGCATCCTGGTTTGCTCATGTAGTTGTGGGTTCATATCGCACTTCTGATAGGTCTATTTTCTGCCCTTAAATCTTCCTCTGCTTGCACAGCCAGCTCCCCACAACACTATCTTTGCAAGCTGCTGTAGCATATGAAAAGAAATCCACCAACCCTCCGGCTGGGCCCTCAATCAGCATTCCATGTATTTCTGGAAGGGGCATCTCAGTCACGCCTTCTGTTAGAGCTGCACCTTATCACTGTAACTACCATGCTGGTTTCTACTTAAGCAGTTGATTCCATCGTTTGAAGTGAGGCTCTCCTGCCACTTTTGGGCAGAGAAGGCACTGCCCCTGCAACAACAACAGGCAGACAAGCTCAACCTGGGTTTCCTGGTTAGGTGGGCGGAGCAGAATGGCAATGGTCCCTCCTTGTGACTTGAAATTAACATGAAGAAGACAGAGAGGCAGCTGGGAGTAGGCAGTACCCATGCACCCCTGAACACTGTCTTGCGATTTTCACCCAATTCTGAAATGAGTCGGGAGGAAAGGAGGTGATTTTCCTATCGAAGGCCATTCTGGGAATTCAGCCACCCCGCGTCTCCCAGGTGAGTGTTTCAGGCCTGTGAGGCACTCATATAAATCTCGCCTGATCGAGCACTGAGCGAGCAATTGTGCTTGAATACAAGAGGCATGCTCCTCTGGCTCAGGCGCAAGAGATGGCAGGCCCTTCAGTGCTTCTGGTCTGGAAGTCTACGGTGCAAGGGCCCAGGTCCTGCGGAGGCGTACAACTACCAGAAAGGGTCTGCTTTTCTCATCAGCGCCACAGTTCAGCTTGCTAGCATAGGGCTTCTTGACTACCTCTTGCCTTGCTAGAGGCAAAAAAAAAACCCTTGGCACAAAACATCAATTGCTATGGCACGCTTAGAAGGAGAGTCTCCAAGTGGCCCTGCTTTTTCACAAAGACACTTCAGAAGATGTTTGAAAGGCTTTTGCAGCAGCAGGCTCGTTGGTCTAGGGGTATGATTCTCGCTTTGGGTGTGAGAGGTCCCGGGTTCAAATCCCGGACGAGCCCGTGCCTTCATAGGTTCGATCTGTTTTTAAACAGGAGTATTTCTGCTTTCCACTCTTGTAAGATGCCATGGTGGAATGCATTGCATGCTTTCTACTGGTGTCGAGGCAGTTCGGCATGATGAAGGAGTGCGGGATTTCTTTCTAACTGCTTTTTTGTGTTGGAGCAGCACTTCTCGTTGGAACATGAAATGCACAGTGCTTCTCCAAAGTAATTGCAGGGCTGGTTTTGAAATCACCTCTTGGAATGAAAGTGATCCCAGTTCCTTTCTTCCAAAGGAAGAGATCCTGTCAGAAAGGCTCAGCTTTGAGCGTCATGAATATTGTCCCTTAGTCCTTGCATTCCAGTCCAAAGCATAGCCACATAAAGAAAGCAGGTGTGTCTGTTTCCAGTGCAGTGGTTCCAGTCCAATGCATAGCCACATGAAGCAAATAAGCAGGCATGTCTGTTTCTGTAGTGTAGTGGTTATCACGTTCGCCTTACACGCGAAAGGTCCCTGGTTCGAGGCCAGGCAGAAACAGCAAGTTGCTGTGCTTTATCACATTATTTGCATTTACCACCTCACCTGACAGGTAAATTGAAATTAAAGAGGCTGTGTCTATCCCTCACCATCGTGAGGTACTACGCTCCAAGGGCATCGGTCTCAACTCACCAAGAGAAGACGATACACCTTACGGCAGTCAGTTGCTCCCTTTTTGACCTTTCCATTGAAGCCTGGGCCTACTGTGGTCAAGCCAGCCAAGGAAGGAAGGTATGAGAGCGAAAATGGCTTTCCTACCTTCACCAAGAACATACACCTTGAGCAAAGAAAGGGCCAGACTTACAAGGCCCTATCGCCACCGGCACATCATCTTTAGTGACGCCCCGGTGGCACTATGTACTGTGCCGTATTTACAAGACGCCGTTCAACCACGTTTTGTGGCTTAACACCACCTTGTAAATACGGCCCCTTCACACGCAGCCCTTTCCCTGGAAGGGGCGTGCAATGGGCGTTGCTCTGGGTGGGCCACTGCAACACCATAGCATTTTGATGCTGCTCCAGTTTTACGAGTTTTTGTAAATCTGTGGCAGCGCCAAAATCCAAGCGCCATACAATGGGTGTCGTTATAGTGGAGAAACGAGCAGAAATGTTTTCATTTCTCCTCATTTTTGCTCTTTCTATGTGTGCTGCACGAACATATCGCCACTGAAGATTTCTGTTGTGCAGGAAGGTGTGCCTTCCTGAACAAAAACAATTTCCCCCTCCACGCAGCCATCCTTGTACCATGGCGCAAGGATGGCTGCGTTGGTGCTCGGCAGCTAATTTAGAGCTGGCGCAGAGGGAAGCACAGGGGTGCGCTGTATTCTACTAAATACGGCGCTTCCCTGCATTTTGAAAATGACTGAGTGCGAGGCTGCCAAATTTGGCAGAGCGTCTCACTCAGTCATCCTCTTGTAATTATGGGCCAAAAGGTCTAAAGGATAGAGGCGTTTTATGTCATGTTCGATGACGACCATGGAAATGACTCTAGTCATATTGCAGAAGAGAGAACCATGTGCATTTTCTTGCCTTGCGATGTATTCGCCCACTCTCTGCCCTCAACCCTAGGAGCAGGGTCTGAGCAGTGGTGCTTCTGTGCCCTCGCTCGTTGGTGTCCGGGTCCAAATCCCCAACACACCCTTTTTAGCAGAAAACACACAAATTTTACTCAAAATACACAAAGCTTGAAGATTCCTCATTCCACTCAAAGCATTGTTGTGCAAAATATTTTTAGCCTCAGGAGAAAAAAAGGATCACCATGCCTTGGCTTCCTTCCTGCTTGCTTTCAGTGTGCTCTGTGTGATGCTTTCACAGGCTCTGGTTTCAGGCATTTAGGCATCAGATATTTGTCTCTACCCGCAGCTGTGACTTTTCAGTACATCTGAGTGTACGCTTGCTGGCTGACAACGCTGCAATTTTCACACTTACTCCTCGCTTTGCGAGCAACTGCTGATCAAGTATAGAGGCAATCGGGCAAACATATGAGGGGAATTTTGCTCCTTCAGTCAAGCCCTCATGCTTGTTTCTGTAGTGTAGTGGTTATCACGTTCGCCTAACACGCGAAAGGTCCCCGGTTCGAGACCGGGCAGAAACAATGGGCAGTGTCTGCTTTTGTGTTTGCTCCCTAAAAGCTTAGTCTCACTCAGGGATGGCCTTTAAAAACTTGTGACCTGTGTAAAACTTGTATTACTATTGCAGGCCGGTAAAAAGTTATCTGCATCTTTGCGTAGTCGTGCATGTGCCTGGTTTCTTATTCTGTTTTTTACTTTTTTTTTTCTTGGCCATGTTATATTGTGGGGCCTTTAAACCTGTCACCTTGATAGGAACATTGCAAGCGGCAGCATCGACAAGTGCAGACTGAGGAGTCAGACCTAAACACAGACTCAGCTGTCAGGATGGCCGAGTGGTCTAAGGCGGCAGCCTCAAGAGAGCTTGATCTTCAGTTAAGCTAAGCATCCTGGTTTGCTCATGTAGTTGTGGGTTCATATCGCACTTCTGATAGGTCTATTTTCTGCCCTTAAATCTTCCTCTGCTTGCACAGCCAGCTCCCCACAACACTATCTTTGCAAGCTGCTGTAGCATATGAAAAGAAATCCACCAACCCTCCGGCTGGGCCCTCAATCAGCATTCCATGTATTTCTGGAAGGGGCATCTCAGTCACGCCTTCTGTTAGAGCTGCACCTTATCACTGTAACTACCATGCTGGTTTCTACTTAAGCAGTTGATTCCATCGTTTGAAGTGAGGCTCTCCTGCCACTTTTGGGCAGAGAAGGCACTGCCCCTGCAACAACAACAGGCAGACAAGCTCAACCTGGGTTTCCTGGTTAGGTGGGCGGAGCAGAATGGCAATGGTCCCTCCTTGTGACTTGAAATTAACATGAAGAAGACAGAGAGGCAGCTGGGAGTAGGCAGTACCCATGCACCCCTGAACACTGTCTTGCGATTTTCACCCAATTCTGAAATGAGTCAGGAGGAAAGGAGGTGATTTTCCTATCGAAGGCCATTCTGGGAATTCAGCCACCCCGCGTCTCCCAGGTGAGTGTTTCAGGCCTGTGAGGCACTCATATAAATCTCGCCTGATCGAGCACTGAGCGAGCAATTGTGCTTGAATACAAGAGGCATGCTCCTCTGGCTCAGGCGCAAGAGATGGCAGGCCCTTCAGTGCTTCTGGTCTGGAAGTCTACGGTGCAAGGGCCCAGGTCCTGCGGAGGCGTACAACTACCAGAAAGGGTCTGCTTTTCTCATCAGCGCCACAGTTCAGCTTGCTAGCATAGGGCTTCTTGACCACCTCTTGCCTTGCTAGAGGCAAAAAAAAAACCCTTGGCACAAAACATCAATTGCTATGGCACGCTTAGAAGGAGAGTCTCCAAGTGGCCCTGCTTTTTCACAAAGACACTTCAGAAGATGTTTGAAAGGCTTTTGCAGCAGCAGGCTCGTTGGTCTAGGGGTATGATTCTCGCTTTGGGTGTGAGAGGTCCCGGGTTCAAATCCCGGACGAGCCCGTGCCTTCATAGGTTCGATCTGTTTTTAAACAGGAGTATTTCTGCTTTCCACTCTTGTAAGATGCCATGGTGGAATGCATTGCATGCTTTCTACTGGTGTCGAGGCAGTTCGGCATGATGAAGGAGTGCGGGATTTCTTTCTAACTGCTTTTTTGTGTTGGAGCAGCACTTCTCGTTGGAACATGAAATGCACAGTGCTTCTCCAAAGTAATTGCAGGGCTGGTTTTGAAATCACCTCTTGGAATGAAAGTGATCCCAGTTCCTTTCTTCCAAAGGAAGAGATCCTGTCAGAAAGGCTCAGCTTTGAACGTCATGAATATTGTCCCTTAGTCCTTGCATTCCAGTCCAAAGCATAGCCACATAAAGAAAGCAGGTGTGTCTGTTTCCAGTGCAGTGGTTCCAGTCCAATGCATAGCCACATGAAGCAAATAAGCAGGCATGTCTGTTTCTGTAGTGTAGTGGTTTCACGTTCGCCTTACACGCGAAAGGTCCCTGGTTCGAGGCCAGGCAGAAACAGCAAGTTGCTGTGCTTTATCACATTATTTGCATTTACCACCTCACCTGACAGGTAAATTGAAATTAAAGAGGCTGTGTCTATCCCTCACCATCGTGAGGTACTACGCTCCAAGGGCATCGGTCTCAACTCACCAAGAGAAGACGATACACCTTACGGCAGTCAGTTGCTCCCTTTTTGACCTTTCCATTGAAGCCTGGGCCTACTGTGGTCAAGCCAGCCAAGGAAGGAAGGTATGAGAGCGAAAATGGCTTTCCTACCTTCACCAAGAACATACACCTTGAGCAAAGAAAGGGCCAGACTTACAAGGCCCTATCGCCACCGGCACATCATCTTTAGTGACGCCCCGGTGGCACTATGTACTGTGCCGTATTTACAAGACGCCGTTCAACCACGTTTTGTGGCTTAACACCACCTTGTAAATACGGCCCCTTCACACGCAGCCCTTTCCCTGGAAGGGGCGTGCAATGGGCGTTGCTCTGGGTGGGCCACTGCAACACCATAGCATTTTGATGCTGCTCCAGTTTTACGAGTTTTTGTAAATCTGTGGCAGCGCCAAAATCCAAGCGCCATACAATGGGTGTCGTTATAGTGGAGAAACGAGCAGAAATGTTTTCATTTCTCCTCATTTTTGCTCTTTCTATGTGTGCTGCACGAACATATCGCCACTGAAGATTTCTGTTGTGCAGGAAGGTGTGCCTTCCTGAACAAAAACAATTTCCCCCTCCACGCAGCCATCCTTGTACCATGGCGCAAGGATGGCTGCGTTGGTGCTCGGCAGCTAATTTAGAGCTGGCGCAGAGGGAAGCACAGGGGTGCGCTGTATTCTACTAAATACGGCGCTTCCCTGCATTTTGAAAATGACTGAGTGCGAGGCTGCCAAATTTGGCAGAGCGTCTCACTCAGTCATCCTCTTGTAATTATGGGCCAAAAGGTCTAAAGGATAGAGGCGTTTTATGTCATGTTCGATGACGACCATGGAAATGACTCTAGTCATATTGCAGAAGAGAGAACCATGTGCATTTTCTTGCCTTGCGATGTATTCGCCCACTCTCTGCCCTCAACCCTAGGAGCAGGGTCTGAGCAGTGGTGCTTCTGTGCCCTCGCTCGTTGGTGTCCGGGTCCAAATCCCCAACACACCCTTTTTAGCAGAAAACACTCAAATTTTACTCAAAATACACAAAGCTTGAAGATTCCTCATTCCACTCAAAGCATTGTTGTGCAAAATATTTTTAGCCTCAGGAGAAAAAAAGGATCACCATGCCTTGGCTTCCTTCCTGCTTGCTTTCAGTGTGCTCTGTGTGATGCTTTCACAGGCTCTGGTTTCAGGCATTTAGGCATCAGATATTTGTCTCTACCCGCAGCTGTGACTTTTCAGTACATCTGAGTGTACGCTTGCTGGCTGACAACGCTGCAATTTTCACACTTACTCCTCGCTTTGCGAGCAACTGCTGATCAAGTATAGAGGCAATCGGGCAAACATATGAGGGGAATTTTGCTCCTTCAGTCAAGCCCTCATGCTTGTTTCTGTAGTGTAGTGGTTATCACGTTCGCCTAACACGCGAAAGGTCCCCGGTTCGAGACTGGGCAGAAACAATGGGCAGTGTCTGCTTTTGTGTTTGCTCCCTAAAAGCTTAGTCTCACTCAGGGATGGCCTTTAAAAACTTGTGACCTGTGTAAAACTTGTATTACTATTGCAGGCCGGTAAAAAGTTATCTGCATCTTTGCGTAGTCGTTCATGTGCCTGGTTTCTTATTCTGTTTTTTACTTTTTTTTTTCTTGGCCATGTTATATTGTGGGGCCTTTAAACCTGTCACCTTGATAGGAACATTGCAAGCGGCAGCATCGACAAGTGCAGACTGAGGAGTCAGACCTAAACACAGACTCAGCTGTCAGGATGGCCGAGTGGTCTAAGGCGGCAGCCTCAAGAGAGCTTGATCTTCAGTTAAGCTAAGCATCCTGGTTTGCTCATGTAGTTGTGGGTTCATATCGCACTTCTGATAGGTCTATTTTCTGCCCTTAAATCTTCCTCTGCTTGCACAGCCAGCTCCCCACAACACTATCTTTGCAAGCTGCTGTAGCATATGAAAAGAAATCCACCAACCCTCCGGCTGGGCCCTCAATCAGCATTCCATGTATTTCTGGAAGGGGCATCTCAGTCACGCCTTCTGTTAGAGCTGCACCTTATCACTGTAACTACCATGCTGGTTTCTACTTAAGCAGTTGATTCCATCGTTTGAAGTGAGGCTCTCCTGCCACTTTTGGGCAGAGAAGGCACTGCCCCTGCAACAACAACAGGCAGACAAGCTCAACCTGGGTTTCCTGGTTAGGTGGGCGGAGCAGAATGGCAATGGTCCCTCCTTGTGACTTGAAATTAACATGAAGAAGACAGAGAGGCAGCTGGGAGTAGGCAGTACCCATGCACCCCTGAACACTGTCTTGCGATTTTCACCCAATTCTGAAATGAGTCGGGAGGAAAGGAGGTGATTTTCCTATCGAAGGCCATTCTGGGAATTCAGCCACCCCGCGTCTCCCAGGTGAGTGTTTCAGGCCTGTGAGGCACTCATATAAATCTCGCCTGATCGAGCACTGAGCGAGCAATTGTGCTTGAATACAAGAGGCATGCTCCTCTGGCTCAGGCGCAAGAGATGGCAGGCCCTTCAGTGCTTCTGGTCTGGAAGTCTACGGTGCAAGGGCCCAGGTCCTGCGGAGGCGTACAACTACCAGAAAGGGTCTGCTTTTCTCATCAGCGCCACAGTTCAGCTTGCTAGCATAGGGCTTCTTGACTACCTCTTGCCTTGCTAGAGGCAAAAAAAAACCCCTTGGCACAAAACATCAATTGCTACGGCACGCTTAGAAGGAGAGTCTCCAAGTGGCCCTGCTTTTTCACAAAGACACTTCAGAAGATGTTTGAAAGGCTTTTGCAGCAGCAGGCTCGTTGGTCTAGGGGTATGATTCTCGCTTTGGGTGTGAGAGGTCCCGGGTTCAAATCCCGGACGAGCCCGTGCCTTCATAGGTTCGATCTGTTTTTAAACAGGAGTATTTCTGCTTTCCACTCTTGTAAGATGCCATGGTGGAATGCATTGCATGCTTTCTACTGGTGTCGAGGCAGTTCGGCATGATGAAGGAGTGCGGGATTTCTTTCTAACTGCTTTTTTGTGTTGGAGCAGCACTTCTCGTTGGAACATGAAATGCACAGTGCTTCTCCAAAGTAATTGCAGGGCTGGTTTTGAAATCACCTCTTCGAATGAAAGTGATCCCAGTTCCTTTCTTCCAAAGGAAGAGATCCTGTCAGAAAGGCTCAGCTTTGAGCGTCATGAATATTGTCCCTTAGTCCTTGCATTCCAGTCCAAAGCATAGCCACATAAAGAAAGCAGGTGTGTCTGTTTCCAGTGCAGTGGTTCCAGTCCAATGCATAGCCACATGAAGCAAATAAGCAGGCATGTCTGTTTCTGTAGTGTAGTGGTTATCACGTTCGCCTTACACGCGAAAGGTCCCTGGTTCGAGGCCAGGCAGAAACAGCAAGTTGCTGTGCTTTATCACATAATTTGCATTTACCACCTCACCTGACAGGTAAATTGAAATTAAAGAGGCTGTGTCTATCCCTCACCATCGTGAGGTACTACGCTCCAAGGGCATCGGTCTCAACTCACCAAGAGAAGACGATACACCTTACGGCAGTCAGTTGCTCCCTTTTTGACCTTTCCATTGAAGCCTGGGCCTACTGTGGTCAAGCCAGCCAAGGAAGGAAGGTATGAGAGCGAAAATGGCTTTCCTACCTTCACCAAGAACATACACCTTGAGCAAAGAAAGGGCCAGACTTACAAGGCCCTATCGCCACCGGCACATCATCTTTAGTGACGCCCCGGTGGCACTATGTACTGTGCCGTATTTACAAGACGCCGTTCAACCACGTTTTGTGGCTTAACACCACCTTATAAATACGGCCCCTTCACACGCAGCCCTTTCCCTGGAAGGGGCGTGCAATGGGCGTTGCTCTGGGTGGGCCACTGCAACACCATAGCATTTTGATGCTGCTCCAGTTTTACGAGTTTTTGTAAATCTGTGGCAGCGCCAAAATCCAAGCGCCATACAATGGGTGTCGTTATAGTGGAGAAACGAGCAGAAATGTTTTCATTTCTCCTCATTTTTGCTCTTTCTATGTGTGCTGCACGAACATATCGCCACTGAAGATTTCTGTTGTGCAGGAAGGTGTGCCTTCCTGAACAAAAACAATTTCCCCCTCCACGCAGCCATCCTTGTACCATGGCGCAAGGATGGCTGCGTTGGTGCTCGGCAGCTAATTTAGAGCTGGCGCAGAGGGAAGCACAGGGGTGCGCTGTATTCTACTAAATACGGCGCTTCCCTGCATTTTGAAAATGACTGAGTGCGAGGCTGCCAAATTTGGCAGAGCGTCTCACTCAGTCATCCTCTTGTAATTATGGGCCAAAAGGTCTAAAGGATAGAGGCGTTTTATGTCATGTTCGATGACGACCATGGAAATGACTCTAGTCATATTGCAGAAGAGAGAACCATGTGCATTTTCTTGCCTTGCGATGTATTCGCCCACTCTCTGCCCTCAACCCTAGGAGCAGGGTCTGAGCAGTGGTGCTTCTGTGCCCTCGCTCGTTGGTGTCCGGGTCCAAATCCCCAACACACCCTTTTTAGCAGAAAACACACAAATTTTACTCAAAATACACAAAGCTTGAAGATTCCTCATTCCACTCAAAGCATTGTTGTGCAAAATATTTTTAGCCTCAGGAGAAAAAAAGGATCACCATGCCTTGGCTTCCTTCCTGCTTGCTTTCAGTGTGCTCTGTGTGATGCTTTCACAGGCTCTGGTTTCAGGCATTTAGGCATCAGATATTTGTCTCTACCCGCAGCTGTGACTTTTCAGTACATCTGAGTGTACGCTTGCTGGCTGACAACGCTGCAATTTTCACACTTACTCCTCGCTTTGCGAGCAACTGCTGATCAAGTATAGAGGCAATCGGGCAAACATATGAGGGGAATTTTGCTCCTTCAGTCAAGCCCTCATGCTTGTTTCTGTAGTGTAGTGGTTATCACGTTCGCCTAACACGTGAAAGGTCCCCGGTTCGAGACCGGGCAGAAACAATGGGCAGTGTCTGCTTTTGTGTTTGCTCCCTAAAAGCTTAGTCTCACTCAGGGATGGCCTTTAAAAACTTGTGACCTGTGTAAAACTTGTATTACTATTGCAGGCCGGTAAAAAGTTATCTGCATCTTTGCGTAGTCGTGCATGTGCCTGGTTTCTTATTCTGTTTTTTACTTTTTTTTTTCTTGGCCATGTTATATTGTGGGGCCTTTAAACCTGTCACCTTGATAGGAACATTGCAAGCGGCAGCATCGACAAGTGCAGACTGAGGAGTCAGACCTAAACACAGACTCAGCTGTCAGGATGGCCGAGTGGTCTAAGGCGGCAGCCTCAAGAGAGCTTGATCTTCAGTTAAGCTAAGCATCCTGGTTTGCTCATGTAGTTGTGGGTTCATATCGCACTTCTGATAGGTCTATTTTCTGCCCTTAAATCTTCCTCTGCTTGCACAGCCAGCTCCCCACAACACTATCTTTGCAAGCTGCTGTAGCATATGAAAAGAAATCCACCAACCCTCCGGCTGGGCCCTCAATCAGCATTCCATGTATTTCTGGAAGGGGCATCTCAGTCACGCCTTCTGTTAGAGCTGCACCTTATCACTGTAACTACCATGCTGGTTTCTACTTAAGCAGTTGATTCCATCGTTTGAAGTGAGGCTCTCCTGCCACTTTTGGGCAGAGAAGGCACTGCCCCTGCAACAACAACAGGCAGACAAGCTCAACCTGGGTTTCCTGGTTAGGTGGGCGGAGCAGAATGGCAATGGTCCCTCCTTGTGACTTGAAATTAACATGAAGAAGACAGAGAGGCAGCTGGGAGTAGGCAGTACCCATGCACCCCTGAACACTGTCTTGCGATTTTCACCCAATTCTGAAATGAGTCGGGAGGAAAGGAGGTGATTTTCCTATCGAAGGCCATTCTGGGAATTCAGCCACCCCGCGTCTCCCAGGTGAGTGTTTCAGGCCTGTGAGGCACTCATATAAATCTCGCCTGATCGAGCACTGAGCGAGCAATTGTGCTTGAATACAAGAGGCATGCTCCTCTGGCTCAGGCGCAAGAGATGGCAGGCCCTTCAGTGCTTCTGGTCTGGAAGTCTACGGTGCAAGGGCCCAGGTCCTTCGGAGGCGTACAACTACCAGAAAGGGTCTGCTTTTCTCATCAGCGCCACAGTTCAGCTTGCTAGCATAGGGCTTCTTGACTACCTCTTGCCTTGCTAGAGGCAAAAAAAAAAACCCTTGGCACAAAACATCAATTGCTATGGCACGCTTAGAAGGAGAGTCTCCAAGTGGCCCTGCTTTTTCACAAAGACACTTCAGAAGATGTTTGAAAGGCTTTTGCAGCAGCAGGCTCGTTGGTCTAGGGGTATGATTCTTGCTTTGGGTGTGAGAGGTCCCGGGTTCAAATCCCGGACGAGCCCGTGCCTTCATAGGTTCGATCTGTTTTTAAACAGGAGTATTTCTGCTTTCCACTCTTGTAAGATGCCATGGTGGAATGCATTGCATGCTTTCTACTGGTGTCGAGGCAGTTCGGCATGATGAAGGAGTGCGGGATTTCTTTCTAACTGCTTTTTTGTGTTGGAGCAGCACTTCTCGTTGGAACATGAAATGCACAGTGCTTCTCCAAAGTAATTGCAGGGCTGGTTTTGAAATCACCTCTTGGAATGAAAGTGATCCCAGTTCCTTTCTTCCAAAGGAAGAGATCCTGTCAGAAAGGCTCAGCTTTGAGCGTCATGAATATTGTCCCTTAGTCCTTGCATTCCAGTCCAAAGCATAGCCACATAAAGAAAGCAGGTGTGTCTGTTTCCAGTGCAGTGGTTCCAGTCCAATGCATAGCCACATGAAGCAAATAAGCAGGCATGTCTGTTTCTGTAGTGTAGTGGTTATCACGTTCGCCTTACACGCGAAAGGTCCCTGGTTCGAGGCCAGGCAGAAACAGCAAGTTGCTGTGCTTTATCACATTATTTGCATTTACCACCTCACCTGACAGGTAAATTGAAATTAAAGAGGCTGTGTCTATCCCTCACCATCGTGAGGTACTACGCTCCAAGGGCATCGGTCTCAACTCACCAAGAGAAGACGATACACCTTACGGCAGTCAGTTGCTCCCTTTTTGACCTTTCCATTGAAGCCTGGGCCTACTGTGGTCAAGCCAGCCAAGGAAGGAAGGTATGAGAGCGAAAATGGCTTTCCTACCTTCACCAAGAACATACACCTTGAGCAAAGAAAGGGCCAGACTTACAAGGCCCTATCGCCACCGGCACATCATCTTTAGTGACGCCCCGGTGGCACTATGTACTGTGCCGTATTTACAAGACGCCGTTCAACCACGTTTTGTGGCTTAACACCACCTTGTAAATACGGCCCCTTCACACGCAGCCCTTTCCCTGGAAGGGGCGTGCAATGGGCGTTGCTCTGGGTGGGCCACTGCAACACCATAGCATTTTGATGCTGCTCCAGTTTTACGAGTTTTTGTAAATCTGTGGCAGCGCCAAAATCCAAGTGCCATACAATGGGTGTCGTTATAGTGGAGAAACGAGCAGAAATGTTTTCATTTCTCCTCATTTTTGCTCTTTCTATGTGTGCTGCACGAACATATCGCCACTGAAGATTTCTGTTGTGCAGGAAGGTGTGCCTTCCTGAACAAAAACAATTTCCCCCTCCACGCAGCCATCCTTGTACCATGGCGCAAGGATGGCTGCGTTGGTGCTCGGCAGCTAATTTAGAGCTGGCGCAGAGGGAAGCACAGGGGTGCGCTGTATTCTACTAAATACGGCGCTTCCCTGCATTTTGAAAATGACTGAGTGCGAGGCTGCCAAATTTGGCAGAGCGTCTCACTCAGTCATCCTCTTGTAATTATGGGCCAAAAGGTCTAAAGGATAGAGGCGTTTTATGTCATGTTCGATGACGACCATGGAAATGACTCTAGTCATATTGCAGAAGAGAGAACCATGTGCATTTTCTTGCCTTGCGATGTATTCGCCCACTCTCTGCCCTCAACCCTAGGAGCAGGGTCTGAGCAGTGGTGCTTCTGTGCCCTCGCTCGTTGGTGTCCGGGTCCAAATCCCCAACACACCCTTTTTAGCAGAAAACACTCAAATTTTACTCAAAATACACAAAGCTTGAAGATTCCTCATTCCACTCAAAGCATTGTTGTGCAAAATATTTTTAGCCTCAGGAGAAAAAAAGGATCACCATGCCTTGGCTTCCTTCCTGCTTGCTTTCAGTGTGCTCTGTGTGATGCTTTCACAGGCTCTGGTTTCAGGCATTTAGGCATCAGATATTTGTCTCTACCCGCAGCTGTGACTTTTCAGTACATCTGAGTGTACGCTTGCTGGCTGACAACGCTGCAATTTTCACACTTACTCCTCGCTTTGCGAGCAACTGCTGATCAAGTATAGAGGCAATCGGGCAAACATATGAGGGGAATTTTGCTCCTTCAGTCAAGCCCTCATGCTTGTTTCTGTAGTGTAGTGGTTATCACGTTTGCCTAACACGCGAAAGGTCCCCGGTTCGAGACCGGGCAGAAACAATGGGCAGTGTCTGCTTTTGTGTTTGCTCCCTAAAAGCTTAGTCTCACTCAGGGATGGCCTTTAAAAACTTGTGACCTGTGTAAAACTTGTATTACTATTGCAGGCCGGTAAAAAGTTATCTGCATCTTTGCGTAGTCGTGCATGTGCCTGGTTTCTTATTCTGTTTTTTACTTTTTTTTTTCTTGGCCATGTTATATTGTGGGGCCTTTAAACCTGTCACCTTGATAGGAACATTGCAAGCGGCAGCATCGACAAGTGCAGACTGAGGAGTCAGACCTAAACACAGACTCAGCTGTCAGGATGGCCGAGTGGTCTAAGGCGGCAGCCTCAAGAGAGCTTGATCTTCAGTTAAGCTAAGCATCCTGGTTTGCTCATGTAGTTGTGGGTTCATATCGCACTTCTGATAGGTCTATTTTCTGCCCTTAAATCTTCCTCTGCTTGCACAGCCAGCTCCCCACAACACTATCTTTGCAAGCTGCTGTAGCATATGAAAAGAAATCCACCAACCCTCCGGCTGGGCCCTCAATCAGCATTCCATGTATTTCTGGAAGGGGCATCTCAGTCACGCCTTCTGTTAGAGCTGCACCTTATCACTGTAACTACCATGCTGGTTTCTACTTAAGCAGTTGATTCCATCGTTTGAAGTGAGGCTCTCCTGCCACTTTTGGGCAGAGAAGGCACTGCCCCTGCAACAACAACAGGCAGACAAGCTCAACCTGGGTTTCCTGGTTAGGTGGGCGGAGCAGAATGGCAATGGTCCCTCCTTGTGACTTGAAATTAACATGAAGAAGACAGAGAGGCAGCTGGGAGTAGGCAGTACCCATGCACCCCTGAACACTGTCTTGCGATTTTCACCCAATTCTGAAATGAGTCGGGAGGAAAGGAGGTGATTTTCCTATCGAAGGCCATTCTGGGAATTCAGCCACCCCGCGTCTCCCAGGTCAGTGTTTCAGGCCTGTGAGGCACTCATATAAATCTCGCCTGATCGAGCACTGAGCGAGCAATTGTGCTTGAATACAAGAGGCATGCTCCTCTGGCTCAGGCGCAAGAGATGGCAGGCCCTTCAGTGCTTCTGGTCTGGAAGTCTACGGTGCAAGGGCCCAGGTCCTGCGGAGGCGTACAACTACCAGAAAGGGTCTGCTTTTCTCATCAGCGCCACAGTTCAGCTTGCTAGCATAGGGCTTCTTGACTACCTCTTGCCTTGCTAGAGGCAAAAAAAAAACCCTTGGCACAAAACATCAATTGCTATGGCACGCTTAGAAGGAGAGTCTCCAAGTGGCCCTGCTTTTTCACAAAGACACTTCAGAAGATGTTTGAAAGGCTTTTGCAGCAGCAGGCTCGTTGGTCTAGGGGTATGATTCTCGCTTTGGGTGTGAGAGGTCCCGGGTTCAAATCCCGGACGAGCCCGTGCCTTCATAGGTTCGATCTGTTTTTAAACAGGAGTATTTCTGCTTTCCACTCTTGTAAGATGCCATGGTGGAATGCATTGCATGCTTTCTACTGGTGTCGAGGCAGTTCGGCATGATGAAGGAGTGCGGGATTTCTTTCTAACTGCTTTTTTGTGTTGGAGCAGCACTTCTCGTTGGAACATGAAATGCACAGTGCTTCTCCAAAGTAATTGCAGGGCTGGTTTTGAAATCACCTCTTGGAATGAAAGTGATCCCAGTTCCTTTCTTCCAAAGGAAGAGATCCTGTCAGAAAGGCTCAGCTTTGAGCGTCATGAATATTGTCCCTTAGTCCTTGCATTCCAGTCCAAAGCATAGCCACATAAAGAAAGCAGGTGTGTCTGTTTCCAGTGCAGTGGTTCCAGTCCAATGCATAGCCACATGAAGCAAATAAGCAGGCATGTCTGTTTCTGTAGTGTAGTGGTTATCACGTTCGCCTTACACGCGAAAGGTCCCTGGTTCGAAGCCAGGCAGAAACAGCAAGTTGCTGTGCTTTATCACATTATTTGCATTTACCACCTCACCTGACAGGTAAATTGAAATTAAAGAGGCTGTGTCTATCCCTCACCATCGTGAGGTACTACGCTCCAAGGGCATCGGTCTCAACTCACCAAGAGAAGACGATACACCTTACGGCAGTCAGTTGCTCCCTTTTTGACCTTTCCATTGAAGCCTGGGCCTACTGTGGTCAAGCCAGCCAAGGAAGGAAGGTATGAGAGCGAAAATGGCTTTCCTACCTTCACCAAGAACATACACCTTGAGCAAAGAAAGGGCCAGACTTACAAGGCCCTATCGCCACCGGCACATCATCTTTAGTGACGCCCCGGTGGCACTATGTACTGTGCCGTATTTACAAGACGCCGTTCAACCACGTTTTGTGGCTTAACACCACCTTATAAATACGGCCCCTTCACACGCAGCCCTTTCCCTGGAAGGGGCGTGCAATGGGCGTTGCTCTGGGTGGGCCACTGCAACACCATAGCATTTTGATGCTGCTCCAGTTTTACGAGTTTTTGTAAATCTGTGGCAGCGCCAAAATCCAAGCGCCATACAATGGGTGTCGTTATAGTGGAGAAACGAGCAGAAATGTTTTCATTTCTCCTCATTTTTGCTCTTTCTATGTGTGCTGCACGAACATATCGCCACTGAAGATTTCTGTTGTGCAGGAAGGTGTGCCTTCCTGAACAAAAACAATTTCCCCCTCCACGCAGCCATCCTTGTACCATGGCGCAAGGATGGCTGCGTTGGTGCTCGGCAGCTAATTTAGAGCTGGCGCAGAGGGAAGCACAGGGGTGCGCTGTATTCTACTAAATACGGCGCTTCCCTGCATTTTGAAAATGACTGAGTGCGAGGCTGCCAAATTTGGCAGAGCGTCTCACTCAGTCATCCTCTTGTAATTATGGGCCAAAAGGTCTAAAGGATAGAGGCGTTTTATGTCATGTTCGATGACGACCATGGAAATGACTCTAGTCATATTGCAGAAGAGAGAACCATGTGCATTTTCTTGCCTTGCGATGTATTCGCCCACTCTCTGCCCTCAACCCTAGGAGCAGGGTCTGAGCAGTGGTGCTTCTGTGCCCTCGCTCGTTGGTGTCCGGGTCCAAATCCCCAACACACCCTTTTTAGCAGAAAACACACAAATGTTACTCAAAATACACAAAGCTTGAAGATTCCTCATTCCACTCAAAGCATTGTTGTGCAAAATATTTTTAGCCTCAGGAGAAAAAAAGGATCACCATGCCTTGGCTTCCTTCCTGCTTGCTTTCAGTGTGCTCTGTGTGATGCTTTCACAGGCTCTGGTTTCAGGCATTTAGGCATCAGATATTTGTCTCTACCCGCAGCTGTGACTTTTCAGTACATCTGAGTGTACGCTTGCTGGCTGACAACGCTGCAATTTTCACACTTACTCCTCGCTTTGCGAGCAACTGCTGATCAAGTATAGAGGCAATCGGGCAAACATATGAGGGGAATTTTGCTCCTTCAGTCAAGCCCTCATGCTTGTTTCTGTAGTGTAGTGGTTATCACGTTCGCCTAACACGCGAAAGGTCCCCGGTTCGAGACCGGGCAGAAACAATGGGCAGTGTCTGCTTTTGTGTTTGCTCCCTAAAAGCTTAGTCTCACTCAGGGATGGCCTTTAAAAACTTGTGACCTGTGTAAAACTTGTATTACTATTGCAGGCCGGTAAAAAGTTATCTGCATCTTTGCGTAGTCGTGCATGTGCCTGGTTTCTTATTCTGTTTTTTACTTTTTTTTTTCTTGGCCATGTTATATTGTGGGGCCTTTAAACCTGTCACCTTGATAGGAACATTGCAAGCGGCAGCATCGACAAGTGCAGACTGAGGAGTCAGACCTAAACACAGACTCAGCTGTCAGGATGGCCGAGTGGTCTAAGGCGGCAGCCTCAAGAGAGCTTGATCTTCAGTTAAGCTAAGCATCCTGGTTTGCTCATGTAGTTGTGGGTTCATATCGCACTTCTGATAGGTCTATTTTCTGCCCTTAAATCTTCCTCTGCTTGCACAGCCAGCTCCCCACAACACTATCTTTGCAAGCTGCTGTAGCATATGAAAAGAAATCCACCAACCCTCCGGCTGGGCCCTCAATCAGCATTCCATGTATTTCTGGAAGGGGCATCTCAGTCACGCCTTCTGTTAGAGCTGCACCTTATCACTGTAACTACCATGCTGGTTTCTACTTAAGCAGTTGATTCCATCGTTTGAAGTGAGGCTCTCCTGCCACTTTTGGGCAGAGAAGGCACTGCCCCTGCAACAACAACAGGCAGACAAGCTCAACCTGGGTTTCCTGGTTAGGTGGGCGGAGCAGAATGGCAATGGTCCCTCCTTGTGACTTGAAATTAACATGAAGAAGACAGAGAGGCAGCTGGGAGTAGGCAGTACCCATGCACCCCTGAACACTGTCTTGCGATTTTCACCCAATTCTGAAATGAGTCGGGAGGAAAGGAGGTGATTTTCCTATCGAAGGCCATTCTGGGAATTCAGCCACCCCGCGTCTCCCAGGTGAGTGTTTCAGGCCTGTGAGGCACTCATATAAATCTCGCCTGATCGAGCACTGAGCGAGCAATTGTGCTTGAATACAAGAGGCATGCTCCTCTGGCTCAGGCGCAAGAGATGGCAGGCCCTTCAGTGCTTCTGGTCTGGAAGTCTACGGTGCAAGGGCCCAGGTCCTGCGGAGGCGTACAACTACCAGAAAGGGTCTGCTTTTCTCATCAGCGCCACAGTTCAGCTTGCTAGCATAGGGCTTCTTGACTACCTCTTGCCTTGCTAGAGGCAAAAAAAAAACCCTTGGCACAAAACATCAATTGCTATGGCACGCTTAGAAGGAGAGTCTCCAAGTGGCCCTGCTTTTTCACAAAGACACTTCAGAAGATGTTTGAAAGGCTTTTGCAGCAGCAGGCTCGTTGGTCTAGGGGTATGATTCTCGCTTTGGGTGTGAGAGGTCCCGGGTTCAAATCCCGGACGAGCCCGTGCCTTCATAGGTTCGATCTGTTTTTAAACAGGAGTATTTCTGCTTTCCACTCTTGTAAGATGCCATGGTGGAATGCATTGCATGCTTTCTACTGGTGTCGAGGCAGTTCGGCATGATGAAGGAGTGCGGGATTTCTTTCTAACTGCTTTTTTGTGTTGGAGCAGCACTTCTCGTTGGAACATGAAATGCACAGTGCTTCTCCAAAGTAATTGCAGGGCTGGTTTTGAAATCACCTCTTGGAATGAAAGTGATCCCAGTTCCTTTCTTCCAAAGGAAGAGATCCTGTCAGAAAGGCTCAGCTTTGAGCGTCATGAATATTGTCCCTTAGTCCTTGCATTCCAGTCCAAAGCATAGCCACATAAAGAAAGCAGGTGTGTCTGTTTCCAGTGCAGTGGTTCCAGTCCAATGCATAGCCACATGAAGCAAATAAGCAGGCATGTCTGTTTCTGTAGTGTAGTGGTTATCACGTTCGCCTTACACGCGAAAGGTCCCTGGTTCGAGGCCAGGCAGAAACAGCAAGTTGCTGTGCTTTATCACATTATTTGCATTTACCACCTCACCTGACAGGTAAATTGAAATTAAAGAGGCTGTGTCTATCCCTCACCATCGTGAGGTACTACGCTCCAAGGGCATCGGTCTCAACTCACCAAGAGAAGACGATACACCTTACGGCAGTCAGTTGCTCCCTTTTTGACCTTTCCATTGAAGCCTGGGCCTACTGTGGTCAAGCCAGCCAAGGAAGGAAGGTATGAGAGCGAAAATGGCTTTCCTACCTTCACCAAGAACATACACCTTGAGCAAAGAAAGGGCCAGACTTACAAGGCCCTATCGCCACCGGCACATCATCTTTAGTGACGCCCCGGTGGCACTATGTACTGTGCCGTATTTACAAGACGCCGTTCAACCACGTTTTGTGGCTTAACACCACCTTGTAAATACGGCCCCTTCACACGCAGCCCTTTCCCTGGAAGGGGCGTGCAATGGGCGTTGCTCTGGGTGGGCCACTGCAACACCATAGCATTTTGATGCTGCTCCAGTTTTACGAGTTTTTGTAAATCTGTGGCAGCGCCAAAATCCAAGCGCCATACAATGGGTGTCGTTATAGTGGAGAAACGAGCAGAAATGTTTTCATTTCTCCTCATTTTTGCTCTTTCTATGTGTGCTGCACGAACATATCGCCACTGAAGATTTCTGTTGTGCAGGAAGGTGTGCCTTCCTGAACAAAAACAATTTCCCCCTCCACGCAGCCATCCTTGTACCATGGCGCAAGGATGGCTGCGTTGGTGCTCGGCAGCTAATTTAGAGCTGGCGCAGAGGGAAGCACAGGGGTGCGCTGTATTCTACTAAATACGGCGCTTCCCTGCATTTTGAAAATGACTGAGTGCGAGGCTGCCAAATTTGGCAGAGCGTCTCACTCAGTCATCCTCTTGTAATTATGGGCCAAAAGGTCTAAAGGATAGAGGCGTTTTATGTCATGTTCGATGACGACCATGGAAATGACTCTAGTCATATTGCAGAAGAGAGAACCATGTGCATTTTCTTGCCTTGCGATGTATTCGCCCACTCTCTGCCCTCAACCCTAGGAGCAGGGTCTGAGCAGTGGTGCTTCTGTGCCCTCGCTCGTTGGTGTCCGGGTCCAAATCCCCAACACACCCTTTTTAGCAGAAAACACACAAATTTTACTCAAAATACACAAAGCTTGAAGATTCCTCATTCCACTCAAAGCATTGTTGTGCAAAATATTTTTAGCCTCAGGAGAAAAAAAGGATCACCATGCCTTGGCTTCCTTCCTGCTTGCTTTCAGTGTGCTCTGTGTGATGCTTTCACAGGCTCTGGTTTCAGGCATTTAGGCATCAGATATTTGTCTCTACCCGCAGCTGTGACTTTTCAGTACATCTGAGTGTACGCTTGCTGGCTGACAACGCTGCAATTTTCACACTTACTCCTCGCTTTGCGAGCAACTGCTGATCAAGTATAGAGGCAATCGGGCAAACATATGAGGGGAATTTTGCTCCTTCAGTCAAGTCCTCATGCTTGTTTCTGTAGTGTAGTGGTTATCACGTTCGCCTAACACGCGAAAAGTCCCCGGTTCGAGACCGGGCAGAAACAATGGGCAGTGTCTGCTTTTGTGTTTGCTCCCTAAAAGCTTAGTCTCACTCAGGGATGGCCTTTAAAAACTTGTGACCTGTGTAAAACTTGTATTACTATTGCAGGCCGGTAAAAAGTTATCTGCATCTTTGCGTAGTCGTGCATGTGCCTGGTTTCTTATTCTGTTTTTTACTTTTTTTTTTCTTGGCCATGTTATATTGTGGGGCCTTTAAACCTGTCACCTTGATAGGAACATTGCAAGCGGCAGCATCGACAAGTGCAGACTGAGGAGTCAGACCTAAACACAGACTCAGCTGTCAGGATGGCCGAGTGGTCTAAGGCGGCAGCCTCAAGAGAGCTTGATCTTCAGTTAAGCTAAGCATCCTGGTTTGCTCATGTAGTTGTGGGTTCATATCGCACTTCTGATAGGTCTATTTTCTGCCCTTAAATCTTCCTCTGCTTGCACAGCCAGCTCCCCACAACACTATCTTTGCAAGCTGCTGTAGCATATGAAAAGAAATCCACCAACCCTCCGGCTGGGCCCTCAATCAGCATTCCATGTATTTCTGGAAGGGGCATCTCAGTCACGCCTTCTGTTAGAGCTGCACCTTATCACTGTAACTACCATGCTGGTTTCTACTTAAGCAGTTGATTCCATCGTTTGAAGTGAGGCTCTCCTGCCACTTTTGGGCAGAGAAGGCACTGCCCCTGCAACAACAACAGGCAGACAAGCTCAACCTGGGTTTCCTGGTTAGGTGGGCGGAGCAGAATGGCAATGGTCCCTCCTTGTGACTTGAAATTAACATGAAGAAGACAGAGAGGCAGCTAGGAGTAGGCAGTACCCATGCACCCCTGAACACTGTCTTGCGATTTTCACCCAATTCTGAAATGAGTCGGGAGGAAAGGAGGTGATTTTCCTATCGAAGGCCATTCTGGGAATTCAGCCACCCCGCGTCTCCCAGGTGAGTGTTTCAGGCCTGTGAGGCACTCATATAAATCTCGCCTGATCGAGCACTGAGCGAGCAATTGTGCTTGAATACAAGAGGCATGCTCCTCTGGCTCAGGCGCAAGAGATGGCAGGCCCTTCAGTGCTTCTGGTCTGGAAGTCTACGGTGCAAGGGCCCAGGTCCTGCGGAGGCGTACAACTACCAGAAAGGGTCTGCTTTTCTCATCAGCGCCACAGTTCAGCTTGCTAGCATAGGGCTTCTTGACTACCTCTTGCCTTGCTAGAGGCAAAAAAAAACCCCTTGGCACAAAACATCAATTGCTATGGCACGCTTAGAAGGAGAGTCTCCAAGTGGCCCTGCTTTTTCACAAAGACACTTCAGAAGATGTTTGAAAGGCTTTTGCAGCAGCAGGCTCGTTGGTCTAGGGGTATGATTCTCGCTTTGGGTGTGAGAGGTCCCGGGTTCAAATCCCGGTCGAGCCCGTGCCTTCATAGGTTCGATCTGTTTTTAAACAGGAGTATTTCTGCTTTCCACTCTTGTAAGATGCCATGGTGGAATGCATTGCATGCTTTCTACTGGTGTCGAGGCAGTTCGGCATGATGAAGGAGTGCGGGATTTCTTTCTAACTGCTTTTTTGTGTTGGAGCAGCACTTCTCGTTGGAACATGAAATGCACAGTGCTTCTCCAAAGTAATTGCAGGGCTGGTTTTGAAATCACCTCTTGGAATGAAAGTGATCCCAGTTCCTTTCTTCCAAAGGAAGAGATCCTGTCAGAAAGGCTCAGCTTTGAGCGTCATGAATATTGTCCCTTAGTCCTTGCATTCCAGTCCAAAGCATAGCCACATAAAGAAAGCAGGTGTGTCTGTTTCCAGTGCAGTGGTTCCAGTCCAATGCATAGCCACATGAAGCAAATAAGCAGGCATGTCTGTTTCTGTAGTGTAGTGGTTATCACGTTCGCCTTACACGCGAAAGGTCCCTGGTTCGAGGCCAGGCAGAAACAGCAAGTTGCTGTGCTTTATCACATTATTTGCATTTACCACCTCACCTGACAGGTAAATTGAAATTAAAGAGGCTGTGTCTATCCCTCACCATCGTGAGGTACTACGCTCCAAGGGCATCGGTCTCAACTCACCAAGAGAAGACGATACACCTTACGGCAGTCAGTTGCTCCCTTTTTGACCTTTCCATTGAAGCCTGGGCCTACTGTGGTCAAGCCAGCCAAGGAAGGAAGGTATGAGAGCGAAAATGGCTTTCCTACCTTCACCAAGAACATACACCTTGAGCAAAGAAAGGGCCAGACTTACAAGGCCCTATCGCCACCGGCACATCATCTTTAGTGACGCCCCGGTGGCACTATGTACTGTGCCGTATTTACAAGACGCCGTTCAACCACGTTTTGTGGCTTAACACCACCTTGTAAATACGGCCCCTTCACACGCAGCCCTTTCCCTGGAAGGGGCGTGCAATGGGCGTTGCTCTGGGTGGGCCACTGCAACACCATAGCATTTTGATGCTGCTCCAGTTTTACGAGTTTTTGTAAATCTGTGGCAGCGCCAAAATCCAAGCGCCATACAATGGGTGTCGTTATAGTGGAGAAACGAGCAGAAATGTTTTCATTTCTCCTCATTTTTGCTCTTTCTATGTGTGCTGCACGAACATATCGCCACTGAAGATTTCTGTTGTGCAGGAAGGTGTGCCTTCCTGAACAAAAACAATTTCCCCCTCCACGCAGCCATCCTTGTACCATGGCGCAAGGATGGCTGCGTTGGTGCTCGGCAGCTAATTTAGAGCTGGCGCAGAGGGAAGCACAGGGGTGCGCTGTATTCTACTAAATACGGCGCTTCCCTGCATTTTGAAAATGACTGAGTGCGAGGCTGCCAAATTTGGCAGAGCGTCTCACTCAGTCATCCTCTTGTAATTATGGGCCAAAAGGTTTAAAGGATAGAGGCGTTTTATGTCATGTTCGATGACGACCATGGAAATGACTCTAGTCATATTGCAGAAGAGAGAACCATGTGCATTTTCTTGCCTTGCGATGTATTCGCCCACTCTCTGCCCTCAACCCTAGGAGCAGGGTCTGAGCAGTGGTGCTTCTGTGCCCTCGCTCGTTGGTGTCCGGGTCCAAATCCCCAACACACCCTTTTTAGCAGAAAACACACAAATTTTACTCAAAATACACAAAGCTTGAAGATTCCTCATTCCACTCAAAGCATTGTTGTGCAAAATATTTTTAGCCTCAGGAGAAAAAAAGGATCACCATGCCTTGGCTTCCTTCCTGCTTGCTTTCAGTGTGCTCTGTGTGATGCTTTCACAGGCTCTGGTTTCAGGCATTTAGGCATCAGATATTTGTCTCTACCCGCAGCTGTGACTTTTCAGTACATCTGAGTGTACGCTTGCTGGCTGACAACGCTGCAATTTTCACACTTACTCCTCGCTTTGCGAGCAACTGCTGATCAAGTATAGAGGCAATCGGGCAAACATATGAGGGGAATTTTGCTCCTTCAGTCAAGCCCTCATGCTTGTTTCTGTAGTGTAGTGGTTATCACGTTCGCCTAACACGCGAAAGGTCCCCGGTTCGAGACCGGGCAGAAACAATGGGCAGTGTCTGCTTTTGTGTTTGCTCCCTAAAAGCTTAGTCTCACTCAGGGATGGCCTTTAAAAACTTGTGACCTGTGTAAAACTTGTATTACTATTGCAGGCCGGTAAAAAGTTATCTGCATCTTTGCGTAGTCGTGCATGTGCCTGGTTTCTTATTCTGTTTTTTACTTTTTTTTTTCTTGGCCATGTTATATTGTGGGGCCTTTAAACCTGTCACCTTGATAGGAACATTGCAAGCGGCAACATCGACAAGTGCAGACTGAGGAGTCAGACCTAAACACAGACTCAGCTGTCAGGATGGCCGAGTGGTCTAAGGCGGCAGCCTCAAGAGAGCTTGATCTTCAGTTAAGCTAAGCATCCTGGTTTGCTCATGTAGTTGTGGGTTCATATCGCACTTCTGATAGGTCTATTTTCTGCCCTTAAATCTTCCTCTGCTTGCACAGCCAGCTCCCCACAACACTATCTTTGCAAGCTGCTGTAGCATATGAAAAGAAATCCACCAACCCTCCGGCTGGGCCCTCAATCAGCATTCCATGTATTTCTGGAAGGGGCATCTCAGTCACGCCTTCTGTTAGAGCTGCACCTTATCACTGTAACTACCATGCTGGTTTCTACTTAAGCAGTTGATTCCATCGTTTGAAGTGAGGCTCTCCTGCCACTTTTGGGCAGAGAAGGCACTGCCCCTGCAACAACAACAGGCAGACAAGCTCAACCTGGGTTTCCTGGTTAGGTGGGCGGAGCAGAATGGCAATGGTCCCTCCTTGTGACTTGAAATTAACATGAAGAAGACAGAGAGGCAGCTGGGAGTAGGCAGTACCCATGCACCCCTGAACACTGTCTTGCGATTTTCACCCAATTCTGAAATGAGTCGGGAGGAAAGGAGGTGATTTTCCTATCGAAGGCCATTCTGGGAATTCAGCCACCCCGCGTCTCCCAGGTGAGTGTTTCAGGCCTGTGAGGCACTCATATAAATCTCGCCTGATCGAGCACTGAGCGAGCAATTGTGCTTGAATACAAGAGGCATGCTCCTCTGGCTCAGGCGCAAGAGATGGCAGGCCCTTCAGTGCTTCTGGTCTGGAAGTCTACGGTGCAAGGGCCCAGGTCCTGCGGAGGCGTACAACTACCAGAAAGGGTCTGCTTTTCTCATCAGCGCCACAGTTCAGCTTGCTAGCATAGGGCTTCTTGACTACCTCTTGCCTTGCTAGAGGCAAAAAAAAACCCCTTGGCACAAAACATCAATTGCTATGGCACGCTTAGAAGGAGAGTCTCCAAGTGGCCCTGCTTTTTCACAAAGACACTTCAGAAGATGTTTGAAAGGCTTTTGCAGCAGCAGGCTCGTTGGTCTAGGGGTATGATTCTCGCTTTGGGTGTGAGAGGTCCCGGGTTCAAATCCCGGACGAGCCCGTGCCTTCATAGGTTCGATCTGTTTTTAAACAGGAGTATTTCTGCTTTCCACTCTTGTAAGATGCCATGGTGGAATGCATTGCATGCTTTCTACTGGTGTCGAGGCAGTTCGGCATGATGAAGGAGTGCGGGATTTCTTTCTAACTGCTTTTTTGTGTTGGAGCAGCACTTCTCGTTGGAACATGAAATGCACAGTGCTTCTCCAAAGTAATTGCAGGGCTGGTTTTGAAATCACCTCTTGGAATGAAAGTGATCCCAGTTCCTTTCTTCCAAAGGAAGAGATCCTGTCAGAAAGGCTCAGCTTTGAGCGTCATGAATATTGTCCCTTAGTCCTTGCATTCCAGTCCAAAGCATAGCCACATAAAGAAAGCAGGTGTGTCTGTTTCCAGTGCAGTGGTTCCAGTCCAATGCATAGCCACAGGAAGCAAATAAGCAGGCATGTCTGTTTCTGTAGTGTAGTGGTTATCACGTTCGCCTTACACGCGAAAGGTCCCTGGTTCGAGGCCAGGCAGAAACAGCAAGTTGCTGTGCTTTATCACATTATTTGCATTTACCACCTCACCTGACAGGTAAATTGAAATTAAAGAGGCTGTGTCTATCCCTCACCATCGTGAGGTACTACGCTCCAAGGGCATCGGTCTCAACTCACCAAGAGAAGACGATACACCTTACGGCAGTCAGTTGCTCCCTTTTTGACCTTTCCATTGAAGCCTGGGCCTACTGTGGTCAAGCCAGCCAAGGAAGGAAGGTATGAGAGCGAAAATGGCTTTCCTACCTTCACCAAGAACATACACCTTGAGCAAAGAAAGGGCCAGACTTACAAGGCCCTATCGCCACCGGCACATCATCTTTAGTGACGCCCCGGTGGCACTATGTACTGTGCCGTATTTACAAGACGCCGTTCAACCACGTTTTGTGGCTTAACACCACCTTGTAAATACGGCCCCTTCACACGCAGCCCTTTCCCTGGAAGGGGCGTGCAATGGGCGTTGCTCTGGGTGGGCCACTGCAACACCATAGCATTTTGATGCTGCTCCAGTTTTACGAGTTTTTGTAAATCTGTGGCAGCGCCAAAATCCAAGCGCCATACAATGGGTGTCGTTATAGTGGAGAAACGAGCAGAAATGTTTTCATTTCTCCTCATTTTTGCTCTTTCTATGTGTGCTGCACGAACATATCGCCACTGAAGATTTCTGTTGTGCAGGAAGGTGTGCCTTCCTGAACAAAAACAATTTCCCCCTCCACGCAGCCATCCTTGTACCATGGCGCAAGGATGGCTGCGTTGGTGCTCGGCAGCTAATTTAGAGCTGGCGCAGAGGGAAGCACAGGGGTGCGCTGTATTCTACTAAATACGGCGCTTCCCTGCATTTTGAAAATGACTGAGTGCGAGGCTGCCAAATTTGGCAGAGCGTCTCACTCAGTCATCCTCTTGTAATTATGGGCCAAAAGGTCTAAAGGATAGAGGCGTTTTATGTCATGTTCGATGACGACCATGGAAATGACTCTAGTCATATTGCAGAAGAGAGAACCATGTGCATTTTCTTGCCTTGCGATGTATTCGCCCACTCTCTGCCCTCAACCCTAGGAGCAGGGTCTGAGCAGTGGTGCTTCTGTGCCCTCGCTCGTTGGTGTCCGGGTCCAAATCCCCAACACACCCTTTTTAGCAGAAAACACACAAATTTTACTCAAAATACACAAAGCTTGAAGATTCCTCATTCCACTCAAAGCATTGTTGTGCAAAATATTTTTAGCCTCAGGAGAAAAAAAGGATCACCATGCCTTGGCTTCCTTCCTGCTTGCTTTCAGTGTGCTCTGTGTGATGCTTTCACAGGCTCTGGTTTCAGGCATTTAGGCATCAGATATTTGTCTCTACCCGCAGCTGTGACTTTTCAGTACATCTGAGTGTACGCTTGCTGGCTGACAACGCTGCAATTTTCACACTTACTCCTCGCTTTGCGAGCAACTGCTGATCAAGTATAGAGGCAATCGGGCAAACATATGAGGGGAATTTTGCTCCTTCAGTCAAGCCCTCATGCTTGTTTCTGTAGTGTAGTGGTTATCACGTTCGCCTAACACGCGAAAGGTCCCCGGTTCGAGACCGGGCAGAAACAATGGGCAGTGTCTGCTTTTGTGTTTGCTCCCTAAAAGCTTAGTCTCACTCAGGGATGGCCTTTAAAAACTTGTGACCTGTGTAAAACTTGTATTACTATTGCAGGCCGGTAAAAAGTTATCTGCATCTTTGCGTAGTCGTGCATGTGCCTGGTTTCTTATTCTGTTTTTTACTTTTTTTTTTCTTGGCCATGTTATATTGTGGGGCCTTTAAACCTGTCACCTTGATAGGAACATTGCAAGCGGCAGCATCGACAAGTGCAGACTGAGGAGTCAGACCTAAACACAGACTCAGCTGTCAGGATGGCCGAGTGGTCTAAGGCGGCAGCCTCAAGAGAGCTTGATCTTCAGTTAAGCTAAGCATCCTGGTTTGCTCATGTAGTTGTGGGTTCATATCGCACTTCTGATAGGTCTATTTTCTGCCCTTAAATCTTCCTCTGCTTGCACAGCCAGCTCCCCACAACACTATCTTTGCAAGCTGCTGTAGCATATGAAAAGAAATCCACCAACCCTCCGGCTGGGCCCTCAATCAGCATTCCATGTATTTCTGGAAGGGGCATCTCAGTCACGCCTTCTGTTAGAGCTGCACCTTATCACTGTAACTACCATGCTGGTTTCTACTTAAGCAGTTGATTCCATCGTTTGAAGTGAGGCTCTCCTGCCACTTTTGGGCAGAGAAGGCACTGCCCCTGCAACAACAACAGGCAGACAAGCTCAACCTGGGTTTCCTGGTTAGGTGGGCAGAGCAGAATGGCAATGGTCCCTCCTTGTGACTTGAAATTAACATGAAGAAGACAGAGAGGCAGCTGGGAGTAGGCAGTACCCATGCACCCCTGAACACTGTCTTGCGATTTTCACCCAATTCTGAAATGAGTCGGGAGGAAAGGAGGTGATTTTCCTATCGAAGGCCATTCTGGGAATTCAGCCACCCCGCGTCTCCCAGGTGAGTGTTTCAGGCCTGTGAGGCACTCATATAAATCTCGCCTGATCGAGCACTGAGCGAGCAATTGTGCTTGAATACAAGAGGCATGCTCCTCTGGCTCAGGCGCAAGAGATGGCAGGCCCTTCAGTGCTTCTGGTCTGGAAGTCTACGGTGCAAGGGCCCAGGTCCTGCGGAGGCGTACAACTACCAGAAAGGGTCTGCTTTTCTCATCAGCGCCACAGTTCAGCTTGCTAGCATAGGGCTTCTTGACTACCTCTTGCCTTGCTAGAGGCAAAAAAAAAACCCTTGGCACAAAACATCAATTGCTATGGCACGCTTAGAAGGAGAGTCTCCAAGTGGCCCTGCTTTTTCACAAAGACACTTCAGAAGATGTTTGAAAGGCTTTTGCAGCAGCAGGCTCGTTGGTCTAGGGGTATGATTCTCGCTTTGGGTGTGAGCGGTCCCGGGTTCAAATCCCGGACGAGCCCGTGCCTTCATAGGTTCGATCTGTTTTTAAACAGGAGTATTTCTGCTTTCCACTCTTGTAAGATGCCATGGTGGAATGCATTGCATGCTTTCTACTGGTGTCGAGGCAGTTCGGCATGATGAAGGAGTGCGGGATTTCTTTCTAACTGCTTTTTTGTGTTGGAGCAGCACTTCTCGTTGGAACATGAAATGCACAGTGCTTCTCCAAAGTAATTGCAGGGCTGGTTTTGAAATCACCTCTTGGAATGAAAGTGATCCCAGTTCCTTTCTTCCAAAGGAAGAGATCCTGTCAGAAAGGCTCAGCTTTGAGCGTCATGAATATTGTCCCTTAGTCCTTGCATTCCAGTCCAAAGCATAGCCACATAAAGAAAGCAGGTGTGTCTGTTTCCAGTGCAGTGGTTCCAGTCCAATGCATAGCCACATGAAGCAAATAAGCAGGCATGTCTGTTTCTGTAGTGTAGTGGTTATCACGTTCGCCTTACACGCGAAAGGTCCCTGGTTCGAGGCCAGGCAGAAACAGCAAGTTGCTGTGCTTTATCACATTATTTGCATTTACCACCTCACCTGACAGGTAAATTGAAATTAAAGAGGCTGTGTCTATCCCTCACCATCGTGAGGTACTACGCTCCAAGGGCATCGGTCTCAACTCACCAAGAGAAGACGATACACCTTACGGCAGTCAGTTGCTCCCTTTTTGACCTTTCCATTGAAGCCTGGGCCTACTGTGGTCAAGCCAGCCAAGGAAGGAAGGTATGAGAGCGAAAATGGCTTTCCTACCTTCACCAAGAACATACACCTTGAGCAAAGAAAGGGCCAGACTTACAAGGCCCTATCGCCACCGGCACATCATCTTTAGTGACGCCCCGGTGGCACTATGTACTGTGCCGTATTTACAAGACGCCGTTCAACCACGTTTTGTGGCTTAACACCACCTTGTAAATACGGCCCCTTCACACGCAGCCCTTTCCCTGGAAGGGGCGTGCAATGGGCGTTGCTCTGGGTGGGCCACTGCAACACCATAGCATTTTGATGCTGCTCCAGTTTTACGAGTTTTTGTAAATCTGTGGCAGCGCCAAAAACCAAGCGCCATACAATGGGTGTCGTTATAGTGGAGAAACGAGCAGAAATGTTTTCATTTCTCCTCATTTTTGCTCTTTCTATGTGTGCTGCACGAACATATCGCCACTGAAGATTTCTGTTGTGCAGGAAGGTGTGCCTTCCTGAACAAAAACAATTTCCCCCTCCACGCAGCCATCCTTGTACCATGGCGCAAGGATGGCTGCGTTGGTGCTCGGCAGCTAATTTAGAGCTGGCGCAGAGGGAAGCACAGGGGTGCGCTGTATTCTACTAAATACGGCGCTTCCCTGCATTTTGAAAATGACTGAGTGCGAGGCTGCCAAATTTGGCAGAGCGTCTCACTCAGTCATCCTCTTGTAATTATGGGCCAAAAGGTCTAAAGGATAGAGGCGTTTTATGTCATGTTCGATGACGACCATGGAAATGACTCTAGTCATATTGCAGAAGAGAGAACCATGTGCATTTTCTTGCCTTGCGATGTATTCGCCCACTCTCTGCCCTCAACCCTAGGAGCAGGGTCTGAGCAGTGGTGCTTCTGTGCCCTCGCTCGTTGGTGTCCGGGTCCAAATCCCCAACACACCCTTTTTAGCAGAAAATACTCAAATTTTACTCAAAATACACAAAGCTTGAAGATTCCTCATTCCACTCAAAGCATTGTTGTGCAAAATATTTTTAGCCTCAGGAGAAAAAAAGGATCACCATGCCTTGGCTTCCTTCCTGCTTGCTTTCAGTGTGCTCTGTGTGATGCTTTCACAGGCTCTGGTTTCAGGCATTTAGGCATCAGATATTTGTCTCTACCCGCAGCTGTGACTTTTCAGTACATCTGAGTGTACGCTTGCTGGCTGACAACGCTGCAATTTTCACACTTACTCCTCGCTTTGCGAGCAACTGCTGATCAAGTATAGAGGCAATCGGGCAAACATATGAGGGGAATTTTGCTCCTTCAGTCAAGCCCTCATGCTTGTTTCTGTAGTGTAGTGGTTATCACGTTCGCCTAACACGCGAAAGGTCCCCGGTTCGAGACCGGGCAGAAACAATGGGCAGTGTCTGCTTTTGTGTTTGCTCCCTAAAAGCTTAGTCTCACTCAGGGATGGCCTTTAAAAACTTGTGACCTGTGTAAAACTTGTATTACTATTGCAGGCCGGTAAAAAGTTATCTGCATCTTTGCGTAGTCGTGCATGTGCCTGGTTTCTTATTCTGTTTTTTACTTTTTTTTTTCTTGGCCATGTTATATTGTGGGGCCTTTAAACCTGTCACCTTGATAGGAACATTGCAAGCGGCAGCATCGACAAGTGCAGACTGAGGAGTCAGACCTAAACACAGACTCAGCTGTCAGGATGGCCGAGTGGTCTAAGGCGGCAGCCTCAAGAGAGCTTGATCTTCAGTTAAGCTAAGCATCCTGGTTTGCTCATGTAGTTGTGGGTTCATATCGCACTTCTGATAGGTCTATTTTCTGCCCTTAAATCTTCCTCTGCTTGCACAGCCAGCTCCCTACAACACTATCTTTGCAAGCTGCTGTAGCATATGAAAAGAAATCCACCAACCCTCCGGCTGGGCCCTCAATCAGCATTCCATGTATTTCTGGAAGGGGCATCTCAGTCACGCCTTCTGTTAGAGCTGCACCTTATCACTGTAACTACCATGCTGGTTTCTACTTAAGCAGTTGATTCCATCGTTTGAAGTGAGGCTCTCCTGCCACTTTTGGGCAGAGAAGGCACTGCCCCTGCAACAACAACAGGCAGACAAGCTCAACCTGGGTTTCCTGGTTAGGTGGGCGGAGCAGAATGGCAATGGTCCCTCCTTGTGACTTGAAATTAACATGAAGAAGACAGAGAGGCAGCTGGGAGTAGGCAGTACCCATGCACCCCTGAACACTGTCTTGCGATTTTCACCCAATTCTGAAATGAGTCGGGAGGAAAGGAGGTGATTTTCCTATCGAAGGCCATTCTGGGAATTCAGCCACCCCGCGTCTCCCAGGTGAGTGTTTCAGGCCTGTGAGGCACTCATATAAATCTCGCCTGATCGAGCACTGAGCGAGCAATTGTGCTTGAATACAAGAGGCATGCTCCTCTGGCTCAGGCGCAAGAGATGGCAGGCCCTTCAGTGCTTCTGGTCTGGAAGTCTACGGTGCAAGGGCCCAGGTCCTGCGGAGGCGTACAACTACCAGAAAGGGTCTGCTTTTCTCATCAGCGCCACAGTTCAGCTTGCTAGCATAGGGCTTCTTGACTACCTCTTGCCTTGCTAGAGGCAAAAAAAAAACCCTTGGCACAAAACATCAATTGCTATGGCACGCTTAGAAGGAGAGTCTCCAAGTGGCCCTGCTTTTTCACAAAGACACTTCAGAAGATGTTTGAAAGGCTTTTGCAGCAGCAGGCTCGTTGGTCTAGGGGTATGATTCTCGCTTTGGGTGTGAGAGGTCCCGGGTTCAAATCCCGGACGAGCCCGTGCCTTCATAGGTTCGATCTGTTTTTAAACAGGAGTATTTCTGCTTTCCACTCTTGTAAGATGCCATGGTGGAATGCATTGCATGCTTTCTACTGGTGTCGAGGCAGTTCGGCATGATGAAGGAGTGCGGGATTTCTTTCTAACTGCTTTTTTGTGTTGGAGCAGCACTTCTCGTTGGAACATGAAATGCACAGTGCTTCTCCAAAGTAATTGCAGGGCTGGTTTTGAAATCACCTCTTGGAATGAAAGTGATCCCAGTTCCTTTCTTCCAAAGGAAGAGATCCTGTCAGAAAGGCTCAGCTTTGAGCGTCATGAATATTGTCCCTTAGTCCTTGCATTCCAGTCCAAAGCATAGCCACATAAAGAAAGCAGGTGTGTCTGTTTCCTGTGCAGTGGTTCCAGTCCAATGCATAGCCACATGAAGGAAGTAAGCAGGCATGTCTGTTTCTATAGTGTAGTGGTTATCACGTTCGCCTTACACGCGAAAGGTCCCTGGTTCGAGGCCAGGCAGAAACAGCAAGTTGCTGTGCTTTATCACATTATTTGCATTTACCACCTCACCTGACAGGTAAATTGAAATTAAAGAGGCTGTGTCTATCCCTCACCATCGTGAGGTACTACGCTCCAAGGGCATCGGTCTCAACTCACCAAGAGAAGACGATACACCTTACGGCAGTCAGTTGCTCCCTTTTTGACCTTTCCATTGAAGCCTGGGCCTACTGTGGTCAAGCCAGCCAAGGAAGGAAGGTATGAGAGCGAAAATGGCTTTCCTACCTTCACCAAGAACATACACCTTGAGCAAAGAAAGGGCCAGACTTACAAGGCCCTATCGCCACCGGCACATCATCTTTAGTGACGCCCCGGTGGCACTATGTACTGTGCCGTATTTACAAGACGCCGTTCAACCACGTTTTGTGGCTTAACACCACCTTGTAAATACGGCCCCTTCACACGCAGCCCTTTCCCTGGAAGGGGCGTGCAATGGGCGTTGCTCTGGGTGGGCCACTGCAACACCATAGCATTTTGATGCTGCTCCAGTTTTACGAGTTTTTGTAAATCTGTGGCAGCGCCAAAAACCAAGCGCCATACAATGGGTGTCGTTATAGTGGAGAAACGAGCAGAAATGTTTTCATTTCTCCTCATTTTTGCTCTTTCTATGTGTGCTGCACGAACATATCGCCACTGAAGATTTCTGTTGTGCAGGAAGGTGTGCCTTCCTGAACAAAAACAATTTCCCCCTCCACGCAGCCATCCTTGTACCATGGCGCAAGGATGGCTGCGTTGGTGCTCGGCAGCTAATTTAGAGCTGGCACAGAGGGAAGCACAGGGGTGCGCTGTATTCTACTAAATACGGCGCTTCCCTGCATTTTGAAAATGACTGAGTGCGAGGCTGCCAAATTTGGCAGAGCGTCTCACTCAGTCATCCTCTTGTAATTATGGGCCAAAAGGTCTAAAGGATAGAGGCGTTTTATGTCATGTTCGATGACGACCATGGAAATGACTCTAGTCATATTGCAGAAGAGAGAACCATGTGCATTTTCTTGCCTTGCGATGTATTCGCCCACTCTCTGCCCTCAACCCTAGGAGCAGGGTCTGAGCAGTGGTGCTTCTGTGCCCTCGCTCGTTGGTGTCCGGGTCCAAATCCCCAACACACCCTTTTTAGCAGAAAACACTCAAATTTTACTCAAAATACACAAAGCTTGAAGATTCCTCATTCCACTCAAAGCATTGTTGTGCAAAATATTTTTAGCCTCAGGAGAAAAAAAACATCACCATGCCTTGGCTTCCTTCCTGCTTGCTTTCAGTGTGCTCTGTGTGATGCTTTCACAGGCTCTGGTTTCAGGCATTTAGGCATCAGATATTTGTCTCTACCCGCAGCTGTGACTTTTCAGTACATCTGAGTGTACGCTTGCTGGCTGACAACGCTGCAATTTTCACACTTACTCCTCGCTTTGCGAGCAACTGCTGATCAAGTATAGAGGCAATCGGGCAAACATATGAGGGGAATTTTGCTCCTTCAGTCAAGCCCTCATGCTTGTTTCTGTAGTGTAGTGGTTATCACGTTCGCCTAACACGCGAAAGATCCCCGGTTCGAGACCGGGCAGAAACAATGGGCAGTGTCTGCTTTTGTGTTTGCTCCCTAAAAGCTTAGTCTCACTCAGGGATGGCCTTTAAAAACTTGTGACCTGTGTAAAACTTGTATTACTATTGCAGGCCGGTAAAAAGTTATCTGCATCTTTGCGTAGTCGTGCATGTGCCTGGTTTCTTATTCTGTTTTTTACTTTTTTTTTTCTTGGCCATGTTATATTGTGGGGCCTTTAAACCTGTCACCTTGATAGGAACATTGCAAGCGGCAGCATCGACAAGTGCAGACTGAGGAGTCAGACCTAAACACAGACTCAGCTGTCAGGATGGCCGAGTGGTCTAAGGCGGCAGCCTCAAGAGAGCTTGATCTTCAGTTAAGCTAAGCATCCTGGTTTGCTCATGTAGTTGTGGGTTCATATCGCACTTCTGATAGGTCTATTTTCTGCCCTTAAATCTTCCTCTGCTTGCACAGCCAGCTCCCCACAACACTATCTTTGCAAGCTGCTGTAGCATATGAAAAGAAATCCACCAACCCTCCGGCTGGGCCCTCAATCAGCATTCCATGTATTTCTGGAAGGGGCATCTCAGTCACGCCTTCTGTTAGAGCTGCACCTTATCACTGTAACTACCATGCTGGTTTCTACTTAAGCAGTTGATTCCATCGTTTGAAGTGAGGCTCTCCTGCCACTTTTGGGCAGAGAAGGCACTGCCCCTGCAACAACAACAGGCAGACAAGCTCAACCTGGGTTTCCTGGTTAGGTGGGCGGAGCAGAATGGCAATGGTCCCTCCTTGTGACTTGAAATTAACATGAAGAAGACAGAGAGGCAGCTGGGAGTAGGCAGTACCCATGCACCCCTGAACACTGTCTTGCGATTTTCACCCAATTCTGAAATGAGTCGGGAGGAAAGGAGGTGATTTTCCTATCGAAGGCCATTCTGGGAATTCAGCCACCCCGCGTCTCCCAGGTGAGTGTTTCAGGCCTGTGAGGCACTCATATAAATCTCGCCTGATCGAGCACTGAGCGAGCAATTGTGCTTGAATACAAGAGGCATGCTCCTCTGGCTCAGGCGCAAGAGATGGCAGGCCCTTCAGTGCTTCTGGTCTGGAAGTCTACGGTGCAAGGGCCCAGGTCCTGCGGAGGCGTACAACTACCAGAAAGGGTCTGCTTTTCTCATCAGCGTCACAGTTCAGCTTGCTAGCATAGGGCTTCTTGACTACCTCTTGCCTTGCTAGAGGCAAAAAAAAAACCCTTGGCACAAAACATCAATTGCTATGGCACGCTTAGAAGGAGAGTCTCAAAGTGGCCCTGCTTTTTCACAAAGACACTTCAGAAGATGTTTGAAAGGCTTTTGCAGCAGCAGGCTCGTTGGTCTAGGGGTATGATTCTCGCTTTGGGTGTGAGAGGTCCCGGGTTCAAATCCCGGACGAGCCCGTGCCTTCATAGGTTCGATCTGTTTTTAAACAGGAGTATTTCTGCTTTCCACTCTTGTAAGATGCCATGGTGGAATGCATTGCATGCTTTCTACTGGTGTCGAGGCAGTTCGGCATGATGAAGGAGTGCGGGATTTCTTTCTAACTGCTTTTTTGTGTTGGAGCAGCACTTCTCGTTGGAACATGAAATGCACAGTGCTTCTCCAAAGTAATTGCAGGGCTGGTTTTGAAATCACCTCTTGGAATGAAAGTGATCCCAGTTCCTTTCTTCCAAAGGAAGAGATCCTGTCAGAAAGGCTCAGCTTTGAGCGTCATGAATATTGTCCCTTAGTCCTTGCATTCCAGTCCAAAGCATAGCCACATAAAGAAAGCAGGTGTGTCTGTTTCCAGTGCAGTGGTTCCAGTCCAATGCATAGCCACATGAAGCAAATAAGCAGGCATGTCTGTTTCTGTAGTGTAGTGGTTATCACGTTCGCCTTACACGCGAAAGGTCCCTGGTTCGAGGCCAGGCAGAAACAGCAAGTTGCTGTGCTTTATCACATTATTTGCATTTACCACCTCACCTGACAGGTAAATTGAAATTAAAGAGGCTGTGTCTATCCCTCACCATCGTGAGGTACTACGCTCCAAGGGCATCGGTCTCAACTCACCAAGAGAAGACGATACACCTTACGGCAGTCAGTTGCTCCCTTTTTGACCTTTCCATTGAAGCCTGGGCCTACTGTGGTCAAGCCAGCCAAGGAAGGAAGGTATGAGAGCGAAAATGGCTTTCCTACCTTCACCAAGAACATACACCTTGAGCAAAGAAAGGGCCAGACTTACAAGGCCCTATCGCCACCGGCACATCATCTTTAGGGACGCCCCGGTGGCACTATGTACTGTGCCGTATTTACAAGACGCCGTTCAACCACGTTTTGTGGCTTAACACCACCTTGTAAATACGGCCCCTTCACACGCAGCCCTTTCCCTGGAAGGGGCGTGCAATGGGCGTTGCTCTGGGTGGGCCACTGCAACACCATAGCATTTTGATGCTGCTCCAGTTTTACGAGTTTTTGTAAATCTGTGGCAGCGCCAAAATCCAAGCGCCATACAATGGGTGTCGTTATAGTGGAGAAACGAGCAGAAATGTTTTCATTTCTCCTCATTTTTGCTCTTTCTATGTGTGCTGCACGAACATATCGCCACTGAAGATTTCTGTTGTGCAGGAAGGTGTGCCTTCCTGAACAAAAACAATTTCCCCCTCCACGCAGCCATCCTTGTACCATGGCGCAAGGATGGCTGCGTTGGTGCTCGGCAGCTAATTTAGAGCTGGCGCAGAGGGAAGCACAGGGGTGCGCTGTATTCTACTAAATACGGCGCTTCCCTGCATTTTGAAAATGACTGAGTGCGAGGCTGCCAAATTTGGCAGAGCGTCTCACTCAGTCATCCTCTTGTAATTATGGGCCAAAAGGTCTAAAGGATAGAGGCGTTTTATGTCATGTTCGATGACGACCATGGAAATGACTCTAGTCATATTGCAGAAGAGAGAACCATGTGCATTTTCTTGCCTTGCGATGTATTCGCCCACTCTCTGCCCTCAACCCTAGGAGCAGGGTCTGAGCAGTGGTGCTTCTGTGCCCTCGCTCGTTGGTGTCCGGGTCCAAATCCCCAACACACCCTTTTTAGCAGAAAACACACAAATTTTACTCAAAATACACAAAGCTTGAAGATTCCTCATTCCACTCAAAGCATTGTTGTGCAAAATATTTTTAGCCTCAGGAGAAAAAAAGGATCACCATGCCTTGGCTTCCTTCCTGCTTGCTTTCAGTGTGCTCTGTGTGATGCTTTCACAGGCTCTGGTTTCAGGCATTTAGGCATCAGATATTTGTCTCTACCCGCAGCTGTGACTTTTCAGTACATCTGAGTGTACGCTTGCTGGCTGACAACGCTGCAATTTTCACACTTACTCCTCGCTTTGCGAGCAACTGCTGATCAAGTATAGAGGCAATCGGGCAAACATATGAGGGGAATTTTGCTCCTTCAGTCAAGCCCTCATGCTTGTTTCTGTAGTGTAGTGGTTATCACGTTTGCCTAACACGCGAAAGGTCCCCGGTTCGAGACCGGGCAGAAACAATGGGCAGTGTCTGCTTTTGTGTTTGCTCCCTAAAAGCTTAGTCTCACTCAGGGATGGCCTTTAAAAACTTGTGACCTGTGTAAAACTTGTATTACTATTGCAGGCCGGTAAAAAGTTATCTGCATCTTTGCGTAGTCGTGCATGTGCCTGGTTTCTTATTCTGTTTTTTACTTTTTTTTTTCTTGGCCATGTTATATTGTGGGGCCTTTAAACCTGTCACCTTGATAGGAACATTGCAAGCGGCAGCATCGACAAGTGCAGACTGAGGAGTCAGACCTAAACACAGACTCAGCTGTCAGGATGGCCGAGTGGTCTAAGGCGGCAGCCTCAAGAGAGCTTGATCTTCAGTTAAGCTAAGCATCCTGGTTTGCTCATGTAGTTGTGGGTTCATATCGCACTTCTGATAGGTCTATTTTCTGCCCTTAAATCTTCCTCTGCTTGCACAGCCAGCTCCCCACAACACTATCTTTGCAAGCTGCTGTAGCATATGAAAAGAAATCCACCAACCCTCCGGCTGGGCCCTCAATCAGCATTCCATGTATTTCTGGAAGGGGCATCTCAGTCACGCCTTCTGTTAGAGCTGCACCTTATCACTGTAACTACCATGCTGGTTTCTACTTAAGCAGTTGATTCCATCGTTTGAAGTGAGGCTCTCCTGCCACTTTTGGGCAGAGAAGGCACTGCCCCTGCAACAACAACAGGCAGACAAGCTCAACCTGGGTTTCCTGGTTAGGTGGGCGGAGCAGAATGGCAATGGTCCCTCCTTGTGACTTGAAATTAACATGAAGAAGACAGAGAGGCAGCTGGGAGTAGGCAGTACCCATGCACCCCTGAACACTGTCTTGCGATTTTCACCCAATTCTGAAATGAGTCGGGAGGAAAGGAGGTGATTTTCCTATCGAAGGCCATTCTGGGAATTCAGCCACCCCGCGTCTCCCAGGTGAGTGTTTCAGGCCTGTGAGGCACTCATATAAATCTCGCCTGATCGAGCACTGAGCGAGCAATTGTGCTTGAATACAAGAGGCATGCTCCTCTGGCTCAGGCGCAAGAGATGGCAGGCCCTTCAGTGCTTCTGGTCTGGAAGTCTACGGTGCAAGGGCCCAGGTCCTGCGGAGGCGTACAACTACCAGAAAGGGTCTGCTTTTCTCATCAGCGCCACAGTTCAGCTTGCTAGCATAGGGCTTCTTGACTACCTCTTGCCTTGCTAGAGGCAAAAAAAAACCCCTTGGCACAAAACATCAATTGCTATGGCACGCTTAGAAGGAGAGTCTCCAAGTGGCCCTGCTTTTTCACAAAGACACTTCAGAAGATGTTTGAAAGGCTTTTGCAGCAGCAGGCTCGTTGGTCTAGGGGTATGATTCTCGCTTTGGGTGTGAGAGGTCCCGGGTTCAAATCCCGGACGAGCCCGTGCCTTCATAGGTTCGATCTGTTTTTAAACAGGAGTATTTCTGCTTTCCACTCTTGTAAGATGCCATGGTGGAATGCATTGCATGCTTTCTACTGGTGTCGAGGCAGTTCGGCATGATGAAGGAGTGCGGGATTTCTTTCTAACTGCTTTTTTGTGTTGGAGCAGCACTTCTCGTTGGAACATGAAATGCACAGTGCTTCTCCAAAGTAATTGCAGGGCTGGTTTTGAAATCACCTCTTGGAATGAAAGTGATCCCAGTTCCTTTCTTCCAAAGGAAGAGATCCTGTCAGAAAGGCTCAGCTTTGAGCGTCATGAATATTGTCCCTTAGTCCTTGCATTCCAGTCCAAAGCATAGCCACATAAAGAAAGCAGGTGTGTCTGTTTCCAGTGCAGTGGTTCCAGTCCAATGCATAGCCACATGAAGCAAATAAGCAGGCATGTCTGTTTCTGTAGTGTAGTGGTTATCACGTTTGCCTTACACGCGAAAGGTCCCTGGTTCGAGGCCAGGCAGAAACAGCAAGTTGCTGTGCTTTATCACATTATTTGCATTTACCACCTCACCTGACAGGTAAATTGAAATTAAAGAGGCTGTGTCTATCCCTCACCATCGTGAGGTACTACGCTCCAAGGGCATCGGTCTCAACTCACCAAGAGAAGACGATACACCTTACGGCAGTCAGTTGCTCCCTTTTTGACCTTTCCATTGAAGCCTGGGCCTACTGTGGTCAAGCCAGCCAAGGAAGGAAGGTATGAGAGCGAAAATGGCTTTCCTACCTTCACCAAGAACATACACCTTGAGCAAAGAAAGGGCCAGACTTACAAGGCCCTATCGCCACCGGCACATCATCTTTAGTGACGCCCCGGTGGCACTATGTACTGTGCCGTATTTACAAGACGCCGTTCAACCACGTTTTGTGGCTTAACACCACCTTGTAAATACGGCCCCTTCACACGCAGCCCTTTCCCTGGAAGGGGCGTGCAATGGGCGTTGCTCTGGGTGGGCCACTGCAACACCATAGCATTTTGATGCTGCTCCAGTTTTACGAGTTTTTGTAAATCTGTGGCAGCGCCAAAATCCAAGCGCCATACAATGGGTGTCGTTATAGTGGAGAAACGAGCAGAAATGTTTTCATTTCTCCTCATTTTTGCTCTTTCTATGTGTGCTGCACGAACATATCGCCACTGAAGATTTCTGTTGTGCAGGAAGGTGTGCCTTCCTGAACAAAAACAATTTCCCCCTCCACGCAGCCATCCTTGTACCATGGCGCAAGGATGGCTGCGTTGGTGCTCGGCAGCTAATTTAGAGCTGGCGCAGAGGGAAGCACAGGGGTGCGCTGTATTCTACTAAATACGGCGCTTCCCTGCATTTTGAAAATGACTGAGTGCGAGGCTGCCAAATTTGGCAGAGCGTCTCACTCAGTCATCCTCTTGTAATTATGGGCCAAAAGGTCTAAAGGATAGAGGCGTTTTATGTCATGTTCGATGACGACCATGGAAATGACTCTAGTCATATTGCAGAAGAGAGAACCATGTGCATTTTCTTGCCTTGCGATGTATTCGCCCACTCTCTGCCCTCAACCCTAGGAGCAGGGTCTGAGCAGTGGTGCTTCTGTGCCCTCGCTCGTTGGTGTCCGGGTCCAAATCCCCAACACACCCTTTTTAGCAGAAAACACACAAATTTTACTCAAAATACACAAAGCTTGAAGATTCCTCATTCCACTCAAAGCATTGTTGTGCAAAATATTTTTAGCCTCAGGAGAAAAAAAGGATCACCATGCCTTGGCTTCCTTCCTGCTTGCTTTCAGTGTGCTCTGTGTGATGCTTTCACAGGCTCTGGTTTCAGGCATTTAGGCATCAGATATTTGTCTCTACCCGCAGCTGTGACTTTTCAGTACATCTGAGTGTACGCTTGCTGGCTGACAACGCTGCAATTTTCACACTTACTCCTCGCTTTGCGAGCAACTGCTGATCAAGTATAGAGGCAATCGGGCAAACATATGAGGGGAATTTTGCTCCTTCAGTCAAGCCCTCATGCTTGTTTCTGTAGTGTAGTGGTTATCACGTTCGCCTAACACGCGAAAGGTCCCCGGTTCGAGACCGGGCAGAAACAATGGGCAGTGTCTGCTTTTGTGTTTGCTCCCTAAAAGCTTAGTCTCACTCAGGGATGGCCTTTAAAAACTTGTGACCTGTGTAAAACTTGTATTACTATTGCAGGCCGGTAAAAAGTTATCTGCATCTTTGCGTAGTCGTGCATGTGCCTGGTTTCTTATTCTGTTTTTTACTTTTTTTTTTCTTGGCCATGTTATATTGTGGGGCCTTTAAACCTGTCACCTTGATAGGAACATTGCAAGCGGCAGCATCGACAAGTGCAGACTGAGGAGTCAGACCTAAACACAGACTCAGCTGTCAGGATGGCCGAGTGGTCTAAGGCGGCAGCCTCAAGAGAGCTTGATCTTCAGTTAAGCTAAGCATCCTGGTTTGCTCATGTAGTTGTGGGTTCATATCGCACTTCTGATAGGTCTATTTTCTGCCCTTAAATCTTCCTCTGCTTGCACAGCCAGCTCCCCACAACACTATCTTTGCAAGCTGCTGTAGCATATGAAAAGAAATCCACCAACCCTCCGGCTGGGCCCTCAATCAGCATTCCATGTATTTCTGGAAGGGGCATCTCAGTCACGCCTTCTGTTAGAGCTGCACCTTATCACTGTAACTACCATGCTGGTTTCTACTTAAGCAGTTGATTCCATCGTTTGAAGTGAGGCTCTCCTGCCACTTTTGGGCAGAGAAGGCACTGCCCCTGCAACAACAACAGGCAGACAAGCTCAACCTGGGTTTCCTGGTTAGGTGGGCGGAGCAGAATGGCAATGGTCCCTCCTTGTGACTTGAAATTAACATGGAGAAGACAGAGAGGCAGCTGGGAGTAGGCAGTACCCATGTACCCCTGAACACTGTCTTGCGATTTTCACCCAATTCTGAAATGAGTCGGGAGGAAAGGAGGTGATTTTCCTATCGAAGGCCATTCTGGGAATTCAGCCACCCCGCGTCTCCCAGGTGAGTGTTTCAGGCCTGTGAGGCACTCATATAAATCTCGCCTGATCGAGCACTGAGCGAGCAATTGTGCTTGAATACAAGAGGCATGCTCCTCTGGCTCAGGCGCAAGAGATGGCAGGCCCTTCAGTGCTTCTGGTCTGGAAGTCTACGGTGCAAGGGCCCAGGTCCTGCGGAGGCGTACAACTACCAGAAAGGGTCTGCTTTTCTCATCAGCGCCACAGTTCAGCTTGCTAGCATAGGGCTTCTTGACTACCTCTTGCCTTGCTAGAGGCAAAAAAAAACCCCTTGGCACAAAACATCAATTGCTATGGCACGCTTAGAAGGAGAGTCTCCAAGTGGCCCTGCTTTTTCACAAAGACACTTCAGAAGATGTTTGAAAGGCTTTTGCAGCAGCAGGCTCGTTGGTCTAGGGGTATGATTCTCGCTTTGGGTGTGAGAGGTCCCGGGTTCAAATCCCGGACGAGCCCGTGCCTTCATAGGTTCGATCTGTTTTTAAACAGGAGTATTTCTGCTTTCCACTCTTGTAAGATGCCATGGTGGAATGCATTGCATGCTTTCTACTGGTGTCGAGGCAGTTCGGCATGATGAAGGAGTGCGGGATTTCTTTCTAACTGCTTTTTTGTGTTGGAGCAGCACTTCTCGTTGGAACATGAAATGCACAGTGCTTCTCCAAAGTAATTGCAGGGCTGGTTTTGAAATCACCTCTTGGAATGAAAGTGATCCCAGTTCCTTTCTTCCAAAGGAAGAGATCCTGTCAGAAAGGCTCAGCTTTGAGCGTCATGAATATTGTCCCTTAGTCCTTGCATTCCAGTCCAAAGCATAGCCACATAAAGAAAGCAGGTGTGTCTGTTTCCAGTGCAGTGGTTCCAGTCCAATGCATAGCCACATGAAGCAAATAAGCAGGCATGTCTGTTTCTGTAGTGTAGTGGTTATCACGTTCGCCTTACACGCGAAAGGTCCCTGGTTCGAGGCCAGGCAGAAACAGCAAGTTGCTGTGCTTTATCACATTATTTGCATTTACCACCTCACCTGACAGGTAAATTGAAATTAAAGAGGCTGTGTCTATCCCTCACCATCGTGAGGTACTACGCTCCAAGGGCATCGGTCTCAACTCACCAAGAGAAGACGATACACCTTACGGCAGTCAGTTGCTCCCTTTTTGACCTTTCCATTGAAGCCTGGGCCTACTGTGGTCAAGCCAGCCAAGGAAGGAAGGTATGAGAGCGAAAATGGCTTTCCTACCTTCACCAAGAACATACACCTTGAGCAAAGAAAGGGCCAGACTTACAAGGCCCTATCGCCACCGGCACATCATCTTTAGTGACGCCCCGGTGGCACTATGTACTGTGCCGTATTTACAAGACGCCGTTCAACCACGTTTTGTGGCTTAACACCACCTTGTAAATACGGCCCCTTCACACGCAGCCCTTTCCCTGGAAGGGGCGTGCAATGGGCGTTGCTCTGGGTGGGCCACTGCAACACCATAGCATTTTGATGCTGCTCCAGTTTTACGAGTTTTTGTAAATCTGTGGCAGCGCCAAAATCCAAGCGCCATACAATGGGTGTCGTTATAGTGGAGAAACGAGCAGAAATGTTTTCATTTCTCCTCATTTTTGCTCTTTCTATGTGTGCTGCACGAACATATCGCCACTGAAGATTTCTGTTGTGCAGGAAGGTGTGCCTTCCTGAACAAAAACAATTTCCCCCTCCACGCAGCCATCCTTGTACCATGGCGCAAGGATGGCTGCGTTGGTGCTCGGCAGCTAATTTAGAGCTGGCGCAGAGGGAAGCACAGGGGTGCGCTGTATTCTACTAAATACGGCGCTTCCCTGCATTTTGAAAATGACTGAGTGCGAGGCTGCCAAATTTGGCAGAGCGTCTCACTCAGTCATCCTCTTGTAATTATGGGCCAAAAGGTCTAAAGGATAGAGGCGTTTTATGTCATGTTCGATGACGACCATGGAAATGACTCTAGTCATATTGCAGAAGAGAGAACCATGTGCATTTTCTTGCCTTGCGATGTATTCGCCCACTCTCTGCCCTCAACCCTAGGAGCAGGGTCTGAGCAGTGGTGCTTCTGTGCCCTCGCTCGTTGGTGTCCGGGTCCAAATCCCCAACACACCCTTTTTAGCAGAAAACACACAAATTTTACTCAAAATACACAAAGCTTGAAGATTCCTCATTCCACTCAAAGCATTGTTGTGCAAAATATTTTTAGCCTCAGGAGAAAAAAAGGATCACCATGCCTTGGCTTCCTTCCTGCTTGCTTTCAGTGTGCTCTGTGTGATGCTTTCACAGGCTCTGGTTTCAGGCATTTAGGCATCAGATATTTGTCTCTACCCGCAGCTGTGACTTTTCAGTACATCTGAGTGTACGCTTGCTGGCTGACAACGCTGCAATTTTCACACTTACTCCTCGCTTTGCGAGCAACTGCTGATCAAGTATAGAGGCAATCGGGCAAACATATGAGGGGAATTTTGCTCCTTCAGTCAAGCCCTCATGCTTGTTTCTGTAGTGTAGTGGTTATCACGTTCGCCTAACACGCGAAAGGTCCCCGGTTCGAGACCGGGCAGAAACAATGGGCAGTGTCTGCTTTTGTGTTTGCTCCCTAAAAGCTTAGTCTCACTCAGGGATGGCCTTTAAAAACTTGTGACCTGTGTAAAACTTGTATTACTATTGCAGGCCGGTAAAAAGTTATCTGCATCTTTGCGTAGTCGTGCATGTGCCTGGTTTCTTATTCTGTTTTTTACTTTTTTTTTTCTTGGCCATGTTATATTGTGGGGCCTTTAAACCTGTCACCTTGATAGGAACATTGCAAGCGGCAGCATCGACAAGTGCAGACTGAGGAGTCAGACCTAAACACAGACTCAGCTGTCAGGATGGCCGAGTGGTCTAAGGCGGCAGCCTCAAGAGAGCTTGATCTTCAGTTAAGCTAAGCATCCTGGTTTGCTCATGTAGTTGTGGGTTCATATCGCACTTCTGATAGGTCTATTTTCTGCCCTTAAATCTTCCTCTGCTTGCACAGCCAGCTCCCCACAACACTATCTTTGCAAGCTGCTGTAGCATATGAAAAGAAATCCACCAACCCTCCGGCTGGGCCCTCAATCAGCATTCCATGTATTTCTGGAAGGGGCATCTCAGTCACGCCTTCTGTTAGAGCTGCACCTTATCACTGTAACTACCATGCTGGTTTCTACTTAAGCAGTTGATTCCATCGTTTGAAGTGAGGCTCTCCTGCCACTTTTGGGCAGAGAAGGCACTGCCCCTGCAACAACAACAGGCAGACAAGCTCAACCTGGGTTTCCTGGTTAGGTGGGCGGAGCAGAATGGCAATGGTCCCTCCTTGTGACTTGAAATTAACATGAAGAAGACAGAGAGGCAGCTGGGAGTAGGCAGTACCCATGCACCCCTGAACACTGTCTTGCGATTTTCACCCAATTCTGAAATGAGTCGGGAGGAAAGGAGGTGATTTTCCTATCGAAGGCCATTCTGGGAATTCAGCCACCCCGCGTCTCCCAGGTGAGTGTTTCAGGCCTGTGAGGCACTCATATAAATCTCGCCTGATCGAGCACTGAGCGAGCAATTGTGCTTGAATACAAGAGGCATGCTCCTCTGGCTCAGGCGCAAGAGATGGCAGGCCCTTCAGTGCTTCTGGTCTGGAAGTCTACGGTGCAAGGGCCCAGGTCCTGCGGAGGCGTACAACTACCAGAAAGGGTCTGCTTTTCTCATCAGCGTCACAGTTCAGCTTGCTAGCATAGGGCTTCTTGACTACCTCTTGCCTTGCTAGAGGCAAAAAAAAAACCCTTGGCACAAAACATCAATTGCTATGGCACGCTTAGAAGGAGAGTCTCAAAGTGGCCCTGCTTTTTCACAAAGACACTTCAGAAGATGTTTGAAAGGCTTTTGCAGCAGCAGGCTCCTTGGTCTAGGGGTATGATTCTCGCTTTGGGTGTGAGAGGTCCCGGGTTCAAATCCCGGACGAGCCCGTGCCTTCATAGGTTCGATCTGTTTTTAAACAGGAGTATTTCTGCTTTCCACTCTTGTAAGATGCCATGGTGGAATGCATTGCATGCTTTCTACTGGTGTCGAGGCAGTTCGGCATGATGAAGGAGTGCGGGATTTCTTTCTAACTGCTTTTTTGTGTTGGAGCAGCACTTCTCGTTGGAACATGAAATGCACAGTGCTTCTCCAAAGTAATTGCAGGGCTGGTTTTGAAATCACCTCTTGGAATGAAAGTGATCCCAGTTCCTTTCTTCCAAAGGAAGAGATCCTGTCAGAAAGGCTCAGCTTTGAGCGTCATGAATATTGTCCCTTAGTCCTTGCATTCCAGTCCAAAGCATAGCCACATAAAGAAAGCAGGTGTGTCTGTTTCCAGTGCAGTGGTTCCAGTCCAATGCATAGCCACATGAAGCAAGTAAGCAGGCATGTCTGTTTCTATAGTGTAGTGGTTATCACGTTCGCCTTACACGCGAAAGGTCCCTGGTTCGAGGCCAGGCAGAAACAGCAAGTTGCTGTGCTTTATCACATTATTTGCATTTACCACCTCACCTGACAGGTAAATTGAAATTAAAGAGGCTGTGTCTATCCCTCACCATCGTGAGGTACTACGCTCCAAGGGCATCGGTCTCAACTCACCAAGAGAAGACGATACACCTTACGGCAGTCAGTTGCTCCCTTTTTGACCTTTCCATTGAAGCCTGGGCCTACTGTGGTCAAGCCAGCCAAGGAAGGAAGGTATGAGAGCGAAAATGGCTTTCCTACCTTCACCAAGAACATACACCTTGAGCAAAGAAAGGGCCAGACTTACAAGGCCCTATCGCCACCGGCACATCATCTTTAGTGACGCCCCGGTGGCACTATGTACTGTGCCGTATTTACAAGACGCCGTTCAACCACGTTTTGTGGCTTAACACCACCTTGTAAATACGGCCCCTTCACACGCAGCCCTTTCCCTGGAAGGGGCGTGCAATGGGCGTTGCTCTGGGTGGGCCACTGCAACACCATAGCATTTTGATGCTGCTCCAGTTTTACGAGTTTTTGTAAATCTGTGGCAGTGCCAAAAACTAAGCGCCATACAATGGGTGTCGTTATAGTGGAGAAACGAGCAGAAATGTTTTCATTTCTCCTCATTTTTGCTCTTTCTATGTGTGCTGCACGAACATATCGCCACTGAAGATTTCTGTTGTGCAGGAAGGTGTGCCTTCCTGAACAAAAACAATTTCCCCCTCCACGCAGCCATCCTTGTACCATGGCGCAAGGATGGCTGCGTTGGTGCTCGGCAGCTAATTTAGAGCTGGCGCAGAGGGAAGCACAGGGGTGCGCTGTATTCTACTAAATACGGCGCTTCCCTGCATTTTGAAAATGACTGAGTGCGAGGCTGCCAAATTTGGCAGAGCGTCTCACTCAGTCATCCTCTTGTAATTATGGGCCAAAAGGTCTAAAGGATAGAGGCGTTTTATGTCATGTTCGATGACGACCATGGAAATGACTCTAGTCATATTGCAGAAGAGAGAACCATGTGCATTTTCTTGCCTTGCGATGTATTCGCCCACTCTCTGCCCTCAACCCTAGGAGCAGGGTCTGAGCAGTGGTGCTTCTGTGCCCTCGCTCGTTGGTGTCCGGGTCCAAATCCCCAACACACCCTTTTTAGCAGAAAACACTCAAATTTTACTCAAAATACACAAAGCTTGAAGATTCCTCATTCCACTCAAAGCATTGTTGTGCAAAATATTTTTAGCCTCAGGAGAAAAAAAGGATCACCATGCCTTGGCTTCCTTCCTGCTTGCTTTCAGTGTGCTCTGTGTGATGCTTTCTCAGGCTCTGGTTTCAGGCATTTAGGCATCAGATATTTGTCTCTACCCGCAGCTGTGACTTTTCAGTACATCTGAGTGTACGCTTGCTGGCTGACAACGCTGCAATTTTCACACTTACTCCTCGCTTTGCGAGCAACTGCTGATCAAGTATAGAGGCAATCGGGCAAACATATGAGGGGAATTTTGCTCCTTCAGTCAAGCCCTCATGCTTGTTTCTGTAGTGTAGTGGTTATCACGTTCGCCTAACACGCGAAAGGTCCCCGGTTCGAGACCGGGCAGAAACAATGGGCAGTGTCTGCTTTTGTGTTTGCTCCCTAAAAGCTTAGTCTCACTCAGGGATGGCCTTTAAAAACTTGTGACCTGTGTAAAACTTGTATTACTATTGCAGGCCGGTAAAAAGTTATCTGCATCTTTGCGTAGTCGTGCATGTGCCTGGTTTCTTATTCTGTTTTTTACTTTTTTTTTTCTTGGCCATGTTATATTGTGGGGCCTTTAAACCTGTCACCTTGATAGGAACATTGCAAGCGGCAGCATCGACAAGTGCAGACTGAGGAGTCAGACCTAAACACAGACTCAGCTGTCAGGATGGCCGAGTGGTCTAAGGCGGCAGCCTCAAGAGAGCTTGATCTTCAGTTAAGCTAAGCATCCTGGTTTGCTCATGTAGTTGTGGGTTCATATCGCACTTCTGATAGGTCTATTTTCTGCCCTTAAATCTTCCTCTGCTTGCACAGCCAGCTCCCCACAACACTATCTTTGCAAGCTGCTGTAGCATATGAAAAGAAATCCACCAACCCTCCGGCTGGGCCCTCAATCAGCATTCCATGTATTTCTGGAAGGGGCATCTCAGTCACGCCTTCTGTTAGAGCTGCACCTTATCACTGTAACTACCATGCTGGTTTCTACTTAAGCAGTTGATTCCATCGTTTGAAGTGAGGCTCTCCTGCCACTTTTGGGCAGAGAAGGCACTGCCCCTGCAACAACAACAGGCAGACAAGCTCAACCTGGGTTTCCTGGTTAGGTGGGCGGAGCAGAATGGCAATGGTCCCTCCTTGTGACTTGAAATTAACATGAAGAAGACAGAGAGGCAGCTGGGAGTAGGCAGTACCCATGCACCCCTGAACACTGTCTTGCGATTTTCACCCAATTCTGAAATGAGTCGGGAGGAAAGGAGGTGATTTTCCTATCGAAGGCCATTCTGGGAATTCAGCCACCCCGCGTCTCCCAGGTGAGTGTTTCAGGCCTGTGAGGCACTCATATAAATCTCGCCTGATCGAGCACTGAGCGAGCAATTGTGCTTGAATACAAGAGGCATGCTCCTCTGGCTCAGGCGCAAGAGATGGCAGGCCCTTCAGTGCTTCTGGTCTGGAAGTCTACGGTGCAAGGGCCCAGGTCCTGCGGAGGCGTACAACTACCAGAAAGGGTCTGCTTTTCTCATCAGCGCCACAGTTCAGCTTGCTAGCATAGGGCTTCTTGACTACCTCTTGCCTTGCTAGAGGCAAAAAAAAAACCCTTGGCACAAAACATCAATTGCTATGGCACGCTTAGAAGGAGAGTCTCCAAGTGGCCCTGCTTTTTCACAAAGACACTTCAGAAGATGTTTGAAAGGCTTTTGCAGCAGCAGGCTCGTTGGTCTAGGGGTATGATTCTCACTTTGGGTGTGAGAGGTCCCGGGTTCAAATCCCGGACGAGCCCGTGCCTTCATAGGTTCGATCTGTTTTTAAACAGGAGTATTTCTGCTTTCCACTCTTGTAAGATGCCATGGTGGAATGCATTGCATGCTTTCTACTGGTGTCGAGGCAGTTCGGCATGATGAAGGAGTGCGGGATTTCTTTCTAACTGCTTTTTTGTGTTGGAGCAGCACTTCTCGTTGGAACATGAAATGCACAGTGCTTCTCCAAAGTAATTGCAGGGCTGGTTTTGAAATCACCTCTTGGAATGAAAGTGATCCCAGTTCCTTTCTTCCAAAGGAAGAGATCCTGTCAGAAAGGCTCAGCTTTGAGCGTCATGAATATTGTCCCTTAGTCCTTGCATTCCAGTCCAAAGCATAGCCACATAAAGAAAGCAGGTGTGTCTGTTTCCAGTGCAGTGGTTCCAGTCCAATGCATAGCCACATGAAGCAAATAAGCAGGCATGTCTGTTTCTGTAGTGTAGTGGTTATCACGTTCGCCTTACACGCGAAAGGTCCCTGGTTCGAGGCCAGGCAGAAACAGCAAGTTGCTGTGCTTTATCACATTATTTGCATTTACCACCTCACCTGACAGGTAAATTGAAATTAAAGAGGCTGTGTCTATCCCTCACCATCGTGAGGTACTACGCTCCAAGGGCATCGGTCTCAACTCACCAAGAGAAGACGATACACCTTACGGCAGTCAGTTGCTCCCTTTTTGACCTTTCCATTGAAGCCTGGGCCTACTGTGGTCAAGCCAGCCAAGGAAGGAAGGTATGAGAGCGAAAATGGCTTTCCTACCTTCACCAAGAACATACACCTTGAGCAAAGAAAGGGCCAGACTTACAAGGCCCTATCGCCACCGGCACATCATCTTTAGGGACGCCCCGGTGGCACTATGTACTGTGCCGTATTTACAAGACGCCGTTCAACCACGTTTTGTGGCTTAACACCACCTTGTAAATACGGCCCCTTCACACGCAGCCCTTTCCCTGGAAGGGGCGTGCAATGGGCGTTGCTCTGGGTGGGCCACTGCAACACCATAGCATTTTGATGCTGCTCCAGTTTTACGAGTTTTTGTAAATCTGTGGCAGCGCCAAAATCCAAGCGCCATACAATGGGTGTCGTTATAGTGGAGAAACGAGCAGAAATGTTTTCATTTCTCCTCATTTTTGCTCTTTCTATGTGTGCTGCACGAACATATCGCCACTGAAGATTTCTGTTGTGCAGGAAGGTGTGCCTTCCTGAACAAAAACAATTTCCCCCTCCACGCAGCCATCCTTGTACCATGGCGCAAGGATGGCTGCGTTGGTGCTCGGCAGCTAATTTAGAGCTGGCGCAGAGGGAAGCACAGGGGTGCGCTGTATTCTACTAAATACGGCGCTTCCCTGCATTTTGAAAATGACTGAGTGCGAGGCTGCCAAATTTGGCAGAGCGTCTCACTCAGTCATCCTCTTGTAATTATGGGCCAAAAGGTCTAAAGGATAGAGGCGTTTTATGTCATGTTCGATGACGACCATGGAAATGACTCTAGTCATATTGCAGAAGAGAGAACCATGTGCATTTTCTTGCCTTGCGATGTATTCGCCCACTCTCTGCCCTCAACCCTAGGAGCAGGGTCTGAGCAGTGGTGCTTCTGTGCCCTCGCTCGTTGGTGTCCGGGTCCAAATCCCCAACACACCCTTTTTAGCAGAAAACACACAAATTTTACTCAAAATACACAAAGCTTGAAGATTCCTCATTCCACTCAAAGCATTGTTGTGCAAAATATTTTTAGCCTCAGGAGAAAAAAAGGATCACCATGCCTTGGCTTCCTTCCTGCTTGCTTTCAGTGTGCTCTGTGTGATGCTTTCACAGGCTCTGGTTTCAGGCATTTAGGCATCAGATATTTGTCTCTACCCGCAGCTGTGACTTTTCAGTACATCTGAGTGTACGCTTGCTGGCTGACAACGCTGCAATTTTCACACTTACTCCTCGCTTTGCGAGCAACTGCTGATCAAGTATAGAGGCAATCGGGCAAACATATGAGGGGAATTTTGCTCCTTCAGTCAAGCCCTCATGCTTGTTTCTGTAGTGTAGTGGTTATCACGTTTGCCTAACACGCGAAAGGTCCCCGGTTCGAGACCGGGCAGAAACAATGGGCAGTGTCTGCTTTTGTGTTTGCTCCCTAAAAGCTTAGTCTCACTCAGGGATGGCCTTTAAAAACTTGTGACCTGTGTAAAACTTGTATTACTATTGCAGGCCGGTAAAAAGTTATCTGCATCTTTGCGTAGTCGTGCATGTGCCTGGTTTCTTATTCTGTTTTTTACTTTTTTTTTTCTTGGCCATGTTATATTGTGGGGCCTTTAAACCTGTCACCTTGATAGGAACATTGCAAGCGGCAGCATCGACAAGTGCAGACTGAGGAGTCAGACCTAAACACAGACTCAGCTGTCAGGATGGCCGAGTGGTCTAAGGCGGCAGCCTCAAGAGAGCTTGATCTTCAGTTAAGCTAAGCATCCTGGTTTGCTCATGTAGTTGTGGGTTCATATCGCACTTCTGATAGGTCTATTTTCTGCCCTTAAATCTTCCTCTGCTTGCACAGCCAGCTCCCCACAACACTATCTTTGCAAGCTGCTGTAGCATATGAAAAGAAATCCACCAACCCTCCGGCTGGGCCCTCAATCAGCATTCCATGTATTTCTGGAAGGGGCATCTCAGTCACGCCTTCTGTTAGAGCTGCACCTTATCACTGTAACTACCATGCTGGTTTCTACTTAAGCAGTTGATTCCATCGTTTGAAGTGAGGCTCTCCTGCCACTTTTGGGCAGAGAAGGCACTGCCCCTGCAACAACAACAGGCAGACAAGCTCAACCTGGGTTTCCTGGTTAGGTGGGCGGAGCAGAATGGCAATGGTCCCTCCTTGTGACTTGAAATTAACATGAAGAAGACAGAGAGGCAGCTGGGAGTAGGCAGTACCCATGCACCCCTGAACACTGTCTTGCGATTTTCACCCAATTCTGAAATGAGTCGGGAGGAAAGGAGGTGATTTTCCTATCGAAGGCCATTCTGGGAATTCAGCCACCCCGCGTCTCCCAGGTGAGTGTTTCAGGCCTGTGAGGCACTCATATAAATCTCGCCTGATCGAGCACTGAGCGAGCAATTGTGCTTGAATACAAGAGGCATGCTCCTCTGGCTCAGGCGCAAGAGATGGCAGGCCCTTCAGTGCTTCTGGTCTGGAAGTCTACGGTGCAAGGGCCCAGGTCCTGCGGAGGCGTACAACTACCAGAAAGGGTCTGCTTTTCTCATCAGCGCCACAGTTCAGCTTGCTAGCATAGGGCTTCTTGACTACCTCTTGCCTTGCTAGAGGCAAAAAAAAACCCCTTGGCACAAAACATCAATTGCTATGGCACGCTTAGAAGGAGAGTCTCCAAGTGGCCCTGCTTTTTCACAAAGACACTTCAGAAGATGTTTGAAAGGCTTTTGCAGCAGCAGGCTCGTTGGTCTAGGGGTATGATTCTCGCTTTGGGTGTGAGAGGTCCCGGGTTCAAATCCCGGACGAGCCCGTGCCTTCATAGGTTCGATCTGTTTTTAAACAGGAGTATTTCTGCTTTCCACTCTTGTAAGATGCCATGGTGGAATGCATTGCATGCTTTCTACTGGTGTCGAGGCAGTTCGGCATGATGAAGGAGTGCGGGATTTCTTTCTAACTGCTTTTTTGTGTTGGAGCAGCACTTCTCGTTGGAACATGAAATGCACAGTGCTTCTCCAAAGTAATTGCAGGGCTGGTTTTGAAATCACCTCTTGGAATGAAAGTGATCCCAGTTCCTTTCTTCCAAAGGAAGAGATCCTGTCAGAAAGGCTCAGCTTTGAGCGTCATGAATATTGTCCCTTAGTCCTTGCATTCCAGTCCAAAGCATAGCCACATAAAGAAAGCAGGTGTGTCTGTTTCCAGTGCAGTGGTTCCAGTCCAATGCATAGCCACATGAAGCAAATAAGCAGGCATGTCTGTTTCTGTAGTGTAGTGGTTATCACGTTTGCCTTACACGCGAAAGGTCCCTGGTTCGAGGCCAGGCAGAAACAGCAAGTTGCTGTGCTTTATCACATTATTTGCATTTACCACCTCACCTGACAGGTAAATTGAAATTAAAGAGGCTGTGTCTATCCCTCACCATCGTGAGGTACTACGCTCCAAGGGCATCGGTCTCAACTCACCAAGAGAAGACGATACACCTTACGGCAGTCAGTTGCTCCCTTTTTGACCTTTCCATTGAAGCCTGGGCCTACTGTGGTCAAGCCAGCCAAGGAAGGAAGGTATGAGAGCGAAAATGGCTTTCCTACCTTCACCAAGAACATACACCTTGAGCAAAGAAAGGGCCAGACTTACAAGGCCCTATCGCCACCGGCACATCATCTTTAGTGACGCCCCGGTGGCACTATGTACTGTGCCGTATTTACAAGACGCCGTTCAACCACGTTTTGTGGCTTAACACCACCTTGTAAATACGGCCCCTTCACACGCAGCCCTTTCCCTGGAAGGGGCGTGCAATGGGCGTTGCTCTGGGTGGGCCACTGCAACACCATAGCATTTTGATGCTGCTCCAGTTTTACGAGTTTTTGTAAATCTGTGGCAGCGCCAAAATCCAAGCGCCATACAATGGGTGTCGTTATAGTGGAGAAACGAGCAGAAATGTTTTCATTTCTCCTCATTTTTGCTCTTTCTATGTGTGCTGCACGAACATATCGCCACTGAAGATTTCTGTTGTGCAGGAAGGTGTGCCTTCCTGAACAAAAACAATTTCCCCCTCCACGCAGCCATCCTTGTACCATGGCGCAAGGATGGCTGCGTTGGTGCTCGGCAGCTAATTTAGAGCTGGCGCAGAGGGAAGCACAGGGGTGCGCTGTATTCTACTAAATACGGCGCTTCCCTGCATTTTGAAAATGACTGAGTGCGAGGCTGCCAAATTTGGCAGAGCGTCTCACTCAGTCATCCTCTTGTAATTATGGGCCAAAAGGTCTAAAGGATAGAGGCGTTTTATGTCATGTTCGATGACGACCATGGAAATGACTCTAGTCATATTGCAGAAGAGAGAACCATGTGCATTTTCTTGCCTTGCGATGTATTCGCCCACTCTCTGCCCTCAACCCTAGGAGCAGGGTCTGAGCAGTGGTGCTTCTGTGCCCTCGCTCGTTGGTGTCCGGGTCCAAATCCCCAACACACCCTTTTTAGCAGAAAACACACAAATTTTACTCAAAATACACAAAGCTTGAAGATTCCTCATTCCACTCAAAGCATTGTTGTGCAAAATATTTTTAGCCTCAGGAGAAAAAAAGGATCACCATGCCTTGACTTCCTTCCTGCTTGCTTTCAGTGTGCTCTGTGTGATGCTTTCACAGGCTCTGGTTTCAGGCATTTAGGCATCAGATATTTGTCTCTACCCGCAGCTGTGACTTTTCAGTACATCTGAGTGTACGCTTGCTGGCTGACAACGCTGCAATTTTCACACTTACTCCTCGCTTTGCGAGCAACTGCTGATCAAGTATAGAGGCAATCGGGCAAACATATGAGGGGAATTTTGCTCCTTCAGTCAAGCCCTCATGCTTGTTTCTGTAGTGTAGTGGTTATCACGTTCGCCTAACACGCGAAAGGTCCCCGGTTCGAGACCGGGCAGAAACAATGGGCAGTGTCTGCTTTTGTGTTTGCTCCCTAAAAGCTTAGTCTCACTCAGGGATGGCCTTTAAAAACTTGTGACCTGTGTAAAACTTGTATTACTATTGCAGGCCGGTAAAAAGTTATCTGCATCTTTGCGTAGTCGTGCATGTGCCTGGTTTCTTATTCTGTTTTTTACTTTTTTTTTTCTTGGCCATGTTATATTGTGGGGCCTTTAAACCTGTCACCTTGATAGGAACATTGCAAGCGGCAGCATCGACAAGTGCAGACTGAGGAGTCAGACCTAAACACAGACTCAGCTGTCAGGATGGCCGAGTGGTCTAAGGCGGCAGCCTCAAGAGAGCTTGATCTTCAGTTAAGCTAAGCATCCTGGTTTGCTCATGTAGTTGTGGGTTCATATCGCACTTCTGATAGGTCTATTTTCTGCCCTTAAATCTTCCTCTGCTTGCACAGCCAGCTCCCCACAACACTATCTTTGCAAGCTGCTGTAGCATATGAAAAGAAATCCACCAACCCTCCGGCTGGGCCCTCAATCAGCATTCCATGTATTTCTGGAAGGGGCATCTCAGTCACGCCTTCTGTTAGAGCTGCACCTTATCACTGTAACTACCATGCTGGTTTCTACTTAAGCAGTTGATTCCATCGTTTGAAGTGAGGCTCTCCTGCCACTTTTGGGCAGAGAAGGCACTGCCCCTGCAACAACAACAGGCAGACAAGCTCAACCTGGGTTTCCTGGTTAGGTGGGCGGAGCAGAATGGCAATGGTCCCTCCTTGTGACTTGAAATTAACATGGAGAAGACAGAGAGGCAGCTGGGAGTAGGCAGTACCCATGTACCCCTGAACACTGTCTTGCGATTTTCACCCAATTCTGAAATGAGTCGGGAGGAAAGGAGGTGATTTTCCTATCGAAGGCCATTCTGGGAATTCAGCCACCCCGCGTCTCCCAGGTGAGTGTTTCAGGCCTGTGAGGCACTCATATAAATCTCGCCTGATCGAGCACTGAGCGAGCAATTGTGCTTGAATACAAGAGGCATGCTCCTCTGGCTCAGGCGCAAGAGATGGCAGGCCCTTCAGTGCTTCTGGTCTGGAAGTCTACGGTGCAAGGGCCCAGGTCCTGCGGAGGCGTACAACTACCAGAAAGGGTCTGCTTTTCTCATCAGCGCCACAGTTCAGCTTGCTAGCATAGGGCTTCTTGACTACCTCTTGCCTTGCTAGAGGCAAAAAAAAACCCCTTGGCACAAAACATCAATTGCTATGGCACGCTTAGAAGGAGAGTCTCCAAGTGGCCCTGCTTTTTCACAAAGACACTTCAGAAGATGTTTGAAAGGCTTTTGCAGCAGCAGGCTCGTTGGTCTAGGGGTATGATTCTCGCTTTGGGTGTGAGAGGTCCCGGGTTCAAATCCCGGACGAGCCCGTGCCTTCATAGGTTCGATCTGTTTTTAAACAGGAGTATTTCTGCTTTCCACTCTTGTAAGATGCCATGGTGGAATGCATTGCATGCTTTCTACTGGTGTCGAGGCAGTTCGGCATGATGAAGGAGTGCGGGATTTCTTTCTAACTGCTTTTTTGTGTTGGAGCAGCACTTCTCGTTGGAACATGAAATGCACAGTGCTTCTCCAAAGTAATTGCAGGGCTGGTTTTGAAATCACCTCTTGGAATGAAAGTGATCCCAGTTCCTTTCTTCCAAAGGAAGAGATCCTGTCAGAAAGGCTCAGCTTTGAGCGTCATGAATATTGTCCCTTAGTCCTTGCATTCCAGTCCAAAGCATAGCCACATAAAGAAAGCAGGTGTGTCTGTTTCCAGTGCAGTGGTTCCAGTCCAATGCATAGCCACATGAAGCAAATACGCAGGCATGTCTGTTTCTGTAGTGTAGTGGTTATCACGTTCGCCTTACACGCGAAAGGTCCCTGGTTCGAGGCCAGGCAGAAACAGCAAGTTGCTGTGCTTTATCACATTATTTGCATTTACCACCTCACCTGACAGGTAAATTGAAATTAAAGAGGCTGTGTCTATCCCTCACCATCGTGAGGTACTACGCTCCAAGGGCATCGGTCTCAACTCACCAAGAGAAGACGATACACCTTACGGCAGTCAGTTGCTCCCTTTTTGACCTTTCCATTGAAGCCTGGGCCTACTGTGGTCAAGCCAGCCAAGGAAGGAAGGTATGAGAGCGAAAATGGCTTTCCTACCTTCACCAAGAACATACACCTTGAGCAAAGAAAGGGCCAGACTTACAAGGCCCTATCGCCACCGGCACATCATCTTTAGTGACGCCCCGGTGGCACTATGTACTGTGCCGTATTTACAAGACGCCGTTCAACCACGTTTTGTGGCTTAACACCACCTTGTAAATACGGCCCCTTCACACGCAGCCCTTTCCCTGGAAGGGGCGTGCAATGGGCGTTGCTCTGGGTGGGCCACTGCAACACCATAGCATTTTGATGCTGCTCCAGTTTTACGAGTTTTTGTAAATCTGTGGCAGCGCCAAAATCCAAGCGCCATACAATGGGTGTCGTTATAGTGGAGAAACGAGCAGAAATGTTTTCATTTCTCCTCATTTTTGCTCTTTCTATGTGTGCTGCACGAACATATCGCCACTGAAGATTTCTGTTGTGCAGGAAGGTGTGCCTTCCTGAACAAAAACAATTTCCCCCTCCACGCAGCCATCCTTGTACCATGGCGCAAGGATGGCTGCGTTGGTGCTCGGCAGCTAATTTAGAGCTGGCGCAGAGGGAAGCACAGGGGTGCGCTGTATTCTACTAAATACGGCGCTTCCCTGCATTTTGAAAATGACTGAGTGCGAGGCTGCCAAATTTGGCAGAGCGTCTCACTCAGTCATCCTCTTGTAATTATGGGCCAAAAGGTCTAAAGGATAGAGGCGTTTTATGTCATGTTCGATGACGACCATGGAAATGACTCTAGTCATATTGCAGAAGAGAGAACCATGTGCATTTTCTTGCCTTGCGATGTATTCGCCCACTCTCTGCCCTCAACCCTAGGAGCAGGGTCTGAGCAGTGGTGCTTCTGTGCCCTCGCTCGTTGGTGTCCGGGTCCAAATCCCCAACACACCCTTTTTAGCAGAAAACACACAAATTTTACTCAAAATACACAAAGCTTGAAGATTCCTCATTCCACTCAAAGCATTGTTGTGCAAAATATTTTTAGCCTCAGGAGAAAAAAAGGATCACCATGCCTTGGCTTCCTTCCTGCTTGCTTTCAGTGTGCTCTGTGTGATGCTTTCACAGGCTCTGGTTTCAGGCATTTAGGCATCAGATATTTGTCTCTACCCGCAGCTGTGACTTTTCAGTACATCTGAGTGTACGCTTGCTGGCTGACAACGCTGCAATTTTCACACTTACTCCTCGCTTTGCGAGCAACTGCTGATCAAGTATAGAGGCAATCGGGCAAACATATGAGGGGAATTTTGCTCCTTCAGTCAAGCCCTCATGCTTGTTTCTGTAGTGTAGTGGTTATCACGTTCGCCTAACACGCGAAAGGTCCCCGGTTCGAGACCGGGCAGAAACAATGGGCAGTGTCTGCTTTTGTGTTTGCTCCCTAAAAGCTTAGTCTCACTCAGGGATGGCCTTTAAAAACTTGTGACCTGTGTAAAACTTGTATTACTATTGCAGGCCGGTAAAAAGTTATCTGCATCTTTGCGTAGTCGTGCATGTGCCTGGTTTCTTATTCTGTTTTTTACTTTTTTTTTTCTTGGCCATGTTATATTGTGGGGCCTTTAAACCTGTCACCTTGATAGGAACATTGCAAGCGGCAGCATCGACAAGTGCAGACTGAGGAGTCAGACCTAAACACAGACTCAGCTGTCAGGATGGCCGAGTGGTCTAAGGCGGCAGCCTCAAGAGAGCTTGATCTTCAGTTAAGCTAAGCATCCTGGTTTGCTCATGTAGTTGTGGGTTCATATCGCACTTCTGATAGGTCTATTTTCTGCCCTTAAATCTTCCTCTGCTTGCACAGCCAGCTCCCCACAACACTATCTTTGCAAGCTGCTGTAGCATATGAAAAGAAATCCACCAACCCTCCGGCTGGGCCCTCAATCAGCATTCCATGTATTTCTGGAAGGGGCATCTCAGTCACGCCTTCTGTTAGAGCTGCACCTTATCACTGTAACTACCATGCTGGTTTCTACTTAAGCAGTTGATTCCATCGTTTGAAGTGAGGCTCTCCTGCCACTTTTGGGCAGAGAAGGCACTGCCCCTGCAACAACAACAGGCAGACAAGCTCAACCTGGGTTTCCTGGTTAGGTGGGCGGAGCAGAATGGCAATGGTCCCTCCTTGTGACTTGAAATTAACATGAAGAAGACAGAGAGGCAGCTGGGAGTAGGCAGTACCCATGCACCCCTGAACACTGTCTTGCGATTTTCACCCAATTCTGAAATGAGTCGGGAGGAAAGGAGGTGATTTTCCTATCGAAGGCCATTCTGGGAATTCAGCCACCCCGCGTCTCCCAGGTGAGTGTTTCAGGCCTGTGAGGCACTCATATAAATCTCGCCTGATCGAGCACTGAGCGAGCAATTGTGCTTGAATACAAGAGGCATGCTCCTCTGGCTCAGGCGCAAGAGATGGCAGGCCCTTCAGTGCTTCTGGTCTGGAAGTCTACGGTGCAAGGGCCCAGGTCCTGCGGAGGCGTACAACTACCAGAAAGGGTCTGCTTTTCTCATCAGCGCCACAGTTCAGCTTGCTAGCATAGGGCTTCTTGACTACCTCTTGCCTTGCTAGAGGCAAAAAAAAACCCCTTGGCACAAAACATCAATTGCTATGGCACGCTTAGAAGGAGAGTCTCCAAGTGGCCCTGCTTTTTCACAAAGACACTTCAGAAGATGTTTGAAAGGCTTTTGCAGCAGCAGGCTCGTTGGTCTAGGGGTATGATTCTCGCTTTGGGTGTGAGAGGTCCCGGGTTCAAATCCTGGACGAGCCCGTGCCTTCATAGGTTCGATCTGTTTTTAAACAGGAGTATTTCTGCTTTCCACTCTTGTAAGATGCCATGGTGGAATGCATTGCATGCTTTCTACTGGTGTCGAGGCAGTTCGGCATGATGAAGGAGTGCGGGATTTCTTTCTAACTGCTTTTTTGTGTTGGAGCAGCACTTCTCGTTGGAACATGAAATGCACAGTGCTTCTCCAAAGTAATTGCAGGGCTGGTTTTGAAATCACCTCTTGGAATGAAAGTGATCCCAGTTCCTTTCTTCCAAAGGAAGAGATCCTGTCAGAAAGGCTCAGCTTTGAGCGTCATGAATATTGTCCCTTAGTCCTTGCATTCCAGTCCAAAGCATAGCCACATAAAGAAAGCAGGTGTGTCTGTTTCCAGTGCAGTGGTTCCAGTCCAATGCATAGCCACATGAAGCAAATAAGCAGGCATGTCTGTTTCTGTAGTGTAGTGGTTATCACGTTAGCCTTACACGCGAAAGGTCCCTGGTTCGAGGCCAGGCAGAAACAGCAAGTTGCTGTGCTTTATCACATTATTTGCATTTACCACCTCACCTGACAGGTAAATTGAAATTAAAGAGGCTGTGTCTATCCCTCACCATCGTGAGGTACTACGCTCCAAGGGCATCGGTCTCAACTCACCAAGAGAAGACGATACACCTTACGGCAGTCAGTTGCTCCCTTTTTGACCTTTCCATTGAAGCCTGGGCCTACTGTGGTCAAGCCAGCCAAGGAAGGAAGGTATGAGAGCGAAAATGGCTTTCCTACCTTCACCAAGAACATACACCTTGAGCAAAGAAAGGGCCAGACTTACAAGGCCCTATCGCCACCGGCACATCATCTTTAGTGACGCCCCGGTGGCACTATGTACTGTGCCGTATTTACAAGACGCCGTTCAACCACGTTTTGTGGCTTAACACCACCTTGTAAATACGGCCCCTTCACACGCAGCCCTTTCCCTGGAAGGGGCGTGCAATGGGCGTTGCTCTGGGTGGGCCACTGCAACACCATAGCATTTTGATGCTGCTCCAGTTTTACGAGTTTTTGTAAATCTGTGGCAGCGCCAAAATCCAAGCGCCATACAATGGGTGTCGTTATAGTGGAGAAACGAGCAGAAATGTTTTCATTTCTCCTCATTTTTGCTCTTTCTATGTGTGCTGCACGAACATATCGCCACTGAAGATTTCTGTTGTGCAGGAAGGTGTGCCTTCCTGAACAAAAACAATTTCCCCCTCCACGCAGCCATCCTTGTACCATGGCGCAAGGATGGCTGCGTTGGTGCTCGGCAGCTAATTTAGAGCTGGCGCAGAGGGAAGCACAGGGGTGCGCTGTATTCTACTAAATACGGCGCTTCCCTGCATTTTGAAAATGACTGAGTGCGAGGCTGCCAAATTTGGCAGAGCGTCTCACTCAGTCATCCTCTTGTAATTATGGGCCAAAAGGTCTAAAGGATAGAGGCGTTTTATGTCATGTTCGATGACGACCATGGAAATGACTCTAGTCATATTGCAGAAGAGAGAACCATGTGCATTTTCTTGCCTTGCGATGTATTCACCCACTCTCTGCCCTCAACCCTAGGAGCAGGGTCTGAGCAGTGGTGCTTCTGTGCCCTCGCTCGTTGGTGTCCGGGTCCAAATCCCCAACACACCCTTTTTAGCAGAAAACACACAAATTTTACTCAAAATACACAAAGCTTGAAGATTCCTCATTCCACTCAAAGCATTGTTGTGCAAAATATTTTTAGCCTCAGGAGAAAAAAAGGATCACCATGCCTTGGCTTCCTTCCTGCTTGCTTTCAGTGTGCTCTGTGTGATGCTTTCACAGGCTCTGGTTTCAGGCATTTAGGCATCAGATATTTGTCTCTACCCGCAGCTGTGACTTTTCAGTACATCTGAGTGTACGCTTGCTGGCTGACAACGCTGCAATTTTCACACTTACTCCTCGCTTTGCGAGCAACTGCTGATCAAGTATAGAGGCAATCGGGCAAACATATGAGGGGAATTTTGCTCCTTCAGTCAAGCCCTCATGCTTGTTTCTGTAGTGTAGTGGTTATCACGTTTGCCTAACACGCGAAAGGTCCCCGGTTCGAGACCGGGCAGAAACAATGGGCAGTGTCTGCTTTTGTGTTTGCTCCCTAAAAGCTTAGTCTCACTCAGGGATGGCCTTTAAAAACTTGTGACCTGTGTAAAACTTGTATTACTATTGCAGGCCGGTAAAAAGTTATCTGCATCTTTGCGTAGTCGTGCATGTGCCTGGTTTCTTATTCTGTTTTTTACTTTTTTTTTTCTTGGCCATGTTATATTGTGGGGCCTTTAAACCTGTCACCTTGATAGGAACATTGCAAGCGGCAGCATCGACAAGTGCAGACTGAGGAGTCAGACCTAAACACAGACTCAGCTGTCAGGATGGCCGAGTGGTCTAAGGCGGCAGCCTCAAGAGAGCTTGATCTTCAGTTAAGCTAAGCATCCTGGTTTGCTCATGTAGTTGTGGGTTCATATCGCACTTCTGATAGGTCTATTTTCTGCCCTTAAATCTTCCTCTGCTTGCACAGCCAGCTCCCCACAACACTATCTTTGCAAGCTGCTGTAGCATATGAAAAGAAATCCACCAACCCTCCGGCTGGGCCCTCAATCAGCATTCCATGTATTTCTGGAAGGGGCATCTCAGTCACGCCTTCTGTTAGAGCTGCACCTTATCACTGTAACTACCATGCTGGTTTCTACTTAAGCAGTTGATTCCATCGTTTGAAGTGAGGCTCTCCTGCCACTTTTGGGCAGAGAAGGCACTGCCCCTGCAACAACAACAGGCAGACAAGCTCAACCTGGGTTTCCTGGTTAGGTGGGCGGAGCAGAATGGCAATGGTCCCTCCTTGTGACTTGAAATTAACATGAAGAAGACAGAGAGGCAGCTGGGAGTAGGCAGTACCCATGCACCCCTGAACACTGTCTTGCGATTTTCACCCAATTCTGAAATGAGTCGGGAGGAAAGGAGGTGATTTTCCTATCGAAGGCCATTCTGGGAATTCAGCCACCCCGCGTCTCCCAGGTGAGTGTTTCAGGCCTGTGAGGCACTCATATAAATCTCGCCTGATCGAGCACTGAGCGAGCAATTGTGCTTGAATACAAGAGGCATGCTCCTCTGGCTCAGGCGCAAGAGATGGCAGGCCCTTCAGTGCTTCTGGTCTGGAAGTCTACGGTGCAAGGGCCCAGGTCCTGCGGAGGCGTACAACTACCAGAAAGGGTCTGCTTTTCTCATCAGCGCCACAGTTCAGCTTGCTAGCATAGGGCTTCTTGACTACCTCTTGCCTTGCTAGAGGCAAAAAAAAACCCCTTGGCACAAAACATCAATTGCTATGGCACGCTTAGAAGGAGAGTCTCCAAGTGGCCCTGCTTTTTCACAAAGACACTTCAGAAGATGTTTGAAAGGCTTTTGCAGCAGCAGGCTCGTTGGTCTAGGGGTATGATTCTCGCTTTGGGTGTGAGAGGTCCCGGGTTCAAATCCCGGACGAGCCCGTGCCTTCATAGGTTCGATCTGTTTTTAAACAGGAGTATTTCTGCTTTCCACTCTTGTAAGATGCCATGGTGGAATGCATTGCATGCTTTCTACTGGTGTCGAGGCAGTTCGGCATGATGAAGGAGTGCGGGATTTCTTTCTAACTGCTTTTTTGTGTTGGAGCAGCACTTCTCGTTGGAACATGAAATGCACAGTGCTTCTCCAAAGTAATTGCAGGGCTGGTTTTGAAATCACCTCTTGGAATGAAAGTGATCCCAGTTCCTTTCTTCCAAAGGAAGAGATCCTGTCAGAAAGGCTCAGCTTTGAGCGTCATGAATATTGTCCCTTAGTCCTTGCATTCCAGTCCAAAGCATAGCCACATAAAGAAAGCAGGTGTGTCTGTTTCCAGTGCAGTGGTTCCAGTCCAATGCATAGCCACATGAAGCAAATAAGCAGGCATGTCTGTTTCTGTAGTGTAGTGGTTATCACGTTTGCCTTACACGCGAAAGGTCCCTGGTTCGAGGCCAGGCAGAAACAGCAAGTTGCTGTGCTTTATCACATTATTTGCATTTACCACCTCACCTGACAGGTAAATTGAAATTAAAGAGGCTGTGTCTATCCCTCACCATCGTGAGGTACTACGCTCCAAGGGCATCGGTCTCAACTCACCAAGAGAAGACGATACACCTTACGGCAGTCAGTTGCTCCCTTTTTGACCTTTCCATTGAAGCCTGGGCCTACTGTGGTCAAGCCAGCCAAGGAAGGAAGGTATGAGAGCGAAAATGGCTTTCCTACCTTCACCAAGAACATACACCTTGAGCAAAGAAAGGGCCAGACTTACAAGGCCCTATCGCCACCGGCACATCATCTTTAGTGACGCCCCGGTGGCACTATGTACTGTGCCGTATTTACAAGACGCCGTTCAACCACGTTTTGTGGCTTAACACCACCTTGTAAATACGGCCCCTTCACACGCAGCCCTTTCCCTGGAAGGGGCGTGCAATGGGCGTTGCTCTGGGTGGGCCACTGCAACACCATAGCATTTTGATGCTGCTCCAGTTTTACGAGTTTTTGTAAATCTGTGGCAGCGCCAAAATCCAAGCGCCATACAATGGGTGTCGTTATAGTGGAGAAACGAGCAGAAATGTTTTCATTTCTCCTCATTTTTGCTCTTTCTATGTGTGCTGCACGAACATATCGCCACTGAAGATTTCTGTTGTGCAGGAAGGTGTGCCTTCCTGAACAAAAACAATTTCCCCCTCCACGCAGCCATCCTTGTACCATGGCGCAAGGATGGCTGCGTTGGTGCTCGGCAGCTAATTTAGAGCTGGCGCAGAGGGAAGCACAGGGGTGCGCTGTATTCTACTAAATACGGCGCTTCCCTGCATTTTGAAAATGACTGAGTGCGAGGCTGCCAAATTTGGCAGAGCGTCTCACTCAGTCATCCTCTTGTAATTATGGGCCAAAAGGTCTAAAGGATAGAGGCGTTTTATGTCATGTTCGATGACGACCATGGAAATGACTCTAGTCATATTGCAGAAGAGAGAACCATGTGCATTTTCTTGCCTTGCGATGTATTCGCCCACTCTCTGCCCTCAACCCTAGGAGCAGGGTCTGAGCAGTGGTGCTTCTGTGCCCTCGCTCGTTGGTGTCCGGGTCCAAATCCCCAACACACCCTTTTTAGCAGAAAACACACAAATTTTACTCAAAATACACAAAGCTTGAAGATTCCTCATTCCACTCAAAGCATTGTTGTGCAAAATATTTTTAGCCTCAGGAGAAAAAAAGGATCACCATGCCTTGGCTTCCTTCCTGCTTGCTTTCAGTGTGCTCTGTGTGATGCTTTCACAGGCTCTGGTTTCAGGCATTTAGGCATCAGATATTTGTCTCTACCCGCAGCTGTGACTTTTCAGTACATCTGAGTGTACGCTTGCTGGCTGACAACGCTGCAATTTTCACACTTACTCCTCGCTTTGCGAGCAACTGCTGATCAAGTATAGAGGCAATCGGGCAAACATATGAGGGGAATTTTGCTCCTTCAGTCAAGCCCTCATGCTTGTTTCTGTAGTGTAGTGGTTATCACGTTCGCCTAACACGCGAAAGGTCCCCGGTTCGAGACCGGGCAGAAACAATGGGCAGTGTCTGCTTTTGTGTTTGCTCCCTAAAAGCTTAGTCTCACTCAGGGATGGCCTTTAAAAACTTGTGACCTGTGTAAAACTTGTATTACTATTGCAGGCCGGTAAAAAGTTATCTGCATCTTTGCGTAGTCGTGCATGTGCCTGGTTTCTTATTCTGTTTTTTACTTTTTTTTTTCTTGGCCATGTTATATTGTGGGGCCTTTAAACCTGTCACCTTGATAGGAACATTGCAAGCGGCAGCATCGACAAGTGCAGACTGAGGAGTCAGACCTAAACACAGACTCAGCTGTCAGGATGGCCGAGTGGTCTAAGGCGGCAGCCTCAAGAGAGCTTGATCTTCAGTTAAGCTAAGCATCCTGGTTTGCTCATGTAGTTGTGGGTTCATATCGCACTTCTGATAGGTCTATTTTCTGCCCTTAAATCTTCCTCTGCTTGCACAGCCAGCTCCCCACAACACTATCTTTGCAAGCTGCTGTAGCATATGAAAAGAAATCCACCAACCCTCCGGCTGGGCCCTCAATCAGCATTCCATGTATTTCTGGAAGGGGCATCTCAGTCACGCCTTCTGTTAGAGCTGCACCTTATCACTGTAACTACCATGCTGGTTTCTACTTAAGCAGTTGATTCCATCGTTTGAAGTGAGGCTCTCCTGCCACTTTTGGGCAGAGAAGGCACTGCCCCTGCAACAACAACAGGCAGACAAGCTCAACCTGGGTTTCCTGGTTAGGTGGGCGGAGCAGAATGGCAATGGTCCCTCCTTGTGACTTGAAATTAACATGGAGAAGACAGAGAGGCAGCTGGGAGTAGGCAGTACCCATGTACCCCTGAACACTGTCTTGCGATTTTCACCCAATTCTGAAATGAGTCGGGAGGAAAGGAGGTGATTTTCCTATCGAAGGCCATTCTGGGAATTCAGCCACCCCGCGTCTCCCAGGTGAGTGTTTCAGGCCTGTGAGGCACTCATATAAATCTCGCCTGATCGAGCACTGAGCGAGCAATTGTGCTTGAATACAAGAGGCATGCTCCTCTGGCTCAGGCGCAAGAGATGGCAGGCCCTTCAGTGCTTCTGGTCTGGAAGTCTACGGTGCAAGGGCCCAGGTCCTGCGGAGGCGTACAACTACCAGAAAGGGTCTGCTTTTCTCATCAGCGCCACAGTTCAGCTTGCTAGCATAGGGCTTCTTGACTACCTCTTGCCTTGCTAGAGGCAAAAAAAAACCCCTTGGCACAAAACATCAATTGCTATGGCACGCTTAGAAGGAGAGTCTCCAAGTGGCCCTGCTTTTTCACAAAGACACTTCAGAAGATGTTTGAAAGGCTTTTGCAGCAGCAGGCTCGTTGGTCTAGGGGTATGATTCTCGCTTTGGGTGTGAGAGGTCCCGGGTTCAAATCCCGGACGAGCCCGTGCCTTCATAGGTTCGATCTGTTTTTAAACAGGAGTATTTCTGCTTTCCACTCTTGTAAGATGCCATGGTGGAATGCATTGCATGCTTTCTACTGGTGTCGAGGCAGTTCGGCATGATGAAGGAGTGCGGGATTTCTTTCTAACTGCTTTTTTGTGTTGGAGCAGCACTTCTCGTTGGAACATGAAATGCACAGTGCTTCTCCAAAGTAATTGCAGGGCTGGTTTTGAAATCACCTCTTGGAATGAAAGTGATCCCAGTTCCTTTCTTCCAAAGGAAGAGATCCTGTCAGAAAGGCTCAGCTTTGAGCGTCATGAATATTGTCCCTTAGTCCTTGCATTCCAGTCCAAAGCATAGCCACATAAAGAAAGCAGGTGTGTCTGTTTCCAGTGCAGTGGTTCCAGTCCAATGCATAGCCACATGAAGCAAATAAGCAGGCATGTCTGTTTCTGTAGTGTAGTGGTTATCACGTTCGCCTTACACGCGAAAGGTCCCTGGTTCGAGGCCAGGCAGAAACAGCAAGTTGCTGTGCTTTATCACATTATTTGCATTTACCACCTCACCTGACAGGTAAATTGAAATTAAAGAGGCTGTGTCTATCCCTCACCATCGTGAGGTACTACGCTCCAAGGGCATCGGTCTCAACTCACCAAGAGAAGACGATACACCTTACGGCAGTCAGTTGCTCCCTTTTTGACCTTTCCATTGAAGCCTGGGCCTACTGTGGTCAAGCCAGCCAAGGAAGGAAGGTATGAGAGCGAAAATGGCTTTCCTACCTTCACCAAGAACATACACCTTGAGCAAAGAAAGGGCCAGACTTACAAGGCCCTATCGCCACCGGCACATCATCTTTAGTGACGCCCCGGTGGCACTATGTACTGTGCCGTATTTACAAGACGCCGTTCAACCACGTTTTGTGGCTTAACACCACCTTGTAAATACGGCCCCTTCACACGCAGCCCTTTCCCTGGAAGGGGCGTGCAATGGGCGTTGCTCTGGGTGGGCCACTGCAACACCATAGCATTTTGATGCTGCTCCAGTTTTACGAGTTTTTGTAAATCTGTGGCAGCGCCAAAATCCAAGCGCCATACAATGGGTGTCGTTATAGTGGAGAAACGAGCAGAAATGTTTTCATTTCTCCTCATTTTTGCTCTTTCTATGTGTGCTGCACGAACATATCGCCACTGAAGATTTCTGTTGTGCAGGAAGGTGTGCCTTCCTGAACAAAAACAATTTCCCCCTCCACGCAGCCATCCTTGTACCATGGCGCAAGGATGGCTGCGTTGGTGCTCGGCAGCTAATTTAGAGCTGGCGCAGAGGGAAGCACAGGGGTGCGCTGTATTCTACTAAATACGGCGCTTCCCTGCATTTTGAAAATGACTGAGTGCGAGGCTGCCAAATTTGGCAGAGCGTCTCACTCAGTCATCCTCTTGTAATTATGGGCCAAAAGGTCTAAAGGATAGAGGCGTTTTATGTCATGTTCGATGACGACCATGGAAATGACTCTAGTCATATTGCAGAAGAGAGAACCATGTGCATTTTCTTGCCTTGCGATGTATTCGCCCACTCTCTGCCCTCAACCCTAGGAGCAGGGTCTGAGCAGTGGTGCTTCTGTGCCCTCGCTCGTTGGTGTCCGGGTCCAAATCCCCAACACACCCTTTTTAGCAGAAAACACACAAATTTTACTCAAAATACACAAAGCTTGAAGATTCCTCATTCCACTCAAAGCATTGTTGTGCAAAATATTTTTAGCCTCAGGAGAAAAAAAGGATCACCATGCCTTGGCTTCCTTCCTGCTTGCTTTCAGTGTGCTCTGTGTGATGCTTTCACAGGCTCTGGTTTCAGGCATTTAGGCATCAGATATTTGTCTCTACCCGCAGCTGTGACTTTTCAGTACATCTGAGTGTACGCTTGCTGGCTGACAACGCTGCAATTTTCACACTTACTCCTCGCTTTGCGAGCAACTGCTGATCAAGTATAGAGGCAATCGGGCAAACATATGAGGGGAATTTTGCTCCTTCAGTCAAGCCCTCATGCTTGTTTCTGTAGTGTAGTGGTTATCACGTTCGCCTAACACGCGAAAGGTCCCCGGTTCGAGACCGGGCAGAAACAATGGGCAGTGTCTGCTTTTGTGTTTGCTCCCTAAAAGCTTAGTCTCACTCAGGGATGGCCTTTAAAAACTTGTGACCTGTGTAAAACTTGTATTACTATTGCAGGCCGGTAAAAAGTTATCTGCATCTTTGCGTAGTCGTGCATGTGCCTGGTTTCTTATTCTGTTTTTTACTTTTTTTTTTCTTGGCCATGTTATATTGTGGGGCCTTTAAACCTGTCACCTTGATAGGAACATTGCAAGCGGCAGCATCGACAAGTGCAGACTGAGGAGTCAGACCTAAACACAGACTCAGCTGTCAGGATGGCCGAGTGGTCTAAGGCGGCAGCCTCAAGAGAGCTTGATCTTCAGTTAAGCTAAGCATCCTGGTTTGCTCATGTAGTTGTGGGTTCATATCGCACTTCTGATAGGTCTATTTTCTGCCCTTAAATCTTCCTCTGCTTGCACAGCCAGCTCCCCACAACACTATCTTTGCAAGCTGCTGTAGCATATGAAAAGAAATCCACCAACCCTCCGGCTGGGCCCTCAATCAGCATTCCATGTATTTCTGGAAGGGGCATCTCAGTCACGCCTTCTGTTAGAGCTGCACCTTATCACTGTAACTACCATGCTGGTTTCTACTTAAGCAGTTGATTCCATCGTTTGAAGTGAGGCTCTCCTGCCACTTTTGGGCAGAGAAGGCACTGCCCCTGCAACAACAACAGGCAGACAAGCTCAACCTGGGTTTCCTGGTTAGGTGGGCGGAGCAGAATGGCAATGGTCCCTCCTTGTGACTTGAAATTAACATGAAGAAGACAGAGAGGCAGCTGGGAGTAGGCAGTACCCATGCACCCCTGAACACTGTCTTGCGATTTTCACCCAATTCTGAAATGAGTCGGGAGGAAAGGAGGTGATTTTCCTATCGAAGGCCATTCTGGGAATTCAGCCACCCCGCGTCTCCCAGGTGAGTGTTTCAGGCCTGTGAGGCACTCATATAAATCTCGCCTGATCGAGCACTGAGCGAGCAATTGTGCTTGAATACAAGAGGCATGCTCCTCTGGCTCAGGCGCAAGAGATGGCAGGCCCTTCAGTGCTTCTGGTCTGGAAGTCTACGGTGCAAGGGCCCAGGTCCTGCGGAGGCGTACAACTACCAGAAAGGGTCTGCTTTTCTCATCAGCGTCACAGTTCAGCTTGCTAGCATAGGGCTTCTTGACTACCTCTTGCCTTGCTAGAGGCAAAAAAAAAACCCTTGGCACAAAACATCAATTGCTATGGCACGCTTAGAAGGAGAGTCTCAAAGTGGCCCTGCTTTTTCACAAAGACACTTCAGAAGATGTTTGAAAGGCTTTTGCAGCAGCAGGCTCCTTGGTCTAGGGGTATGATTCTCGCTTTGGGTGTGAGAGGTCCCGGGTTCAAATCCCGGACGAGCCCGTGCCTTCATAGGTTCGATCTGTTTTTAAACAGGAGTATTTCTGCTTTCCACTCTTGTAAGATGCCATGGTGGAATGCATTGCATGCTTTCTACTGGTGTCGAGGCAGTTCGGCATGATGAAGGAGTGCGGGATTTCTTTCTAACTGCTTTTTTGTGTTGGAGCAGCACTTCTCGTTGGAACATGAAATGCACAGTGCTTCTCCAAAGTAATTGCAGGGCTGGTTTTGAAATCACCTCTTGGAATGAAAGTGATCCCAGTTCCTTTCTTCCAAAGGAAGAGATCCTGTCAGAAAGGCTCAGCTTTGAGCGTCATGAATATTGTCCCTTAGTCCTTGCATTCCAGTCCAAAGCATAGCCACATAAAGAAAGCAGGTGTGTCTGTTTCCAGTGCAGTGGTTCCAGTCCAATGCATAGCCACATGAAGCAAGTAAGCAGGCATGTCTGTTTCTATAGTGTAGTGGTTATCACGTTCGCCTTACACGCGAAAGGTCCCTGGTTCGAGGCCAGGCAGAAACAGCAAGTTGCTGTGCTTTATCACATTATTTGCATTTACCACCTCACCTGACAGGTAAATTGAAATTAAAGAGGCTGTGTCTATCCCTCACCATCGTGAGGTACTACGCTCCAAGGGCATCGGTCTCAACTCACCAAGAGAAGACGATACACCTTACGGCAGTCAGTTGCTCCCTTTTTGACCTTTCCATTGAAGCCTGGGCCTACTGTGGTCAAGCCAGCCAAGGAAGGAAGGTATGAGAGCGAAAATGGCTTTCCTACCTTCACCAAGAACATACACCTTGAGCAAAGAAAGGGCCAGACTTACAAGGCCCTATCGCCACCGGCACATCATCTTTAGTGACGCCCCGGTGGCACTATGTACTGTGCCGTATTTACAAGACGCCGTTCAACCACGTTTTGTGGCTTAACACCACCTTGTAAATACGGCCCCTTCACACGCAGCCCTTTCCCTGGAAGGGGCGTGCAATGGGCGTTGCTCTGGGTGGGCCACTGCAACACCATAGCATTTTGATGCTGCTCCAGTTTTACGAGTTTTTGTAAATCTGTGGCAGTGCCAAAAACTAAGCGCCATACAATGGGTGTCGTTATAGTGGAGAAACGAGCAGAAATGTTTTCATTTCTCCTCATTTTTGCTCTTTCTATGTGTGCTGCACGAACATATCGCCACTGAAGATTTCTGTTGTGCAGGAAGGTGTGCCTTCCTGAACAAAAACAATTTCCCCCTCCACGCAGCCATCCTTGTACCATGGCGCAAGGATGGCTGCGTTGGTGCTCGGCAGCTAATTTAGAGCTGGCGCAGAGGGAAGCACAGGGGTGCGCTGTATTCTACTAAATACGGCGCTTCCCTGCATTTTGAAAATGACTGAGTGCGAGGCTGCCAAATTTGGCAGAGCGTCTCACTCAGTCATCCTCTTGTAATTATGGGCCAAAAGGTCTAAAGGATAGAGGCGTTTTATGTCATGTTCGATGACGACCATGGAAATGACTCTAGTCATATTGCAGAAGAGAGAACCATGTGCATTTTCTTGCCTTGCGATGTATTCGCCCACTCTCTGCCCTCAACCCTAGGAGCAGGGTCTGAGCAGTGGTGCTTCTGTGCCCTCGCTCGTTGGTGTCCGGGTCCAAATCCCCAACACACCCTTTTTAGCAGAAAACACTCAAATTTTACTCAAAATACACAAAGCTTGAAGATTCCTCATTCCACTCAAAGCATTGTTGTGCAAAATATTTTTAGCCTCAGGAGAAAAAAAGGATCACCATGCCTTGGCTTCCTTCCTGCTTGCTTTCAGTGTGCTCTGTGTGATGCTTTCTCAGGCTCTGGTTTCAGGCATTTAGGCATCAGATATTTGTCTCTACCCGCAGCTGTGACTTTTCAGTACATCTGAGTGTACGCTTGCTGGCTGACAACGCTGCAATTTTCACACTTACTCCTCGCTTTGCGAGCAACTGCTGATCAAGTATAGAGGCAATCGGGCAAACATATGAGGGGAATTTTGCTCCTTCAGTCAAGCCCTCATGCTTGTTTCTGTAGTGTAGTGGTTATCACGTTCGCCTAACACGCGAAAGGTCCCCGGTTCGAGACCGGGCAGAAACAATGGGCAGTGTCTGCTTTTGTGTTTGCTCCCTAAAAGCTTAGTCTCACTCAGGGATGGCCTTTAAAAACTTGTGACCTGTGTAAAACTTGTATTACTATTGCAGGCCGGTAAAAAGTTATCTGCATCTTTGCGTAGTCGTGCATGTGCCTGGTTTCTTATTCTGTTTTTTACTTTTTTTTTTCTTGGCCATGTTATATTGTGGGGCCTTTAAACCTGTCACCTTGATAGGAACATTGCAAGCGGCAGCATCGACAAGTGCAGACTGAGGAGTCAGACCTAAACACAGACTCAGCTGTCAGGATGGCCGAGTGGTCTAAGGCGGCAGCCTCAAGAGAGCTTGATCTTCAGTTAAGCTAAGCATCCTGGTTTGCTCATGTAGTTGTGGGTTCATATCGCACTTCTGATAGGTCTATTTTCTGCCCTTAAATCTTCCTCTGCTTGCACAGCCAGCTCCCCACAACACTATCTTTGCAAGCTGCTGTAGCATATGAAAAGAAATCCACCAACCCTCCGGCTGGGCCCTCAATCAGCATTCCATGTATTTCTGGAAGGGGCATCTCAGTCACGCCTTCTGTTAGAGCTGCACCTTATCACTGTAACTACCATGCTGGTTTCTACTTAAGCAGTTGATTCCATCGTTTGAAGTGAGGCTCTCCTGCCACTTTTGGGCAGAGAAGGCACTGCCCCTGCAACAACAACAGGCAGACAAGCTCAACCTGGGTTTCCTGGTTAGGTGGGCGGAGCAGAATGGCAATGGTCCCTCCTTGTGACTTGAAATTAACATGAAGAAGACAGAGAGGCAGCTGGGAGTAGGCAGTACCCATGCACCCCTGAACACTGTCTTGCGATTTTCACCCAATTCTGAAATGAGTCGGGAGGAAAGGAGGTGATTTTCCTATCGAAGGCCATTCTGGGAATTCAGCCACCCCGCGTCTCCCAGGTGAGTGTTTCAGGCCTGTGAGGCACTCATATAAATCTCGCCTGATCGAGCACTGAGCGAGCAATTGTGCTTGAATACAAGAGGCATGCTCCTCTGGCTCAGGCGCAAGAGATGGCAGGCCCTTCAGTGCTTCTGGTCTGGAAGTCTACGGTGCAAGGGCCCAGGTCCTGCGGAGGCGTACAACTACCAGAAAGGGTCTGCTTTTCTCATCAGCGCCACAGTTCAGCTTGCTAGCATAGGGCTTCTTGACTACCTCTTGCCTTGCTAGAGGCAAAAAAAAAACCCTTGGCACAAAACATCAATTGCTATGGCACGCTTAGAAGGAGAGTCTCCAAGTGGCCCTGCTTTTTCACAAAGACACTTCAGAAGATGTTTGAAAGGCTTTTGCAGCAGCAGGCTCGTTGGTCTAGGGGTATGATTCTCACTTTGGGTGTGAGAGGTCCCGGGTTCAAATCCCGGACGAGCCCGTGCCTTCATAGGTTCGATCTGTTTTTAAACAGGAGTATTTCTGCTTTCCACTCTTGTAAGATGCCATGGTGGAATGCATTGCATGCTTTCTACTGGTGTCGAGGCAGTTCGGCATGATGAAGGAGTGCGGGATTTCTTTCTAACTGCTTTTTTGTGTTGGAGCAGCACTTCTCGTTGGAACATGAAATGCACAGTGCTTCTCCAAAGTAATTGCAGGGCTGGTTTTGAAATCACCTCTTGGAATGAAAGTGATCCCAGTTCCTTTCTTCCAAAGGAAGAGATCCTGTCAGAAAGGCTCAGCTTTGAGCGTCATGAATATTGTCCCTTAGTCCTTGCATTCCAGTCCAAAGCATAGCCACATAAAGAAAGCAGGTGTGTCTGTTTCCAGTGCAGTGGTTCCAGTCCAATGCATAGCCACATGAAGCAAATAAGCAGGCATGTCTGTTTCTGTAGTGTAGTGGTTATCACGTTCGCCTTACACGCGAAAGGTCCCTGGTTCGAGGCCAGGCAGAAACAGCAAGTTGCTGTGCTTTATCACATTATTTGCATTTACCACCTCACCTGACAGGTAAATTGAAATTAAAGAGGCTGTGTCTATCCCTCACCATCGTGAGGTACTACGCTCCAAGGGCATCGGTCTCAACTCACCAAGAGAAGACGATACACCTTACGGCAGTCAGTTGCTCCCTTTTTGACCTTTCCATTGAAGCCTGGGCCTACTGTGGTCAAGCCAGCCAAGGAAGGAAGGTATGAGAGCGAAAATGGCTTTCCTACCTTCACCAAGAACATACACCTTGAGCAAAGAAAGGGCCAGACTTACAAGGCCCTATCGCCACCGGCACATCATCTTTAGGGACGCCCCGGTGGCACTATGTACTGTGCCGTATTTACAAGACGCCGTTCAACCACGTTTTGTGGCTTAACACCACCTTGTAAATACGGCCCCTTCACACGCAGCCCTTTCCCTGGAAGGGGCGTGCAATGGGCGTTGCTCTGGGTGGGCCACTGCAACACCATAGCATTTTGATGCTGCTCCAGTTTTACGAGTTTTTGTAAATCTGTGGCAGCGCCAAAATCCAAGCGCCATACAATGGGTGTCGTTATAGTGGAGAAACGAGCAGAAATGTTTTCATTTCTCCTCATTTTTGCTCTTTCTATGTGTGCTGCACGAACATATCGCCACTGAAGATTTCTGTTGTGCAGGAAGGTGTGCCTTCCTGAACAAAAACAATTTCCCCCTCCACGCAGCCATCCTTGTACCATGGCGCAAGGATGGCTGCGTTGGTGCTCGGCAGCTAATTTAGAGCTGGCGCAGAGGGAAGCACAGGGGTGCGCTGTATTCTACTAAATACGGCGCTTCCCTGCATTTTGAAAATGACTGAGTTCGAGGCTGCCAAATTTGGCAGAGCGTCTCACTCAGTCATCCTCTTGTAATTATGGGCCAAAAGGTCTAAAGGATAGAGGCGTTTTATGTCATGTTCGATGACGACCATGGAAATGACTCTAGTCATATTGCAGAAGAGAGAACCATGTGCATTTTCTTGCCTTGCGATGTATTCGCCCACTCTCTGCCCTCAACCCTAGGAGCAGGGTCTGAGCAGTGGTGCTTCTGTGCCCTCGCTCGTTGGTGTCCGGGTCCAAATCCCCAACACACCCTTTTTAGCAGAAAACACACAAATTTTACTCAAAATACACAAAGCTTGAAGATTCCTCATTCCACTCAAAGCATTGTTGTGCAAAATATTTTTAGCCTCAGGAGAAAAAAAGGATCACCATGCCTTGGCTTCCTTCCTGCTTGCTTTCAGTGTGCTCTGTGTGATGCTTTCACAGGCTCTGGTTTCAGGCATTTAGGCATCAGATATTTGTCTCTACCCGCAGCTGTGACTTTTCAGTACATCTGAGTGTACGCTTGCTGGCTGACAACGCTGCAATTTTCACACTTACTCCTCGCTTTGCGAGCAACTGCTGATCAAGTATAGAGGCAATCGGGCAAACATATGAGGGGAATTTTGCTCCTTCAGTCAAGCCCTCATGCTTGTTTCTGTAGTGTAGTGGTTATCACGTTTGCCTAACACGCGAAAGGTCCCCGGTTCGAGACCGGGCAGAAACAATGGGCAGTGTCTGCTTTTGTGTTTGCTCCCTAAAAGCTTAGTCTCACTCAGGGATGGCCTTTAAAAACTTGTGACCTGTGTAAAACTTGTATTACTATTGCAGGCCGGTAAAAAGTTATCTGCATCTTTGCGTAGTCGTGCATGTGCCTGGTTTCTTATTCTGTTTTTTACTTTTTTTTTTCTTGGCCATGTTATATTGTGGGGCCTTTAAACCTGTCACCTTGATAGGAACATTGCAAGCGGCAGCATCGACAAGTGCAGACTGAGGAGTCAGACCTAAACACAGACTCAGCTGTCAGGATGGCCGAGTGGTCTAAGGCGGCAGCCTCAAGAGAGCTTGATCTTCAGTTAAGCTAAGCATCCTGGTTTGCTCATGTAGTTGTGGGTTCATATCGCACTTCTGATAGGTCTATTTTCTGCCCTTAAATCTTCCTCTGCTTGCACAGCCAGCTCCCCACAACACTATCTTTGCAAGCTGCTGTAGCATATGAAAAGAAATCCACCAACCCTCCGGCTGGGCCCTCAATCAGCATTCCATGTATTTCTGGAAGGGGCATCTCAGTCACGCCTTCTGTTAGAGCTGCACCTTATCACTGTAACTACCATGCTGGTTTCTACTTAAGCAGTTGATTCCATCGTTTGAAGTGAGGCTCTCCTGCCACTTTTGGGCAGAGAAGGCACTGCCCCTGCAACAACAACAGGCAGACAAGCTCAACCTGGGTTTCCTGGTTAGGTGGGCGGAGCAGAATGGCAATGGTCCCTCCTTGTGACTTGAAATTAACATGAAGAAGACAGAGAGGCAGCTGGGAGTAGGCAGTACCCATGCACCCCTGAACACTGTCTTGCGATTTTCACCCAATTCTGAAATGAGTCGGGAGGAAAGGAGGTGATTTTCCTATCGAAGGCCATTCTGGGAATTCAGCCACCCCGCGTCTCCCAGGTGAGTGTTTCAGGCCTGTGAGGCACTCATATAAATCTCGCCTGATCGAGCACTGAGCGAGCAATTGTGCTTGAATACAAGAGGCATGCTCCTCTGGCTCAGGCGCAAGAGATGGCAGGCCCTTCAGTGCTTCTGGTCTGGAAGTCTACGGTGCAAGGGCCCAGGTCCTGCGGAGGCGTACAACTACCAGAAAGGGTCTGCTTTTCTCATCAGCGCCACAGTTCAGCTTGCTAGCATAGGGCTTCTTGACTACCTCTTGCCTTGCTAGAGGCAAAAAAAAACCCCTTGGCACAAAACATCAATTGCTATGGCACGCTTAGAAGGAGAGTCTCCAAGTGGCCCTGCTTTTTCACAAAGACACTTCAGAAGATGTTTGAAAGGCTTTTGCAGCAGCAGGCTCGTTGGTCTAGGGGTATGATTCTCGCTTTGGGTGTGAGAGGTCCCGGGTTCAAATCCCGGACGAGCCCGTGCCTTCATAGGTTCGATCTGTTTTTAAACAGGAGTATTTCTGCTTTCCACTCTTGTAAGATGCCATGGTGGAATGCATTGCATGCTTTCTACTGGTGTCGAGGCAGTTCGGCATGATGAAGGAGTGCGGGATTTCTTTCTAACTGCTTTTTTGTGTTGGAGCAGCACTTCTCGTTGGAACATGAAATGCACAGTGCTTCTCCAAAGTAATTGCAGGGCTGGTTTTGAAATCACCTCTTGGAATGAAAGTGATCCCAGTTCCTTTCTTCCAAAGGAAGAGATCCTGTCAGAAAGGCTCAGCTTTGAGCGTCATGAATATTGTCCCTTAGTCCTTGCATTCCAGTCCAAAGCATAGCCACATAAAGAAAGCAGGTGTGTCTGTTTCCAGTGCAGTGGTTCCAGTCCAATGCATAGCCACATGAAGCAAATAAGCAGGCATGTCTGTTTCTGTAGTGTAGTGGTTATCACGTTTGCCTTACACGCGAAAGGTCCCTGGTTCGAGGCCAGGCAGAAACAGCAAGTTGCTGTGCTTTATCACATTATTTGCATTTACCACCTCACCTGACAGGTAAATTGAAATTAAAGAGGCTGTGTCTATCCCTCACCATCGTGAGGTACTACGCTCCAAGGGCATCGGTCTCAACTCACCAAGAGAAGACGATACACCTTACGGCAGTCAGTTGCTCCCTTTTTGACCTTTCCATTGAAGCCTGGGCCTACTGTGGTCAAGCCAGCCAAGGAAGGAAGGTATGAGAGCGAAAATGGCTTTCCTACCTTCACCAAGAACATACACCTTGAGCAAAGAAAGGGCCAGACTTACAAGGCCCTATCGCCACCGGCACATCATCTTTAGTGACGCCCCGGTGGCACTATGTACTGTGCCGTATTTACAAGACGCCGTTCAACCACGTTTTGTGGCTTAACACCACCTTGTAAATACGGCCCCTTCACACGCAGCCCTTTCCCTGGAAGGGGCGTGCAATGGGCGTTGCTCTGGGTGGGCCACTGCAACACCATAGCATTTTGATGCTGCTCCAGTTTTACGAGTTTTTGTAAATCTGTGGCAGCGCCAAAATCCAAGCGCCATACAATGGGTGTCGTTATAGTGGAGAAACGAGCAGAAATGTTTTCATTTCTCCTCATTTTTGCTCTTTCTATGTGTGCTGCACGAACATATCGCCACTGAAGATTTCTGTTGTGCAGGAAGGTGTGCCTTCCTGAACAAAAACAATTTCCCCCTCCACGCAGCCATCCTTGTACCATGGCGCAAGGATGGCTGCGTTGGTGCTCGGCAGCTAATTTAGAGCTGGCGCAGAGGGAAGCACAGGGGTGCGCTGTATTCTACTAAATACGGCGCTTCCCTGCATTTTGAAAATGACTGAGTGCGAGGCTGCCAAATTTGGCAGAGCGTCTCACTCAGTCATCCTCTTGTAATTATGGGCCAAAAGGTCTAAAGGATAGAGGCGTTTTATGTCATGTTCGATGACGACCATGGAAATGACTCTAGTCATATTGCAGAAGAGAGAACCATGTGCATTTTCTTGCCTTGCGATGTATTCGCCCACTCTCTGCCCTCAACCCTAGGAGCAGGGTCTGAGCAGTGGTGCTTCTGTGCCCTCGCTCGTTGGTGTCCGGGTCCAAATCCCCAACACACCCTTTTTAGCAGAAAACACACAAATTTTACTCAAAATACACAAAGCTTGAAGATTCCTCATTCCACTCAAAGCATTGTTGTGCAAAATATTTTTAGCCTCAGGAGAAAAAAAGGATCACCATGCCTTGACTTCCTTCCTGCTTGCTTTCAGTGTGCTCTGTGTGATGCTTTCACAGGCTCTGGTTTCAGGCATTTAGGCATCAGATATTTGTCTCTACCCGCAGCTGTGACTTTTCAGTACATCTGAGTGTACGCTTGCTGGCTGACAACGCTGCAATTTTCACACTTACTCCTCGCTTTGCGAGCAACTGCTGATCAAGTATAGAGGCAATCGGGCAAACATATGAGGGGAATTTTGCTCCTTCAGTCAAGCCCTCATGCTTGTTTCTGTAGTGTAGTGGTTATCACGTTCGCCTAACACGCGAAAGGTCCCCGGTTCGAGACCGGGCAGAAACAATGGGCAGTGTCTGCTTTTGTGTTTGCTCCCTAAAAGCTTAGTCTCACTCAGGGATGGCCTTTAAAAACTTGTGACCTGTGTAAAACTTGTATTACTATTGCAGGCCGGTAAAAAGTTATCTGCATCTTTGCGTAGTCGTGCATGTGCCTGGTTTCTTATTCTGTTTTTTACTTTTTTTTTTCTTGGCCATGTTATATTGTGGGGCCTTTAAACCTGTCACCTTGATAGGAACATTGCAAGCGGCAGCATCGACAAGTGCAGACTGAGGAGTCAGACCTAAACACAGACTCAGCTGTCAGGATGGCCGAGTGGTCTAAGGCGGCAGCCTCAAGAGAGCTTGATCTTCAGTTAAGCTAAGCATCCTGGTTTGCTCATGTAGTTGTGGGTTCATATCGCACTTCTGATAGGTCTATTTTCTGCCCTTAAATCTTCCTCTGCTTGCACAGCCAGCTCCCCACAACACTATCTTTGCAAGCTGCTGTAGCATATGAAAAGAAATCCACCAACCCTCCGGCTGGGCCCTCAATCAGCATTCCATGTATTTCTGGAAGGGGCATCTCAGTCACGCCTTCTGTTAGAGCTGCACCTTATCACTGTAACTACCATGCTGGTTTCTACTTAAGCAGTTGATTCCATCGTTTGAAGTGAGGCTCTCCTGCCACTTTTGGGCAGAGAAGGCACTGCCCCTGCAACAACAACAGGCAGACAAGCTCAACCTGGGTTTCCTGGTTAGGTGGGCGGAGCAGAATGGCAATGGTCCCTCCTTGTGACTTGAAATTAACATGGAGAAGACAGAGAGGCAGCTGGGAGTAGGCAGTACCCATGTACCCCTGAACACTGTCTTGCGATTTTCACCCAATTCTGAAATGAGTCGGGAGGAAAGGAGGTGATTTTCCTATCGAAGGCCATTCTGGGAATTCAGCCACCCCGCGTCTCCCAGGTGAGTGTTTCAGGCCTGTGAGGCACTCATATAAATCTCGCCTGATCGAGCACTGAGCGAGCAATTGTGCTTGAATACAAGAGGCATGCTCCTCTGGCTCAGGCGCAAGAGATGGCAGGCCCTTCAGTGCTTCTGGTCTGGAAGTCTACGGTGCAAGGGCCCAGGTCCTGCGGAGGCGTACAACTACCAGAAAGGGTCTGCTTTTCTCATCAGCGCCACAGTTCAGCTTGCTAGCATAGGGCTTCTTGACTACCTCTTGCCTTGCTAGAGGCAAAAAAAAACCCCTTGGCACAAAACATCAATTGCTATGGCACGCTTAGAAGGAGAGTCTCCAAGTGGCCCTGCTTTTTCACAAAGACACTTCAGAAGATGTTTGAAAGGCTTTTGCAGCAGCAGGCTCGTTGGTCTAGGGGTATGATTCTCGCTTTGGGTGTGAGAGGTCCCGGGTTCAAATCCCGGACGAGCCCGTGCCTTCATAGGTTCGATCTGTTTTTAAACAGGAGTATTTCTGCTTTCCACTCTTGTAAGATGCCATGGTGGAATGCATTGCATGCTTTCTACTGGTGTCGAGGCAGTTCGGCATGATGAAGGAGTGCGGGATTTCTTTCTAACTGCTTTTTTGTGTTGGAGCAGCACTTCTCGTTGGAACATGAAATGCACAGTGCTTCTCCAAAGTAATTGCAGGGCTGGTTTTGAAATCACCTCTTGGAATGAAAGTGATCCCAGTTCCTTTCTTCCAAAGGAAGAGATCCTGTCAGAAAGGCTCAGCTTTGAGCGTCATGAATATTGTCCCTTAGTCCTTGCATTCCAGTCCAAAGCATAGCCACATAAAGAAAGCAGGTGTGTCTGTTTCCAGTGCAGTGGTTCCAGTCCAATGCATAGCCACATGAAGCAAATACGCAGGCATGTCTGTTTCTGTAGTGTAGTGGTTATCACGTTCGCCTTACACGCGAAAGGTCCCTGGTTCGAGGCCAGGCAGAAACAGCAAGTTGCTGTGCTTTATCACATTATTTGCATTTACCACCTCACCTGACAGGTAAATTGAAATTAAAGAGGCTGTGTCTATCCCTCACCATCGTGAGGTACTACGCTCCAAGGGCATCGGTCTCAACTCACCAAGAGAAGACGATACACCTTACGGCAGTCAGTTGCTCCCTTTTTGACCTTTCCATTGAAGCCTGGGCCTACTGTGGTCAAGCCAGCCAAGGAAGGAAGGTATGAGAGCGAAAATGGCTTTCCTACCTTCACCAAGAACATACACCTTGAGCAAAGAAAGGGCCAGACTTACAAGGCCCTATCGCCACCGGCACATCATCTTTAGTGACGCCCCGGTGGCACTATGTACTGTGCCGTATTTACAAGACGCCGTTCAACCACGTTTTGTGGCTTAACACCACCTTGTAAATACGGCCCCTTCACACGCAGCCCTTTCCCTGGAAGGGGCGTGCAATGGGCGTTGCTCTGGGTGGGCCACTGCAACACCATAGCATTTTGATGCTGCTCCAGTTTTACGAGTTTTTGTAAATCTGTGGCAGCGCCAAAATCCAAGCGCCATACAATGGGTGTCGTTATAGTGGAGAAACGAGCAGAAATGTTTTCATTTCTCCTCATTTTTGCTCTTTCTATGTGTGCTGCACGAACATATCGCCACTGAAGATTTCTGTTGTGCAGGAAGGTGTGCCTTCCTGAACAAAAACAATTTCCCCCTCCACGCAGCCATCCTTGTACCATGGCGCAAGGATGGCTGCGTTGGTGCTCGGCAGCTAATTTAGAGCTGGCGCAGAGGGAAGCACAGGGGTGCGCTGTATTCTACTAAATACGGCGCTTCCCTGCATTTTGAAAATGACTGAGTGCGAGGCTGCCAAATTTGGCAGAGCGTCTCACTCAGTCATCCTCTTGTAATTATGGGCCAAAAGGTCTAAAGGATAGAGGCGTTTTATGTCATGTTCGATGACGACCATGGAAATGACTCTAGTCATATTGCAGAAGAGAGAACCATGTGCATTTTCTTGCCTTGCGATGTATTCGCCCACTCTCTGCCCTCAACCCTAGGAGCAGGGTCTGAGCAGTGGTGCTTCTGTGCCCTCGCTCGTTGGTGTCCGGGTCCAAATCCCCAACACACCCTTTTTAGCAGAAAACACACAAATTTTACTCAAAATACACAAAGCTTGAAGATTCCTCATTCCACTCAAAGCATTGTTGTGCAAAATATTTTTAGCCTCAGGAGAAAAAAAGGATCACCATGCCTTGGCTTCCTTCCTGCTTGCTTTCAGTGTGCTCTGTGTGATGCTTTCACAGGCTCTGGTTTCAGGCATTTAGGCATCAGATATTTGTCTCTACCCGCAGCTGTGACTTTTCAGTACATCTGAGTGTACGCTTGCTGGCTGACAACGCTGCAATTTTCACACTTACTCCTCGCTTTGCGAGCAACTGCTGATCAAGTATAGAGGCAATCGGGCAAACATATGAGGGGAATTTTGCTCCTTCAGTCAAGCCCTCATGCTTGTTTCTGTAGTGTAGTGGTTATCACGTTCGCCTAACACGCGAAAGGTCCCCGGTTCGAGACCGGGCAGAAACAATGGGCAGTGTCTGCTTTTGTGTTTGCTCCCTAAAAGCTTAGTCTCACTCAGGGATGGCCTTTAAAAACTTGTGACCTGTGTAAAACTTGTATTACTATTGCAGGCCGGTAAAAAGTTATCTGCATCTTTGCGTAGTCGTGCATGTGCCTGGTTTCTTATTCTGTTTTTTACTTTTTTTTTTCTTGGCCATGTTATATTGTGGGGCCTTTAAACCTGTCACCTTGATAGGAACATTGCAAGCGGCAGCATCGACAAGTGCAGACTGAGGAGTCAGACCTAAACACAGACTCAGCTGTCAGGATGGCCGAGTGGTCTAAGGCGGCAGCCTCAAGAGAGCTTGATCTTCAGTTAAGCTAAGCATCCTGGTTTGCTCATGTAGTTGTGGGTTCATATCGCACTTCTGATAGGTCTATTTTCTGCCCTTAAATCTTCCTCTGCTTGCACAGCCAGCTCCCCACAACACTATCTTTGCAAGCTGCTGTAGCATATGAAAAGAAATCCACCAACCCTCCGGCTGGGCCCTCAATCAGCATTCCATGTATTTCTGGAAGGGGCATCTCAGTCACGCCTTCTGTTAGAGCTGCACCTTATCACTGTAACTACCATGCTGGTTTCTACTTAAGCAGTTGATTCCATCGTTTGAAGTGAGGCTCTCCTGCCACTTTTGGGCAGAGAAGGCACTGCCCCTGCAACAACAACAGGCAGACAAGCTCAACCTGGGTTTCCTGGTTAGGTGGGCGGAGCAGAATGGCAATGGTCCCTCCTTGTGACTTGAAATTAACATGAAGAAGACAGAGAGGCAGCTGGGAGTAGGCAGTACCCATGCACCCCTGAACACTGTCTTGCGATTTTCACCCAATTCTGAAATGAGTCGGGAGGAAAGGAGGTGATTTTCCTATCGAAGGCCATTCTGGGAATTCAGCCACCCCGCGTCTCCCAGGTGAGTGTTTCAGGCCTGTGAGGCACTCATATAAATCTCGCCTGATCGAGCACTGAGCGAGCAATTGTGCTTGAATACAAGAGGCATGCTCCTCTGGCTCAGGCGCAAGAGATGGCAGGCCCTTCAGTGCTTCTGGTCTGGAAGTCTACGGTGCAAGGGCCCAGGTCCTGCGGAGGCGTACAACTACCAGAAAGGGTCTGCTTTTCTCATCAGCGCCACAGTTCAGCTTGCTAGCATAGGGCTTCTTGACTACCTCTTGCCTTGCTAGAGGCAAAAAAAAACCCCTTGGCACAAAACATCAATTGCTATGGCACGCTTAGAAGGAGAGTCTCCAAGTGGCCCTGCTTTTTCACAAAGACACTTCAGAAGATGTTTGAAAGGCTTTTGCAGCAGCAGGCTCGTTGGTCTAGGGGTATGATTCTCGCTTTGGGTGTGAGAGGTCCCGGGTTCAAATCCTGGACGAGCCCGTGCCTTCATAGGTTCGATCTGTTTTTAAACAGGAGTATTTCTGCTTTCCACTCTTGTAAGATGCCATGGTGGAATGCATTGCATGCTTTCTACTGGTGTCGAGGCAGTTCGGCATGATGAAGGAGTGCGGGATTTCTTTCTAACTGCTTTTTTGTGTTGGAGCAGCACTTCTCGTTGGAACATGAAATGCACAGTGCTTCTCCAAAGTAATTGCAGGGCTGGTTTTGAAATCACCTCTTGGAATGAAAGTGATCCCAGTTCCTTTCTTCCAAAGGAAGAGATCCTGTCAGAAAGGCTCAGCTTTGAGCGTCATGAATATTGTCCCTTAGTCCTTGCATTCCAGTCCAAAGCATAGCCACATAAAGAAAGCAGGTGTGTCTGTTTCCAGTGCAGTGGTTCCAGTCCAATGCATAGCCACATGAAGCAAATAAGCAGGCATGTCTGTTTCTGTAGTGTAGTGGTTATCACGTTAGCCTTACACGCGAAAGGTCCCTGGTTCGAGGCCAGGCAGAAACAGCAAGTTGCTGTGCTTTATCACATTATTTGCATTTACCACCTCACCTGACAGGTAAATTGAAATTAAAGAGGCTGTGTCTATCCCTCACCATCGTGAGGTACTACGCTCCAAGGGCATCGGTCTCAACTCACCAAGAGAAGACGATACACCTTACGGCAGTCAGTTGCTCCCTTTTTGACCTTTCCATTGAAGCCTGGGCCTACTGTGGTCAAGCCAGCCAAGGAAGGAAGGTATGAGAGCGAAAATGGCTTTCCTACCTTCACCAAGAACATACACCTTGAGCAAAGAAAGGGCCAGACTTACAAGGCCCTATCGCCACCGGCACATCATCTTTAGTGACGCCCCGGTGGCACTATGTACTGTGCCGTATTTACAAGACGCCGTTCAACCACGTTTTGTGGCTTAACACCACCTTGTAAATACGGCCCCTTCACACGCAGCCCTTTCCCTGGAAGGGGCGTGCAATGGGCGTTGCTCTGGGTGGGCCACTGCAACACCATAGCATTTTGATGCTGCTCCAGTTTTACGAGTTTTTGTAAATCTGTGGCAGCGCCAAAATCCAAGCGCCATACAATGGGTGTCGTTATAGTGGAGAAACGAGCAGAAATGTTTTCATTTCTCCTCATTTTTGCTCTTTCTATGTGTGCTGCACGAACATATCGCCACTGAAGATTTCTGTTGTGCAGGAAGGTGTGCCTTCCTGAACAAAAACAATTTCCCCCTCCACGCAGCCATCCTTGTACCATGGCGCAAGGATGGCTGCGTTGGTGCTCGGCAGCTAATTTAGAGCTGGCGCAGAGGGAAGCACAGGGGTGCGCTGTATTCTACTAAATACGGCGCTTCCCTGCATTTTGAAAATGACTGAGTGCGAGGCTGCCAAATTTGGCAGAGCGTCTCACTCAGTCATCCTCTTGTAATTATGGGCCAAAAGGTCTAAAGGATAGAGGCGTTTTATGTCATGTTCGATGACGACCATGGAAATGACTCTAGTCATATTGCAGAAGAGAGAACCATGTGCATTTTCTTGCCTTGCGATGTATTCGCCCACTCTCTGCCCTCAACCCTAGGAGCAGGGTCTGAGCAGTGGTGCTTCTGTGCCCTCGCTCGTTGGTGTCCGGGTCCAAATCCCCAACACACCCTTTTTAGCAGAAAACACACAAATTTTACTCAAAATACACAAAGCTTGAAGATTCCTCATTCCACTCAAAGCATTGTTGTGCAAAATATTTTTAGCCTCAGGAGAAAAAAAGGATCACCATGCCTTGGCTTCCTTCCTGCTTGCTTTCAGTGTGCTCTGTGTGATGCTTTCACAGGCTCTGGTTTCAGGCATTTAGGCATCAGATATTTGTCTCTACCCGCAGCTGTGACTTTTCAGTACATCTGAGTGTACGCTTGCTGGCTGACAACGCTGCAATTTTCACACTTACTCCTCGCTTTGCGAGCAACTGCTGATCAAGTATAGAGGCAATCGGGCAAACATATGAGGGGAATTTTGCTCCTTCAGTCAAGCCCTCATGCTTGTTTCTGTAGTGTAGTGGTTATCACGTTCGCCTAACACGCGAAAGGTCCCCGGTTCGAGACCGGGCAGAAACAATGGGCAGTGTCTGCTTTTGTGTTTGCTCCCTAAAAGCTTAGTCTCACTCAGGGATGGCCTTTAAAAACTTGTGACCTGTGTAAAACTTGTATTACTATTGCAGGCCGGTAAAAAGTTATCTGCATCTTTGCGTAGTCGTGCATGTGCCTGGTTTCTTATTCTGTTTTTTACTTTTTTTTTTCTTGGCCATGTTATATTGTGGGGCCTTTAAACCTGTCACCTTGATAGGAACATTGCAAGCGGCAGCATCGACAAGTGCAGACTGAGGAGTCAGACCTAAACACAGACTCAGCTGTCAGGATGGCCGAGTGGTCTAAGGCGGCAGCCTCAAGAGAGCTTGATCTTCAGTTAAGCTAAGCATCCTGGTTTGCTCATGTAGTTGTGGGTTCATATCGCACTTCTGATAGGTCTATTTTCTGCCCTTAAATCTTCCTCTGCTTGCACAGCCAGCTCCCCACAACACTATCTTTGCAAGCTGCTGTAGCATATGAAAAGAAATCCACCAACCCTCCGGCTGGGCCCTCAATCAGCATTCCATGTATTTCTGGAAGGGGCATCTCAGTCACGCCTTCTGTTAGAGCTGCACCTTATCACTGTAACTACCATGCTGGTTTCTACTTAAGCAGTTGATTCCATCGTTTGAAGTGAGGCTCTCCTGCCACTTTTGGGCAGAGAAGGCACTGCCCCTGCAACAACAACAGGCAGACAAGCTCAACCTGGGTTTCCTGGTTAGGTGGGCGGAGCAGAATGGCAATGGTCCCTCCTTGTGATTTGAAATTAACATGAAGAAGACAGAGAGGCAGCTGGGAGTAGGCAGTACCCATGCACCCCTGAACACTGTCTTGCGATTTTCACCCAATTCTGAAATGAGTCGGGAGGAAAGGAGGTGATTTTCCTATCGAAGGCCATTCTGGGAATTCAGCCACCCCGCGTCTCCCAGGTGAGTGTTTCAGGCCTGTGAGGCACTCATATAAATCTCGCCTGATCGAGCACTGAGCGAGCAATTGTGCTTGAATACAAGAGGCATGCTCCTCTGGCTCAGGCGCAAGAGATGGCAGGCCCTTCAGTGCTTCTGGTCTGGAAGTCTACGGTGCAAGGGCCCAGGTCCTGCGGAGGCGTACAACTACCAGAAAGGGTCTGCTTTTCTCATCAGCGCCACAGTTCAGCTTGCTAGCATAGGGCTTCTTGACTACCTCTTGCTTTGCTAGAGGCAAAAAAAAACCCCTTGGCACAAACCATCAATTGCTATGGCACGCTTAGAAGGAGAGTCTCCAAGTGGCCCTGCTTTTTCACAAAGACACTTCAGAAGATGTTTGAAAGGCTTTTGCAGCAGCAGGCTCGTTGGTCTAGGGGTATGATTCTCGCTTTGGGTGTGAGAGGTCCCGGGTTCAAATCCCGGACGAGCCCGTGCCTTCATAGGTTCGATCTGTTTTTAAACAGGAGTATTTCTGCTTTCCACTCTTGTAAGATGCCATGGTGGAATGCATTGCATGCTTTCTACTGGTGTCGAGGCAGTTCGGCATGATGAAGGAGTGCGGGATTTCTTTCTAACTGCTTTTTTGTGTTGGAGCAGCACTTCTCGTTGGAACATGAAATGCACAGTGCTTCTCCAAAGTAATTGCAGGGCTGGTTTTGAAATCACCTCTTGGAATGAAAGTGATCCCAGTTCCTTTCTTCCAAAGGAAGAGATCCTGTCAGAAAGGCTCAGCTTTGAGCGTCATGAATATTGTCCCTTAGTCCTTGCATTCCAGTCCAAAGCATAGCCACATAAAGAAAGCAGGTGTGTCTGTTTCCAGTGCAGTGGTTCCAGTCCAATGCATAGCCACATGAAGCAAATAAGCAGGCATGTCTGTTTCTGTAGTGTAGTGGTTATCACGTTCGCCTTACACGCGAAAGGTCCCTGGTTCGTGGCCAGGCAGAAACAGCAAGTTGCTGTGCTTTATCACATTATTTGCATTTACCACCTCACCTGACAGGTAAATTGAAATTAAAGAGGCTGTGTCTATCCCTCACCATCGTGAGGTACTACGCTCCAAGGGCATCGGTCTCAACTCACCAAGAGAAGACGATACACCTTACGGCAGTCAGTTGCTCCCTTTTTGACCTTTCCATTGAAGCCTGGGCCTACTGTGGTCAAGCCAGCCAAGGAAGGAAGGTATGAGAGCGAAAATGGCTTTCCTACCTTCACCAAGAACATACACCTTGAGCAAAGAAAGGGCCAGACTTACAAGGCCCTATCGCCACCGGCACATCATCTTTAGTGACGCCCCGGTGGCACTATGTACTGTGCCGTATTTACAAGACGCCGTTCAACCACGTTTTGTGGCTTAACACCACCTTGTAAATACGGCCCCTTCACACGCAGCCCTTTCCCTGGAAGGGGCGTGCAATGGGCGTTGCTCTGGGTGGGCCACTGCAACACCATAGCATTTTGATGCTGCTCCAGTTTTACGAGTTTTTGTAAATCTGTGGCAGCGCCAAAATCCAAGCGCCATACAATGGGTGTCGTTATAGTGGAGAAACGAGCAGAAATGTTTTCATTTCTCCTCATTTTTGCTCTTTCTATGTGTGCTGCACGAACATATCGCCACTGAAGATTTCTGTTGTGCAGGAAGGTGTGCCTTCCTGAACAAAAACAATTTCCCCCTCCACGCAGCCATCCTTGTACCATGGCGCAAGGATGGCTGCGTTGGTGCTCGGCAGCTAATTTAGAGCTGGCGCAGAGGGAAGCACAGGGGTGCGCTGTATTCTACTAAATACGGCGCTTCCCTGCATTTTGAAAATGACTGAGTGCGAGGCTGCCAAATTTGGCAGAGCGTCTCACTCAGTCATCCTCTTGTAATTATGGGCCAAAAGGTCTAAAGGATAGAGGCGTTTTATGTCATGTTCGATGACGACCATGGAAATGACTCTAGTCATATTGCAGAAGAGAGAACCATGTGCATTTTCTTGCCTTGCGATGTATTCGCCCACTCTCTGCCCTCAACCCTAGGAGCAGGGTCTGAGCAGTGGTGCTTCTGTGCCCTCGCTCGTTGGTGTCCGGGTCCAAATCCCCAACACACCCTTTTTAGCAGAAAACACTCAAATTTTACTCAAAATACACAAAGCTTGAAGATTCCTCATTCCACTCAAAGCATTGTTCTGCAAAATATTTTTAGCCTCAGGAGAAAAAAAGGATCACCATGCCTTGGCTTCCTTCCTGCTTGCTTTCAGTGTGCTCTGTGTGATGCTTTCACAGGCTCTGGTTTCAGGCATTTAGGCATCAGATATTTGTCTCTACCCGCAGCTGTGACTTTTCAGTACATCTGAGTGTACGCTTGCTGGCTGACAACGCTGCAATTTTCACACTTACTCCTCGCTTTGCGAGCAACTGCTGATCAAGTATAGAGGCAATCGGGCAAACATATGAGGGGAATTTTGCTCCTTCAGTCAAGCCCTCATGCTTGTTTCTGTAGTGTAGTGGTTATCACGTTCGCCTAACACACGAAAGGTCCCCGGTTCGAGACCGGGCAGAAACAATGGGCAGTGTCTGCTTTTGTGTTTGCTCCCTAAAAGCTTAGTCTCTCTCAGGGATGGCCTTTAAAAACTTGTGACCTGTGTAAAACTTGTATTACTATTGCAGGCCGGTAAAAAGTTATCTGCATCTTTGCGTAGTCGTGCATGTGCCTGGTTTCTTATTCTGTTTTTTACTTTTTTTTTTCTTGGCCATGTTATATTGTGGGGCCTTTAAACCTGTCACCTTGATAGGAACATTGCAAGCGGCAGCATCGACAAGTGCAGACTGAGGAGTCAGACCTAAACACAGACTCAGCTGTCAGGATGGCCGAGTGGTCTAAGGCGGCAGCCTCAAGAGAGCTTGATCTTCAGTTAAGCTAAGCATCCTGGTTTGCTCATGTAGTTGTGGGTTCATATCGCACTTCTGATAGGTCTATTTTCTGCCCTTAAATCTTCCTCTGCTTGCACAGCCAGCTCCCCACAACACTATCTTTGCAAGCTGCTGTAGCATATGAAAAGAAATCCACCAACCCTCCGGCTGGGCCCTCAATCAGCATTCCATGTATTTCTGGAAGGGGCATCTCAGTCACGCCTTCTGTTAGAGCTGCACCTTATCACTGTAACTACCATGCTGGTTTCTACTTAAGCAGTTGATTCCATCGTTTGAAGTGAGGCTCTCCTGCCACTTTTGGGCAGAGAAGGCACTGCCCCTGCAACAACAACAGGCAGACAAGCTCAACCTGGGTTTCCTGGTTAGGTGGGCGGAGCAGAATGGCAATGGTCCCTCCTTGTGACTTGAAATTAACATGAAGAAGACAGAGAGGCAGCTGGGAGTAGGCAGTACCCATGCACCCCTGAACACTGTCTTGCGATTTTCACCCAATTCTGAAATGAGTCGGGAGGAAAGGAGGTGATTTTCCTATCGAAGGCCATTCTGGGAATTCAGCCACCCCGCGTCTCCCAGGTGAGTGTTTCAGGCCTGTGAGGCACTCATATAAATCTCGCCTGATCGAGCACTGAGCGAGCAATTGTGCTTGAATACAAGAGGCATGCTCCTCTGGCTCAGGCGCAAGAGATGGCAGGCCCTTCAGTGCTTCTGGTCTGGAAGTCTACGGTGCAAGGGCCCAGGTCCTGCGGAGGCGTACAACTACCAGAAAGGGTCTGCTTTTCTCATCAGCGCCACAGTTCAGCTTGCTAGCATAGGGCTTCTTGACTACCTCTTGCCTTGCTAGAGGCAAAAAAAAAACCCTTGGCACAAAACATCAATTGCTATGGCACGCTTAGAAGGAGAGTCTCCAAGTGGCCCTGCTTTTTCACAAAGACACTTCAGAAGATGTTTGAAAGGCTTTTGCAGCAGCAGGCTCGTTGGTCTAGGGGTATGATTCTCGCTTTGGGTGTGAGAGGTCCCGGGTTCAAATCCTGGACGAGCCCGTGCCTTCATAGGTTCGATCTGTTTTTAAACAGGAGTATTTCTGCTTTCCACTCTTGTAAGATGCCATGGTGGAATGCATTGCATGCTTTCTACTGGTGTCGAGGCAGTTCGGCATGATGAAGGAGTGCGGGATTTCTTTCTAACTGCTTTTTTGTGTTGGAGCAGCACTTCTCGTTGGAACATGAAATGCACAGTGCTTCTCCAAAGTAATTGCAGGGCTGGTTTTGAAATCACCTCTTGGAATGAAAGTGATCCCAGTTCCTTTCTTCCAAAGGAAGAGATCCTGTCAGAAAGGCTCAGCTTTGAGCGTCATGAATATTGTCCCTTAGTCCTTGCATTCCAGTCCAAAGCATAGCCACATAAAGAAAGCAGGTGTGTCTGTTTCCAGTGCAGTGGTTCCAGTCCAATGCATAGCCACATGAAGCAAATAAGCAGGCATGTCTGTTTCTGTAGTGTAGTGGTTATCACGTTCGCCTTACACGCGAAAGGTCCCTGGTTCGAGGCCAGGCAGAAACAGCAAGTTGCTGTGCTTTATCACATTATTTGCATTTACCACCTCACCTGACAGGTAAATTGAAATTAAAGAGGCTGTGTCTATCCCTCACCATCGTGAGGTACTACGCTCCAAGGGCATCGGTCTCAACTCACCAAGAGAAGACGATACACCTTACGGCAGTCAGTTGCTCCCTTTTTGACCTTTCCATTGAAGCCTGGGCCTACTGTGGTCAAGCCAGCCAAGGAAGGAAGGTATGAGAGCGAAAATGGCTTTCCTACCTTCACCAAGAACATACACCTTGAGCAAAGAAAGGGCCAGACTTACAAGGCCCTATCGCCACCGGCACATCATCTTTAGTGACGCCCCGGTGGCACTATGTACTGTGCCGTATTTACAAGACGCCGTTCAACCACGTTTTGTGGCTTAACACCACCTTGTAAATACGGCCCCTTCACACGCAGCCCTTTCCCTGGAAGGGGCGTGCAATGGGCGTTGCTCTGGGTGGGCCACTGCAACACCATAGCATTTTGATGCTGCTCCAGTTTTACGAGTTTTTGTAAATCTGTGGCAGCGCCAAAAACCAAGCGCCATACAATGGGTGTCGTTATAGTGGAGAAACGAGCAGAAATGTTTTCATTTCTCCTCATTTTTGCTCTTTCTATGTGTGCTGCACGAACATATCGCCACTGAAGATTTCTGTTGTGCAGGAAGGTGTGCCTTCCTGAACAAAAACAATTTCCCCCTCCACGCAGCCATCCTTGTACCATGGCGCAAGGATGGCTGCGTTGGTGCTCGGCAGCTAATTTAGAGCTGGCGCAGAGGGAAGCACAGGGGTGCGCTGTATTCTACTAAATACGGCGCTTCCCTGCATTTTGAAAATGACTGAGTGCGAGGCTGCCAAATTTGGCAGAGCGTCTCACTCAGTCATCCTCTTGTAATTATGGGCCAAAAGGTCTAAAGGATAGAGGCGTTTTATGTCATGTTCGATGACGACCATGGAAATGACTCTAGTCATATTGCAGAAGAGAGAACCATGTGCATTTTCTTGCCTTGCGATGTATTCGCCCACTCTCTGCCCTCAACCCTAGGAGCAGGGTCTGAGCAGTGGTGCTTCTGTGCCCTCGCTCGTTGGTGTCCGGGTCCAAATCCCCAACACACCCTTTTTAGCAGAAAACACTCAAATTTTACTCAAAATACACAAAGCTTGAAGATTCCTCATTCCACTCAAAGCATTGTTGTGCAAAATATTTTTAGCCTCAGGAGAAAAAAAGGATCACCATGCCTTGGCTTCCTTCCTGCTTGCTTTCAGTGTGCTCTGTGTGATGCTTTCACAGGCTCTGGTTTCAGGCATTTAGGCATCAGATATTTGTCTCTACCCGCAGCTGTGACTTTTCAGTACATCTGAGTGTACGCTTGCTGGCTGACAACGCTGCAATTTTCACACTTACTCCTCGCTTTGCGAGCAACTGCTGATCAAGTATAGAGGCAATCGGGCAAACATATGAGGGGAATTTTGCTCCTTCAGTCAAGCCCTCATGCTTGTTTCTGTAGTGTAGTTGTTATCACGTTCGCCTAACACGCGAAAGGTCCCCGGTTCGAGACCGGGCAGAAACAATGGGCAGTGTCTGCTTTTGTGTTTGCTCCCTAAAAGCTGAGTCTCTCAGGGATGGCCTTTAAAAACTTGTGACCTGTGTAAAACTTGTATTACTATTGCAGGCCGGTAAAAAGTTATCTGCATCTTTGCGTAGTCGTGCATGTGCCTGGTTTCTTATTCTGTTTTTTACTTTTTTTTTTCTTGGCCATGTTATATTGTGGGGCCTTTAAACCTGTCACCTTGATAGGAACATTGCAAGCGGCAGCATCGACAAGTGCAGACTGAGGAGTCAGACCTAAACACAGACTCAGCTGTCAGGATGGCCGAGTGGTCTAAGGCGGCAGCCTCAAGAGAGCTTGATCTTCAGTTAAGCTAAGCATCCTGGTTTGCTCATGTAGTTGTGGGTTCATATCGCACTTCTGATAGGTCTATTTTCTGCCCTTAAATCTTCCTCTGCTTGCACAGCCAGCTCCCCACAACACTATCTTTGCAAGCTGCTGTAGCATATGAAAAGAAATCCACCAACCCTCCGGCTGGGCCCTCAATCAGCATTCCATGTATTTCTGGAAGGGGCATCTCAGTCACGCCTTCTGTTAGAGCTGCACCTTATCACTGTAACTACCATGCTGGTTTCTACTTAAGCAGTTGATTCCATCGTTTGAAGTGAGGCTCTCCTGCCACTTTTGGGCAGAGAAGGCACTGCCCCTGCAACAACAACAGGCAGACAAGCTCAACCTGGGTTTCCTGGTTAGGTGGGCGGAGCAGAATGGCAATGGTCCCTCCTTGTGACTTGAAATTAACATGAAGAAGACAGAGAGGCAGCTGGGAGTAGGCAGTACCCATGCACCCCTGAACACTGTCTTGCGATTTTCACCCAATTCTGAAATGAGTCGGGAGGAAAGGAGGTGATTTTCCTATCGAAGGCCATTCTGGGAATTCAGCCACCCCGCGTCTCCCAGGTGAGTGTTTCAGGCCTGTGAGGCACTCATATAAATCTCGCCTGATCGAGCACTGAGCGAGCAATTGTGCTTGAATACAAGAGGCATGCTCCTCTGGCTCAGGCGCAAGAGATGGCAGGCCCTTCAGTGCTTCTGGTCTGGAAGTCTACGGTGCAAGGGCCCAGGTCCTGCGGAGGCATACAACTACCAGAAAGGGTCTGCTTTTCTCATCAGCGCCACAGTTCAGCTTGCTAGCATAGGGCTTCTTGACTACCTCTTGCCTTGCTAGAGGCAAAAAAAAAACCCTTGGCACAAAACATCAATTGCTATGGCACGCTTAGAAGGAGAGTCTCCAAGTGGCCCTGCTTTTTCACAAAGACACTTCAGAAGATGTTTGAAAGGCTTTTGCAGCAGCAGGCTCGTTGGTCTAGGGGTATGATTCTCGCTTTGGGTGTGAGAGGTCCCGGGTTCAAATCCCGGACGAGCCCGTGCCTTCATAGGTTCGATCTGTTTTTAAACAGGAGTATTTCTGCTTTCCACTCTTGTAAGATGCCATGGTGGAATGCATTGCATGCTTTCTACTGGTGTCGAGGCAGTTCGGCATGATGAAGGAGTGCGGGATTTCTTTCTAACTGCTTTTTTGTGTTGGAGCAGCACTTCTCGTTGGAACATGAAATGCACAGTGCTTCTCCAAAGTAATTGCAGGGCTGGTTTTGAAATCACCTCTTGGAATGAAAGTGATCCCAGTTCCTTTCTTCCAAAGGAAGAGATCCTGTCAGAAAGGCTCAGCTTTGAGCGTCATGAATATTGTCCCTTAGTCCTTGCATTCCAGTCCAAAGCATAGCCACATAAAGAAAGCAGGTGTGTCTGTTTCCAGTGCAGTGGTTCCAGTCCAATGCATAGCCACATGAAGCAAATAAGCAGGCATGTCTGTTTCTGTAGTGTAGTGGTTATCACGTTCGCCTTACACGCGAAAGGTCCCTGGTTCGAGGCCAGGCAGAAACAGCAAGTTGCTGTGCTTTATCACATTATTTGCATTTACCACCTCACCTGACAGGTAAATTGAAATTAAAGAGGCTGTGTCTATCCCTCACCATCGTGAGGTACTACGCTCCAAGGGCATCGGTCTCAACTCACCAAGAGAAGACGATACACCTTACGGCAGTCAGTTGCTCCCTTTTTGACCTTTCCATTGAAGCCTGGGCCTACTGTGGTCAAGCCAGCCAAGGAAGGAAGGTATGAGAGCGAAAATGGCTTTCCTACCTTCACCAAGAACATACACCTTGAGCAAAGAAAGGGCCAGACTTACAAGGCACTATCGCCACCGGCACATCATCTTTAGTGACGCCCCGGTGGCACTATGTACTGTGCCGTATTTACAAGACGCCGTTCAACCACGTTTTGTGGCTTAACACCACCTTGTAAATACGGCCCCTTCACACGCAGCCCTTTCCCTGGAAGGGGCGTGCAATGGGCGTTGCTCTGGGTGGGCCACTGCAACACCATAGCATTTTGATGCTGCTCCAGTTTTACGAGTTTTTGTAAATCTGTGGCAGCGCCAAAATCCAAGCGCCATACAATGGGTGTCGTTATAGTGGAGAAACGAGCAGAAATGTTTTCATTTCTCCTCATTTTTGCTCTTTCTATGTGTGCTGCACGAACATATCGCCACTGAAGATTTCTGTTGTGCAGGAAGGTGTGCCTTCCTGAACAAAAACAATTTCCCCCTCCACGCAGCCATCCTTGTACCATGGCGCAAGGATGGCTGCGTTGGTGCTCGGCAGCTAATTTAGAGCTGGCGCAGAGGGAAGCACAGGGGTGCGCTGTATTCTACTAAATACGGCGCTTCCCTGCATTTTGAAAATGACTGAGTGCGAGGCTGCCAAATTTGGCAGAGCGTCTCACTCAGTCATCCTCTTGTAATTATGGGCCAAAAGGTCTAAAGGATAGAGGCGTTTTATGTCATGTTCGATGACGACCATGGAAATGACTCTAGTCATATTGCAGAAGAGAGAACCATGTGCATTTTCTTGCCTTGCGATGTATTCGCCCACTCTCTGCCCTCAACCCTAGGAGCAGGGTCTGAGCAGTGGTGCTTCTGTGCCCTCGCTCGTTGGTGTCCGGGTCCAAATCCCCAACACACCCTTTTTAGCAGAAAACACACACATTTTACTCAAAATACACAGAGCTTGAAGATTCCTCATTCCACTCAAAGCATTGTTGTGCAAAATATTTTTAGCCTCAGGAGAAAAAAAGGATCACCATGCCTTGGCTTCCTTCCTGCTTGCTTTCAGTGTGCTCTGTGTGATGCTTTCACAGGCTCTGGTTTCAGGCATTTAGGCATCAGATATTTGTCTCTACCCGCAGCTGTGACTTTTCAGTACATCTGAGTGTACGCTTGCTGGCTGACAACGCTGCAATTTTCACACTTACTCCTCGCTTTGCGAGCAACTGCTGATCAAGTATAGAGGCAATCGGGCAAACATATGAGGGGAATTTTGCTCCTTCAGTCAAGCCCTCATGCTTGTTTCTGTAGTGTAGTGGTTATCACGTTCGCCTAACACGCGAAAGGTCCCCGGTTCGAGACCGGGCAGAAACAATGGGCAGTGTCTGCTTTTGTGTTTGCTCCCTAAAAGCTTAGTCTCACTCAGGGATGGCCTTTAAAAACTTGTGACCTGTGTAAAACTTGTATTACTATTGCAGGCCGGTAAAAAGTTATCTGCATCTTTGCGTAGTCGTGCATGTGCCTGGTTTCTTATTCTGTTTTTTACTTTTTTTTTTCTTGGCCATGTTATATTGTGGGGCCTTTAAACCTGTCACCTTGATAGGAACATTGCAAGCGGCAGCATCGACAAGTGCAGACTGAGGAGTCAGACCTAAACACAGACTCAGCTGTCAGGATGGCCGAGTGGTCTAAGGCGGCAGCCTCAAGAGAGCTTGATCTTCAGTTAAGCTAAGCATCCTGGTTTGCTCATGTAGTTGTGGGTTCATATCGCACTTCTGATAGGTCTATTTTCTGCCCTTAAATCTTCCTCTGCTTGCACAGCCAGCTCCCCACAACACTATCTTTGCAAGCTGCTGTAGCATATGAAAAGAAATCCACCAACCCTCCGGCTGGGCCCTCAATCAGCATTCCATGTATTTCTGGAAGGGGCATCTCAGTCACGCCTTCTGTTAGAGCTGCACCTTATCACTGTAACTACCATGCTGGTTTCTACTTAAGCAGTTGATTCCATCGTTTGAAGTGAGGCTCTCCTGCCACTTTTGGGCAGAGAAGGCACTGCCCCTGCAACAACAACAGGCAGACAAGCTCAACCTGGGTTTCCTGGTTAGGTGGGCGGAGCAGAATGGCAATGGTCCCTCCTTGTGACTTGAAATTAACATGAAGAAGACAGAGAGGCAGCTGGGAGTAGGCAGTACCCATGCACCCCTGAACACTGTCTTGCGATTTTCACCCAATTCTGAAATGAGTCGGGAGGAAAGGAGGTGATTTTCCTATCGAAGGCCATTCTGGGAATTCAGCCACCCCGCGTCTCCCAGGTGAGTGTTTCAGGCCTGTGAGGCACTCATATAAATCTCGCCTGATCGAGCACTGAGCGAGCAATTGTGCTTGAATACAAGAGGCATGCTCCTCTGGCTCAGGCGCAAGAGATGGCAGGCCCTTCAGTGCTTCTGGTCTGGAAGTCTACGGTGCAAGGGCCCAGGTCCTGCGGAGGCGTACAACTACCAGAAAGGGTCTGCTTTTCTCATCAGCGCCACAGTTCAGCTTGCTAGCATAGGGCTTCTTGACTACCTCTTGCCTTGCTAGAGGCAAAAAAAAAACCCTTGGCACAAAACATCAATTGCTATGGCACGCTTAGAAGGAGAGTCTCCAAGTGGCCCTGCTTTTTCACAAAGACACTTCAGAAGATGTTTGAAAGGCTTTTGCAGCAGCAGGCTCGTTGGTCTAGGGGTATGATTCTCGCTTTGGGTGTGAGAGGTCCCGGGTTCAAATCCTGGACGAGCCCGTGCCTTCATAGGTTCGATCTGTTTTTAAACAGGAGTATTTCTGCTTTCCACTCTTGTAAGATGCCATGGTGGAATGCATTGCATGCTTTCTACTGGTGTCGAGGCAGTTCGGCATGATGAAGGAGTGCGGGATTTCTTTCTAACTGCTTTTTTGTGTTGGAGCAGCACTTCTCGTTGGAACATGAAATGCACAGTGCTTCTCCAAAGTAATTGCAGGGCTGGTTTTGAAATCACCTCTTGGAATGAAAGTGATCCCAGTTCCTTTCTTCCAAAGGAAGAGATCCTGTCAGAAAGGCTCAGCTTTGAGCGTCATGAATATTGTCCCTTAGTCCTTGCATTCCAGTCCAAAGCATAGCCACATAAAGAAAGCAGGTGTGTCTGTTTCCAGTGCAGTGGTTCCAGTCCAATGCATAGCCACATGAAGCAAATAAGCAGGCATGTCTGTTTCTGTAGTGTAGTGGTTATCACGTTAGCCTTACACGCGAAAGGTCCCTGGTTCGAGGCCAGGCAGAAACAGCAAGTTGCTGTGCTTTATCACATTATTTGCATTTACCACCTCACCTGACAGGTAAATTGAAATTAAAGAGGCTGTGTCTATCCCTCACCATCGTGAGGTACTACGCTCCAAGGGCATCGGTCTCAACTCACCAAGAGAAGACGATACACCTTACGGCAGTCAGTTGCTCCCTTTTTGACCTTTCCATTGAAGCCTGGGCCTACTGTGGTCAAGCCAGCCAAGGAAGGAAGGTATGAGAGCGAAAATGGCTTTCCTACCTTCACCAAGAACATACACCTTGAGCAAAGAAAGGGCCAGACTTACAAGGCCCTATCGCCACCGGCACATCATCTTTAGTGACGCCCCGGTGGCACTATGTACTGTGCCGTATTTACAAGACGCCGTTCAACCACGTTTTGTGGCTTAACACCACCTTGTAAATACGGCCCCTTCACACGCAGCCCTTTCCCTGGAAGGGGCGTGCAATGGGCGTTGCTCTGGGTGGGCCACTGCAACACCATAGCATTTTGATGCTGCTCCAGTTTTACGAGTTTTTGTAAATCTGTGGCAGCGCCAAAATCCAAGCGCCATACAATGGGTGTCGTTATAGTGGAGAAACGAGCAGAAATGTTTTCATTTCTCCTCATTTTTGCTCTTTCTATGTGTGCTGCACGAACATATCGCCACTGAAGATTTCTGTTGTGCAGGAAGGTGTGCCTTCCTGAACAAAAACAATTTCCCCCTCCACGCAGCCATCCTTGTACCATGGCGCAAGGATGGCTGCGTTGGTGCTCGGCAGCTAATTTAGAGCTGGCGCAGAGGGAAGCACAGGGGTGCGCTGTATTCTACTAAATACGGCGCTTCCCTGCATTTTGAAAATGACTGAGTGCGAGGCTGCCAAATTTGGCAGAGCGTCTCACTCAGTCATCCTCTTGTAATTATGGGCCAAAAGGTCTAAAGGATAGAGGCGTTTTATGTCATGTTCGATGACGACCATGGAAATGACTCTAGTCATATTGCAGAAGAGAGAACCATGTGCATTTTCTTGCCTTGCGATGTATTCGCCCACTCTCTGCCCTCAACCCTAGGAGCAGGGTCTGAGCAGTGGTGCTTCTGTGCCCTCGCTCGTTGGTGTCCGGGTCCAAATCCCCAACACACCCTTTTTAGCAGAAAACACACAAATTTTACTCAAAATACACAAAGCTTGAAGATTCCTCATTCCACTCAAAGCATTGTTGTGCAAAATATTTTTAGCCTCAGGAGAAAAAAAGGATCACCATGCCTTGGCTTCCTTCCTGCTTGCTTTCAGTGTGCTCTGTGTGATGCTTTCACAGGCTCTGGTTTCAGGCATTTAGGCATCAGATATTTGTCTCTACCCGCAGCTGTGACTTTTCAGTACATCTGAGTGTACGCTTGCTGGCTGACAACGCTGCAATTTTCACACTTACTCCTCGCTTTGCGAGCAACTGCTGATCAAGTATAGAGGCAATCGGGCAAACATATGAGGGGAATTTTGCTCCTTCAGTCAAGCCCTCATGCTTGTTTCTGTAGTGTAGTGGTTATCACGTTCGCCTAACACGCGAAAGGTCCCCGGTTCGAGACCGGGCAGAAACAATGGGCAGTGTCTGCTTTTGTGTTTGCTCCCTAAAAGCTTAGTCTCACTCAGGGATGGCCTTTAAAAACTTGTGACCTGTGTAAAACTTGTATTACTATTGCAGGCCGGTAAAAAGTTATCTGCATCTTTGCGTAGTCGTGCATGTGCCTGGTTTCTTATTCTGTTTTTTACTTTTTTTTTTCTTGGCCATGTTATATTGTGGGGCCTTTAAACCTGTCACCTTGATAGGAACATTGCAAGCGGCAGCATCGACAAGTGCAGACTGAGGAGTCAGACCTAAACACAGACTCAGCTGTCAGGATGGCCGAGTGGTCTAAGGCGGCAGCCTCAAGAGAGCTTGATCTTCAGTTAAGCTAAGCATCCTGGTTTGCTCATGTAGTTGTGGGTTCATATCGCACTTCTGATAGGTCTATTTTCTGCCCTTAAATCTTCCTCTGCTTGCACAGCCAGCTCCCCACAACACTATCTTTGCAAGCTGCTGTAGCATATGAAAAGAAATCCACCAACCCTCCGGCTGGGCCCTCAATCAGCATTCCATGTATTTCTGGAAGGGGCATCTCAGTCACGCCTTCTGTTAGAGCTGCACCTTATCACTGTAACTACCATGCTGGTTTCTACTTAAGCAGTTGATTCCATCGTTTGAAGTGAGGCTCTCCTGCCACTTTTGGGCAGAGAAGGCACTGCCCCTGCAACAACAACAGGCAGACAAGCTCAACCTGGGTTTCCTGGTTAGGTGGGCGGAGCAGAATGGCAATGGTCCCTCCTTGTGATTTGAAATTAACATGAAGAAGACAGAGAGGCAGCTGGGAGTAGGCAGTACCCATGCACCCCTGAACACTGTCTTGCGATTTTCACCCAATTCTGAAATGAGTCGGGAGGAAAGGAGGTGATTTTCCTATCGAAGGCCATTCTGGGAATTCAGCCACCCCGCGTCTCCCAGGTGAGTGTTTCAGGCCTGTGAGGCACTCATATAAATCTCGCCTGATCGAGCACTGAGCGAGCAATTGTGCTTGAATACAAGAGGCATGCTCCTCTGGCTCAGGCGCAAGAGATGGCAGGCCCTTCAGTGCTTCTGGTCTGGAAGTCTACGGTGCAAGGGCCCAGGTCCTGCGGAGGCGTACAACTACCAGAAAGGGTCTGCTTTTCTCATCAGCGCCACAGTTCAGCTTGCTAGCATAGGGCTTCTTGACTACCTCTTGCCTTGCTAGAGGCAAAAAAAAACCCCTTGGCACAAACCATCAATTGCTATGGCACGCTTAGAAGGAGAGTCTCCAAGTGGCCCTGCTTTTTCACAAAGACACTTCAGAAGATGTTTGAAAGGCTTTTGCAGCAGCAGGCTCGTTGGTCTAGGGGTATGATTCTCGCTTTGGGTGTGAGAGGTCCCGGGTTCAAATCCCGGACGAGCCCGTGCCTTCATAGGTTCGATCTGTTTTTAAACAGGAGTATTTCTGCTTTCCACTCTTGTAAGATGCCATGGTGGAATGCATTGCATGCTTTCTACTGGTGTCGAGGCAGTTCGGCATGATGAAGGAGTGCGGGATTTCTTTCTAACTGCTTTTTTGTGTTGGAGCAGCACTTCTCGTTGGAACATGAAATGCACAGTGCTTCTCCAAAGTAATTGCAGGGCTGGTTTTGAAATCACCTCTTGGAATGAAAGTGATCCCAGTTCCTTTCTTCCAAAGGAAGAGATCCTGTCAGAAAGGCTCAGCTTTGAGCGTCATGAATATTGTCCCTTAGTCCTTGCATTCCAGTCCAAAGCATAGCCACATAAAGAAAGCAGGTGTGTCTGTTTCCAGTGCAGTGGTTCCAGTCCAATGCATAGCCACATGAAGCAAATAAGCAGGCATGTCTGTTTCTGTAGTGTATTGGTTATCACGTTCGCCTTACACGCGAAAGGTCCCTGGTTCGTGGCCAGGCAGAAACAGCAAGTTGCTGTGCTTTATCACATTATTTGCATTTACCACCTCACCTGACAGGTAAATTGAAATTAAAGAGGCTGTGTCTATCCCTCACCATCGTGAGGTACTACGCTCCAAGGGCATCGGTCTCAACTCACCAAGAGAAGACGATACACCTTACGGCAGTCAGTTGCTCCCTTTTTGACCTTTCCATTGAAGCCTGGGCCTACTGTGGTCAAGCCAGCCAAGGAAGGAAGGTATGAGAGCGAAAATGGCTTTCCTACCTTCACCAAGAACATACACCTTGAGCAAAGAAAGGGCCAGACTTACAAGGCCCTATCGCCACCGGCACATCATCTTTAGTGACGCCCCGGTGGCACTATGTACTGTGCCGTATTTACAAGACGCCGTTCAACCACGTTTTGTGGCTTAACACCACCTTGTAAATACGGCCCCTTCACACGCAGCCCTTTCCCTGGAAGGGGCGTGCAATGGGCGTTGCTCTGGGTGGGCCACTGCAACACCATAGCATTTTGATGCTGCTCCAGTTTTACGAGTTTTTGTAAATCTGTGGCAGCGCCAAAATCCAAGCGCCATACAATGGGTGTCGTTATAGTGGAGAAACGAGCAGAAATGTTTTCATTTCTCCTCATTTTTGCTCTTTCTATGTGTGCTGCACGAACATATCGCCACTGAAGATTTCTGTTGTGCAGGAAGGTGTGCCTTCCTGAACAAAAACAATTTCCCCCTCCACGCAGCCATCCTTGTACCATGGCGCAAGGATGGCTGCGTTGGTGCTCGGCAGCTAATTTAGAGCTGGCGCAGAGGGAAGCACAGGGGTGCGCTGTATTCTACTAAATACGGCGCTTCCCTGCATTTTGAAAATGACTGAGTGCGAGGCTGCCAAATTTGGCAGAGCGTCTCACTCAGTCATCCTCTTGTAATTATGGGCCAAAAGGTCTAAAGGATAGAGGCGTTTTATGTCATGTTCGATGACGACCATGGAAATGACTCTAGTCATATTGCAGAAGAGAGAACCATGTGCATTTTCTTGCCTTGCGATGTATTCGCCCACTCTCTGCCCTCAACCCTAGGAGCAGGGTCTGAGCAGTGGTGCTTCTGTGCCCTCGCTCGTTGGTGTCCGGGTCCAAATCCCCAACACACCCTTTTTAGCAGAAAACACTCAAATTTTACTCAAAATACACAAAGCTTGAAGATTCCTCATTCCACTCAAAGCATTGTTCTGCAAAATATTTTTAGCCTCAGGAGAAAAAAAGGATCACCATGCCTTGGCTTCCTTCCTGCTTGCTTTCAGTGTGCTCTGTGTGATGCTTTCACAGGCTCTGGTTTCAGGCATTTAGGCATCAGATATTTGTCTCTACCCGCAGCTGTGACTTTTCAGTACATCTGAGTGTACGCTTGCTGGCTGACAACGCTGCAATTTTCACACTTACTCCTCGCTTTGCGAGCAACTGCTGATCAAGTATAGAGGCAATCGGGCAAACATATGAGGGGAATTTTGCTCCTTCAGTCAAGCCCTCATGCTTGTTTCTGTAGTGTAGTGGTTATCACGTTCGCCTAACACACGAAAGGTCCCCGGTTCGAGACCGGGCAGAAACAATGGGCAGTGTCTGCTTTTGTGTTTGCTCCCTAAAAGCTTAGTCTCTCTCAGGGATGGCCTTTAAAAACTTGTGACCTGTGTAAAACTTGTATTACTATTGCAGGCCGGTAAAAAGTTATCTGCATCTTTGCGTAGTCGTGCATGTGCCTGGTTTCTTATTCTGTTTTTTACTTTTTTTTTTCTTGGCCATGTTATATTGTGGGGCCTTTAAACCTGTCACCTTGATAGGAACATTGCAAGCGGCAGCATCGACAAGTGCAGACTGAGGAGTCAGACCTAAACACAGACTCAGCTGTCAGGATGGCCGAGTGGTCTAAGGCGGCAGCCTCAAGAGAGCTTGATCTTCAGTTAAGCTAAGCATCCTGGTTTGCTCATGTAGTTGTGGGTTCATATCGCACTTCTGATAGGTCTATTTTCTGCCCTTAAATCTTCCTCTGCTTGCACAGCCAGCTCCCCACAACACTATCTTTGCAAGCTGCTGTAGCATATGAAAAGAAATCCACCAACCCTCCGGCTGGGCCCTCAATCAGCATTCCATGTATTTCTGGAAGGGGCATCTCAGTCACGCCTTCTGTTAGAGCTGCACCTTATCACTGTAACTACCATGCTGGTTTCTACTTAAGCAGTTGATTCCATCGTTTGAAGTGAGGCTCTCCTGCCACTTTTGGGCAGAGAAGGCACTGCCCCTGCAACAACAACAGGCAGACAAGCTCAACCTGGGTTTCCTGGTTAGGTGGGCGGAGCAGAATGGCAATGGTCCCTCCTTGTGACTTGAAATTAACATGAAGAAGACAGAGAGGCAGCTGGGAGTAGGCAGTACCCATGCACCCCTGAACACTGTCTTGCGATTTTCACCCAATTCTGAAATGAGTCGGGAGGAAAGGAGGTGATTTTCCTATCGAAGGCCATTCTGGGAATTCAGCCACCCCGCGTCTCCCAGGTGAGTGTTTCAGGCCTGTGAGGCACTCATATAAATCTCGCCTGATCGAGCACTGAGCGAGCAATTGTGCTTGAATACAAGAGGCATGCTCCTCTGGCTCAGGCGCAAGAGATGGCAGGCCCTTCAGTGCTTCTGGTCTGGAAGTCTACGGTGCAAGGGCCCAGGTCCTGCGGAGGCGTACAACTACCAGAAAGGGTCTGCTTTTCTCATCAGCGCCACAGTTCAGCTTGCTAGCATAGGGCTTCTTGACTACCTCTTGCCTTGCTAGAGGCAAAAAAAAAACCCTTGGCACAAAACATCAATTGCTATGGCACGCTTAGAAGGAGAGTCTCCAAGTGGCCCTGCTTTTTCACAAAGACACTTCAGAAGATGTTTGAAAGGCTTTTGCAGCAGCAGGCTCGTTGGTCTAGGGGTATGATTCTCGCTTTGGGTGTGAGAGGTCCCGGGTTCAAATCCTGGACGAGCCCGTGCCTTCATAGGTTCGATCTGTTTTTAAACAGGAGTATTTCTGCTTTCCACTCTTGTAAGATGCCATGGTGGAATGCATTGCATGCTTTCTACTGGTGTCGAGGCAGTTCGGCATGATGAAGGAGTGCGGGATTTCTTTCTAACTGCTTTTTTGTGTTGGAGCAGCACTTCTCGTTGGAACATGAAATGCACAGTGCTTCTCCAAAGTAATTGCAGGGCTGGTTTTGAAATCACCTCTTGGAATGAAAGTGATCCCAGTTCCTTTCTTCCAAAGGAAGAGATCCTGTCAGAAAGGCTCAGCTTTGAGCGTCATGAATATTGTCCCTTAGTCCTTGCATTCCAGTCCAAAGCATAGCCACATAAAGAAAGCAGGTGTGTCTGTTTCCAGTGCAGTGGTTCCAGTCCAATGCATAGCCACATGAAGCAAATAAGCAGGCATGTCTGTTTCTGTAGTGTAGTGGTTATCACGTTCGCCTTACACGCGAAAGGTCCCTGGTTCGAGGCCAGGCAGAAACAGCAAGTTGCTGTGCTTTATCACATTATTTGCATTTACCACCTCACCTGACAGGTAAATTGAAATTAAAGAGGCTGTGTCTATCCCTCACCATCGTGAGGTACTACGCTCCAAGGGCATCGGTCTCAACTCACCAAGAGAAGACGATACACCTTACGGCAGTCAGTTGCTCCCTTTTTGACCTTTCCATTGAAGCCTGGGCCTACTGTGGTCAAGCCAGCCAAGGAAGGAAGGTATGAGAGCGAAAATGGCTTTCCTACCTTCACCAAGAACATACACCTTGAGCAAAGAAAGGGCCAGACTTACAAGGCCCTATCGCCACCGGCACATCATCTTTAGTGACGCCCCGGTGGCACTATGTACTGTGCCGTATTTACAAGACGCCGTTCAACCACGTTTTGTGGCTTAACACCACCTTGTAAATACGGCCCCTTCACACGCAGCCCTTTCCCTGGAAGGGGCGTGCAATGGGCGTTGCTCTGGGTGGGCCACTGCAACACCATAGCATTTTGATGCTGCTCCAGTTTTACGAGTTTTTGTAAATCTGTGGCAGCGCCAAAATCCAAGCGCCATACAATGGGTGTCGTTATAGTGGAGAAACGAGCAGAAATGTTTTCATTTCTCCTCATTTTTGCTCTTTCTATGTGTGCTGCACGAACATATCGCCACTGAAGATTTCTGTTGTGCAGGAAGGTGTGCCTTCCTGAACAAAAACAATTTCCCCCTCCACGCAGCCATCCTTGTACCATGGCGCAAGGATGGCTGCGTTGGTGCTCGGCAGCTAATTTAGAGCTGGCGCAGAGGGAAGCACAGGGGTGCGCTGTATTCTACTAAATACGGCGCTTCCCTGCATTTTGAAAATGACTGAGTGCGAGGCTGCCAAATTTGGCAGAGCGTCTCACTCAGTCATCCTCTTGTAATTATGGGCCAAAAGGTCTAAAGGATAGAGGCGTTTTATGTCATGTTCGATGACGACCATGGAAATGACTCTAGTCATATTGCAGAAGAGAGAACCATGTGCATTTTCTTGCCTTGCGATGTATTCGCCCACTCTCTGCCCTCAACCCTAGGAGCAGGGTCTGAGCAGTGGTGCTTCTGTGCCCTCGCTCGTTGGTGTCCGGGTCCAAATCCCCAACACACCCTTTTTAGCAGAAAACACAAAAATTTTACTCAAAATACACAAAGCTTGAAGATTCCTCATTCCACTCAAAGCATTGTTGTGCAAAATATTTTTAGCCTCAGGAGAAAAAAAGGATCACCATGCCTTGGCTTCCTTCCTGCTTGCTTTCAGTGTGCTCTGTGTGATGCTTTCACAGGCTCTGGTTTCAGGCATTTAGGCATCAGATATTTGTCTCTACCCGCAGCTGTGACTTTTCAGTACATCTGAGTGTACGCTTGCTGGCTGACAACGCTGCAATTTTCACACTTACTCCTCGCTTTGCGAGCAACTGCTGATCAAGTATAGAGGCAATCGGGCAAACATATGAGGGGAATTTTGCTCCTTCAGTCAAGCCCTCATGCTTGTTTCTGTAGTGTAGTGGTTATCACGTTCGCCTAACACGCGAAAGGTCCCCGGTTCGAGACCGGGCAGAAACAATGGGCAGTGTCTGCTTTTGTGTTTGCTCCCTAAAAGCTTAGTCTCACTCAGGGATGGCCTTTAAAAACTTGTGACCTGTGTAAAACTTGTATTACTATTGCAGGCCGGTAAAAAGTTATCTGCATCTTTGCGTAGTCGTGCATGTGCCTGGTTTCTTATTCTGTTTTTTACTTTTTTTTATCTTGGCCATGTTATATTGTGGGGCCTTTAAACCTGTCACCTTGATAGGAACATTGCAAGCGGCAGCATCGACAAGTGCAGACTGAGGAGTCAGACCTAAACACAGACTCAGCTGTCAGGATGGCCGAGTGGTCTAAGGCGGCAGCCTCAAGAGAGCTTGATCTTCAGTTAAGCTAAGCATCCTGGTTTGCTCATGTAGTTGTGGGTTCATATCGCACTTCTGATAGGTCTATTTTCTGCCCTTAAATCTTCCTCTGCTTGCACAGCCAGCTCCCCACAACACTATCTTTGCAAGCTGCTGTAGCATATGAAAAGAAATCCACCAACCCTCCGGCTGGGCCCTCAATCAGCATTCCATGTATTTCTGGAAGGGGCATCTCAGTCACGCCTTCTGTTAGAGCTGCACCTTATCACTGTAACTACCATGCTGGTTTCTACTTAAGCAGTTGATTCCATCGTTTGAAGTGAGGCTCTCCTGCCACTTTTGGGCAGAGAAGGCACTGCCCCTGCAACAACAACAGGCAGACAAGCTCAACCTGGGTTTCCTGGTTAGGTGGGCGGAGCAGAATGGCAATGGTCCCTCCTTGTGACTTGAAATTAACATGAAGAAGACAGAGAGGCAGCTGGGAGTAGGCAGTACCCATGCACCCCTGAACACTGTCTTGCGATTTTCACCCAATTCTGAAATGAGTCGGGAGGAAAGGAGGTGATTTTCCTATCGAAGGCCATTCTGGGAATTCAGCCACCCCGCGTCTCCCAGGTGAGTGTTTCAGGCCTGTGAGGCACTCATATAAATCTCGCCTGATCGAGCACTGAGCGAGCAATTGTGCTTGAATACAAGAGGCATGCTCCTCTGGCTCAGGCGCAAGAGATGGCAGGCCCTTCAGTGCTTCTGGTCTGGAAGTCTACGGTGCAAGGGCCCAGGTCCTGCGGAGGCGTACAACTACCAGAAAGGGTCTGCTTTTCTCATCAGCGCCACAGTTCAGCTTGCTAGCATAGGGCTTCTTGACTACCTCTTGCCTTGCTAGAGGCAAAAAAAAAACCCTTGGCACAAAACATCAATTGCTATGGCACGCTTAGAAGGAGAGTCTCCAAGTGGCCCTGCTTTTTCACAAAGACACTTCAGAAGATGTTTGAAAGGCTTTTGCAGCAGCAGGCTCGTTGGTCTAGGGGTATGATTCTCGCTTTGGGTGTGAGAGGTCCCGGGTTCAAATCCCGGACGAGCCCGTGCCTTCATAGGTTCGATCTGTTTTTAAACAGGAGTATTTCTGCTTTCCACTCTTGTAAGATGCCATGGTGGAATGCATTGCATGCTTTCTACTGGTGTCGAGGCAGTTCGGCATGATGAAGGAGTGCAGGATTTCTTTCTAACTGCTTTTTTGTGTTGGAGCAGCACTTCTCGTTGGAACATGAAATGCACAGTGCTTCTCCAAAGTAATTGCAGGGCTGGTTTTGAAATCACCTCTTGGAATGAAAGTGATCCCAGTTCCTTTCTTCCAAAGGAAGAGATCCTGTCAGAAAGGCTCAGCTTTGAGCGTCATGAATATTGTCCCTTAGTCCTTGCATTCCAGTCCAAAGCATAGCCACATAAAGAAAGCAGGTGTGTCTGTTTCCAGTGCAGTGGTTCCAGTCCAATGCATAGCCACATGAAGCAAGTAAGCAGGCATGTCTGTTTCTATAGTGTAGTGGTTATCACGTTCGCCTTACACGCGAAAGGTCCCTGGTTCGAGGCCAGGCAGAAACAGCAAGTTGCTGTGCTTTATCACATTATTTGCATTTACCACCTCACCTGACAGGTAAATTGAAATTAAAGAGGCTGTGTCTATCCCTCACCATCGTGAGGTACTACGCTCCAAGGGCATCGGTCTCAACTCACCAAGAGAAGACGATACACCTTACGGCAGTCAGTTGCTCCCTTTTTGACCTTTCCATTGAAGCCTGGGCCTACTGTGGTCAAGCCAGCCAAGGAAGGAAGGTATGAGAGCGAAAATGGCTTTCCTACCTTCACCAAGAACATACACCTTGAGCAAAGAAAGGGCCAGACTTACAAGGCCCTATCGCCACCGGCACATCATCTTTAGTGACGCCCCGGTGGCACTATGTACTGTGCCGTATTTACAAGACGCCGTTCAACCACGTTTTGTGGCTTAACACCACCTTGTAAATACGGCCCCTTCACACGCAGCCCTTTCCCTGGAAGGGGCGTGCAATGGGCGTTGCTCTGGGTGGGCCACTGCAACACCATAGCATTTTGATGCTGCTCCAGTTTTACGAGTTTTTGTAAATCTGTGGCAGCGCCAAAAACCAAGCGCCATACAATGGGTGTCGTTATAGTGGAGAAACGAGCAGAAATGTTTTCATTTCTCCTCATTTTTGCTCTTTCTATGTGTGCTGCACGAACATATCGCCACTGAAGATTTCTGTTGTGCAGGAAGGTGTGCCTTCCTGAACAAAAACAATTTCCCCCTCCACGCAGCCATCCTTGTACCATGGCGCAAGGATGGCTGCGTTGGTGCTCGGCAGCTAATTTAGAGCTGGCGCAGAGGGAAGCACAGGGGTGCGCTGTATTCTACTAAATACGGCGCTTCCCTGCATTTTGAAAATGACTGAGTGCGAGGCTGCCAAATTTGGCAGAGCGTCTCACTCAGTCATCCTCTTGTAATTATGGGCCAAAAGGTCTAAAGGATAGAGGCGTTTTATGTCATGTTCGATGACGACCATGGAAATGACTCTAGTCATATTGCAGAAGAGAGAACCATGTGCATTTTCTTGCCTTGCGATGTATTCGCCCACTCTCTGCCCTCAACCCTAGGAGCAGGGTCTGAGCAGTGGTGCTTCTGTGCCCTCGCTCGTTGGTGTCCGGGTCCAAATCCCCAACACACCCTTTTTAGCAGAAAACACTCAAATTTTACTCAAAATACACAAAGCTTGAAGATTCCTCATTCCACTCAAAGCATTGTTGTGCAAAATATTTTTAGCCTCAGGAGAAAAAAAGGATCACCATGCCTTGGCTTCCTTCCTGCTTGCTTTCAGTGTGCTCTGTGTGATGCTTTCACAGGCTCTGGTTTCAGGCATTTAGGCATCAGATATTTGTCTCTACCCGCAGCTGTGACTTTTCAGTACATCTGAGTGTACGCTTGCTGGCTGACAACGCTGCAATTTTCACACTTACTCCTCGCTTTGCGAGCAACTGCTGATCAAGTATAGAGGCAATCGGGCAAACATATGAGGGGAATTTTGCTCCTTCAGTCAAGCCCTCATGCTTGTTTCTGTAGTGTAGTTGTTATCACGTTCGCCTAACACGCGAAAGGTCCCCGGTTCGAGACCGGGCAGAAACAATGGGCAGTGTCTGCTTTTGTGTTTGCTCCCTAAAAGCTGAGTCTCTCAGGGATGGCCTTTAAAAACTTGTGACCTGTGTAAAACTTGTATTACTATTGCAGGCCGGTAAAAAGTTATCTGCATCTTTGCGTAGTCGTGCATGTGCCTGGTTTCTTATTCTGTTTTTTACTTTTTTTTTTCTTGGCCATGTTATATTGTGGGGCCTTTAAACCTGTCACCTTGATAGGAACATTGCAAGCGGCAGCATCGACAAGTGCAGACTGAGGAGTCAGACCTAAACACAGACTCAGCTGTCAGGATGGCCGAGTGGTCTAAGGCGGCAGCCTCAAGAGAGCTTGATCTTCAGTTAAGCTAAGCATCCTGGTTTGCTCATGTAGTTGTGGGTTCATATCGCACTTCTGATAGGTCTATTTTCTGCCCTTAAATCTTCCTCTGCTTGCACAGCCAGCTCCCCACAACACTATCTTTGCAAGCTGCTGTAGCATATGAAAAGAAATCCACCAACCCTCCGGCTGGGCCCTCAATCAGCATTCCATGTATTTCTGGAAGGGGCATCTCAGTCACGCCTTCTGTTAGAGCTGCACCTTATCACTGTAACTACCATGCTGGTTTCTACTTAAGCAGTTGATTCCATCGTTTGAAGTGAGGCTCTCCTGCCACTTTTGGGCAGAGAAGGCACTGCCCCTGCAACAACAACAGGCAGACAAGCTCAACCTGGGTTTCCTGGTTAGGTGGGCGGAGCAGAATGGCAATGGTCCCTCCTTGTGACTTGAAATTAACATGAAGAAGACAGAGAGGCAGCTGGGAGTAGGCAGTACCCATGCACCCCTGAACACTGTCTTGCGATTTTCACCCAATTCTGAAATGAGTCGGGAGGAAAGGAGGTGATTTTCCTATCGAAGGCCATTCTGGGAATTCAGCCACCCCGCGTCTCCCAGGTGAGTGTTTCAGGCCTGTGAGGCACTCATATAAATCTCGCCTGATCGAGCACTGAGCGAGCAATTGTGCTTGAATACAAGAGGCATGCTCCTCTGGCTCAGGCGCAAGAGATGGCAGGCCCTTCAGTGCTTCTGGTCTGGAAGTCTACGGTGCAAGGGCCCAGGTCCTGCGGAGGCATACAACTACCAGAAAGGGTCTGCTTTTCTCATCAGCGCCACAGTTCAGCTTGCTAGCATAGGGCTTCTTGACTACCTCTTGCCTTGCTAGAGGCAAAAAAAAAACCCTTGGCACAAAACATCAATTGCTATGGCACGCTTAGAAGGAGAGTCTCCAAGTGGCCCTGCTTTTTCACAAAGACACTTCAGAAGATGTTTGAAAGGCTTTTGCAGCAGCAGGCTCGTTGGTCTAGGGGTATGATTCTCGCTTTGGGTGTGAGAGGTCCCGGGTTCAAATCCCGGACGAGCCCGTGCCTTCATAGGTTCGATCTGTTTTTAAACAGGAGTATTTCTGCTTTCCACTCTTGTAAGATGCCATGGTGGAATGCATTGCATGCTTTCTACTGGTGTCGAGGCAGTTCGGCATGATGAAGGAGTGCGGGATTTCTTTCTAACTGCTTTTTTGTGTTGGAGCAGCACTTCTCGTTGGAACATGAAATGCACAGTGCTTCTCCAAAGTAATTGCAGGGCTGGTTTTGAAATCACCTCTTGGAATGAAAGTGATCCCAGTTCCTTTCTTCCAAAGGAAGAGATCCTGTCAGAAAGGCTCAGCTTTGAGCGTCATGAATATTGTCCCTTAGTCCTTGCATTCCAGTCCAAAGCATAGCCACATAAAGAAAGCAGGTGTGTCTGTTTCCAGTGCAGTGGTTCCAGTCCAATGCATAGCCACATGAAGCAAATAAGCAGGCATGTCTGTTTCTGTAGTGTAGTGGTTATCACGTTCGCCTTACACGCGAAAGGTCCCTGGTTCGAGGCCAGGCAGAAACAGCAAGTTGCTGTGCTTTATCACATTATTTGCATTTACCACCTCACCTGACAGGTAAATTGAAATTAAAGAGGCTGTGTCTATCCCTCACCATCGTGAGGTACTACGCTCCAAGGGCATCGGTCTCAACTCACCAAGAGAAGACGATACACCTTACGGCAGTCAGTTGCTCCCTTTTTGACCTTTCCATTGAAGCCTGGGCCTACTGTGGTCAAGCCAGCCAAGGAAGGAAGGTATGAGAGCGAAAATGGCTTTCCTACCTTCACCAAGAACATACACCTTGAGCAAAGAAAGGGCCAGACTTACAAGGCACTATCGCCACCGGCACATCATCTTTAGTGACGCCCCGGTGGCACTATGTACTGTGCCGTATTTACAAGACGCCGTTCAACCACGTTTTGTGGCTTAACACCACCTTGTAAATACGGCCCCTTCACACGCAGCCCTTTCCCTGGAAGGGGCGTGCAATGGGCGTTGCTCTGGGTGGGCCACTGCAACACCATAGCATTTTGATGCTGCTCCAGTTTTACGAGTTTTTGTAAATCTGTGGCAGCGCCAAAATCCAAGCGCCATACAATGGGTGTCGTTATAGTGGAGAAACGAGCAGAAATGTTTTCATTTCTCCTCATTTTTGCTCTTTCTATGTGTGCTGCACGAACATATCGCCACTGAAGATTTCTGTTGTGCAGGAAGGTGTGCCTTCCTGAACAAAAACAATTTCCCCCTCCACGCAGCCATCCTTGTACCATGGCGCAAGGATGGCTGCGTTGGTGCTCGGCAGCTAATTTAGAGCTGGCGCAGAGGGAAGCACAGGGGTGCGCTGTATTCTACTAAATACGGCGCTTCCCTGCATTTTGAAAATGACTGAGTGCGAGGCTGCCAAATTTGGCAGAGCGTCTCACTCAGTCATCCTCTTGTAATTATGGGCCAAAAGGTCTAAAGGATAGAGGCGTTTTATGTCATGTTCGATGACGACCATGGAAATGACTCTAGTCATATTGCAGAAGAGAGAACCATGTGCATTTTCTTGCCTTGCGATGTATTCGCCCACTCTCTGCCCTCAACCCTAGGAGCAGGGTCTGAGCAGTGGTGCTTCTGTGCCCTCGCTCGTTGGTGTCCGGGTCCAAATCCCCAACACACCCTTTTTAGCAGAAAACACACACATTTTACTCAAAATACACAGAGCTTGAAGATTCCTCATTCCACTCAAAGCATTGTTGTGCAAAATATTTTTAGCCTCAGGAGAAAAAAAGGATCACCATGCCTTGGCTTCCTTCCTGCTTGCTTTCAGTGTGCTCTGTGTGATGCTTTCACAGGCTCTGGTTTCAGGCATTTAGGCATCAGATATTTGTCTCTACCCGCAGCTGTGACTTTTCAGTACATCTGAGTGTACGCTTGCTGGCTGACAACGCTGCAATTTTCACACTTACTCCTCGCTTTGCGAGCAACTGCTGATCAAGTATAGAGGCAATCGGGCAAACATATGAGGGGAATTTTGCTCCTTCAGTCAAGCCCTCATGCTTGTTTCTGTAGTGTAGTGGTTATCACGTTCGCCTAACACGCGAAAGGTCCCCGGTTCGAGACCGGGCAGAAACAATGGGCAGTGTCTGCTTTTGTGTTTGCTCCCTAAAAGCTTAGTCTCACTCAGGGATGGCCTTTAAAAACTTGTGACCTGTGTAAAACTTGTATTACTATTGCAGGCCGGTAAAAAGTTATCTGCATCTTTGCGTAGTCGTGCATGTGCCTGGTTTCTTATTCTGTTTTTTACTTTTTTTTTTCTTGGCCATGTTATATTGTGGGGCCTTTAAACCTGTCACCTTGATAGGAACATTGCAAGCGGCAGCATCGACAAGTGCAGACTGAGGAGTCAGACCTAAACACAGACTCAGCTGTCAGGATGGCCGAGTGGTCTAAGGCGGCAGCCTCAAGAGAGCTTGATCTTCAGTTAAGCTAAGCATCCTGGTTTGCTCATGTAGTTGTGGGTTCATATCGCACTTCTGATAGGTCTATTTTCTGCCCTTAAATCTTCCTCTGCTTGCACAGCCAGCTCCCCACAACACTATCTTTGCAAGCTGCTGTAGCATATGAAAAGAAATCCACCAACCCTCCGGCTGGGCCCTCAATCAGCATTCCATGTATTTCTGGAAGGGGCATCTCAGTCACGCCTTCTGTTAGAGCTGCACCTTATCACTGTAACTACCATGCTGGTTTCTACTTAAGCAGTTGATTCCATCGTTTGAAGTGAGGCTCTCCTGCCACTTTTGGGCAGAGAAGGCACTGCCCCTGCAACAACAACAGGCAGACAAGCTCAACCTGGGTTTCCTGGTTAGGTGGGCGGAGCAGAATGGCAATGGTCCCTCCTTGTGACTTGAAATTAACATGAAGAAGACAGAGAGGCAGCTGGGAGTAGGCAGTACCCATGCACCCCTGAACACTGTCTTGCGATTTTCACCCAATTCTGAAATGAGTCGGGAGGAAAGGAGGTGATTTTCCTATCGAAGGCCATTCTGGGAATTCAGCCACCCCGCGTCTCCCAGGTGAGTGTTTCAGGCCTGTGAGGCACTCATATAAATCTCGCCTGATCGAGCACTGAGCGAGCAATTGTGCTTGAATACAAGAGGCATGCTCCTCTGGCTCAGGCGCAAGAGATGGCAGGCCCTTCAGTGCTTCTGGTCTGGAAGTCTACGGTGCAAGGGCCCAGGTCCTGCGGAGGCGTACAACTACCAGAAAGGGTCTGCTTTTCTCATCAGCGCCACAGTTCAGCTTGCTAGCATAGGGCTTCTTGACTACCTCTTGCCTTGCTAGAGGCAAAAAAAAAACCCTTGGCACAAAACATCAATTGCTATGGCACGCTTAGAAGGAGAGTCTCCAAGTGGCCCTGCTTTTTCACAAAGACACTTCAGAAGATGTTTGAAAGGCTTTTGCAGCAGCAGGCTCGTTGGTCTAGGGGTATGATTCTCGCTTTGGGTGTGAGAGGTCCCGGGTTCAAATCCCGGACGAGCCCGTGCCTTCATAGGTTCGATCTGTTTTTAAACAGGAGTATTTCTGCTTTCCACTCTTGTAAGATGCCATGGTGGAATGCATTGCATGCTTTCTACTGGTGTCGAGGCAGTTCGGCATGATGAAGGAGTGCGGGATTTCTTTCTAACTGCTTTTTTGTGTTGGAGCAGCACTTCTCGTTGGAACATGAAATGCACAGTGCTTCTCCAAAGTAATTGCAGGGCTGGTTTTGAAATCACCTCTTGGAATGAAAGTGATCCCAGTTCCTTTCTTCCAAAGGAAGAGATCCTGTCAGAAAGGCTCAGCTTTGAGCGTCATGAATATTGTCCCTTAGTCCTTGCATTCCAGTCCAAAGCATAGCCACATAAAGAAAGCAGGTGTGTCTGTTTCCAGTGCAGTGGTTCCAGTCCAATGCATAGCCACATGAAGCAAATAAGCAGGCATGTCTGTTTCTGTAGTGTAGTGGTTATCACGTTCGCCTTACACGCGAAAGGTCCCTGGTTCGAGGCCAGGCAGAAACAGCAAGTTGCTGTGCTTTATCACATTATTTGCATTTACCACCTCACCTGACAGGTAAATTGAAATTAAAGAGGCTGTGTCTATCCCTCACCATCGTGAGGTACTACGCTCCAAGGGCATCGGTCTCAACTCACCAAGAGAAGACGATACACCTTACGGCAGTCAGTTGCTCCCTTTTTGACCTTTCCATTGAAGCCTGGGCCTACTGTGGTCAAGCCAGCCAAGGAAGGAAGGTATGAGAGCGAAAATGGCTTTCCTACCTTCACCAAGAACATACACCTTGAGCAAAGAAAGGGCCAGACTTACAAGGCCCTATCGCCACCGGCACATCATCTTTAGTGACGCCCCGGTGGCACTATGTACTGTGCCGTATTTACAAGACGCCGTTCAACCACGTTTTGTGGCTTAACACCACCTTGTAAATACGGCCCCTTCACACGCAGCCCTTTCCCTGGAAGGGGCGTGCAATGGGCGTTGCTCTGGGTGGGCCACTGCAACACCATAGCATTTTGATGCTGCTCCAGTTTTACGAGTTTTTGTAAATCTGTGGCAGCGCCAAAATCCAAGCGCCATACAATGGGTGTCGTTATAGTGGAGAAACGAGCAGAAATGTTTTCATTTCTCCTCATTTTTGCTCTTTCTATGTGTGCTGCACGAACATATCGCCACTGAAGATTTCTGTTGTGCAGGAAGGTGTGCCTTCCTGAACAAAAACAATTTCCCCCTCCACGCAGCCATCCTTGTACCATGGCGCAAGGATGGCTGCGTTGGTGCTCGGCAGCTAATTTAGAGCTGGCGCAGAGGGAAGCACAGGGGTGCGCTGTATTCTACTAAATACGGCGCTTCCCTGCATTTTGAAAATGACTGAGTGCGAGGCTGCCAAATTTGGCAGAGCGTCTCACTCAGTCATCCTCTTGTAATTATGGGCCAAAAGGTCTAAAGGATAGAGGCGTTTTATGTCATGTTCGATGACGACCATGGAAATGACTCTAGTCATATTGCAGAAGAGAGAACCATGTGCATTTTCTTGCCTTGCGATGTATTCGCCCACTCTCTGCCCTCAACCCTAGGAGCAGGGTCTGAGCAGTGGTGCTTCTGTGCCCTCGCTCGTTGGTGTCCGGGTCCAAATCCCCAACACACCCTTTTTAGCAGAAAACACACAAATTTTACTCAAAATACACAAAGCTTGAAGATTCCTCATTCCACTCAAAGCATTGTTGTGCAAAATATTTTTAGCCTCAGGAGAAAAAAAGGATCACCATGCCTTGGCTTCCTTCCTGCTTGCTTTCAGTGTGCTCTGTGTGATGCTTTCACAGGCTCTGGTTTCAGGCATTTAGGCATCAGATATTTGTCTCTACCCGCAGCTGTGACTTTTCAGTACATCTGAGTGTACGCTTGCTGGCTGACAACGCTGCAATTTTCACACTTACTCCTCGCTTTGCGAGCAACTGCTGATCAAGTATAGAGGCAATCGGGCAAACATATGAGGGGAATTTTGCTCCTTCAGTCAAGCCCTCATGCTTGTTTCTGTAGTGTAGTGGTTATCACGTTCGCCTAACACGCGAAAGGTCCCCGGTTCGAGACCGGGCAGAAACAATGGGCAGTGTCTGCTTTTGTGTTTGCTCCCTAAAAGCTTAGTCTCACTCAGGGATGGCCTTTAAAAACTTGTGACCTGTGTAAAACTTGTATTACTATTGCAGGCCGGTAAAAAGTTATCTGCATCTTTGCGTAGTCGTGCATGTGCCTGGTTTCTTATTCTGTTTTTTACTTTTTTTTTTCTTGGCCATGTTATATTGTGGGGCCTTTAAACCTGTCACCTTGATAGGAACATTGCAAGCGGCAGCATCGACAAGTGCAGACTGAGGAGTCAGACCTAAACACAGACTCAGCTGTCAGGATGGCCGAGTGGTCTAAGGCGGCAGCCTCAAGAGAGCTTGATCTTCAGTTAAGCTAAGCATCCTGGTTTGCTCATGTAGTTGTGGGTTCATATCGCACTTCTGATAGGTCTATTTTCTGCCCTTAAATCTTCCTCTGCTTGCACAGCCAGCTCCCCACAACACTATCTTTGCAAGCTGTTGTAGCATATGAAAAGAAATCCACCAACCCTCCGGCTGGGCCCTCAATCAGCATTCCATGTATTTCTGGAAGGGGCATCTCAGTCACGCCTTCTGTTAGAGCTGCACCTTATCACTGTAACTACCATGCTGGTTTCTACTTAAGCAGTTGATTCCATCGTTTGAAGTGAGGCTCTCCTGCCACTTTTGGGCAGAGAAGGCACTGCCCCTGCAACAACAACAGGCAGACAAGCTCAACCTGGGTTTCCTGGTTAGGTGGGCGGAGCAGAATGGCAATGGTCCCTCCTTGTGACTTGAAATTAACATGAAGAAGACAGAGAGGCAGCTGGGAGTAGGCAGTACCCATGCACCCCTGAACACTGTCTTGCGATTTTCACCCAATTCTGAAATGAGTCGGGAGGAAAGGAGGTGATTTTCCTATCGAAGGCCATTCTGGGAATTCAGCCACCCCGCGTCTCCCAGGTGAGTGTTTCAGGCCTGTGAGGCACTCATATAAATCTCGCCTGATCGAGCACTGAGCGAGCAATTGTGCTTGAATACAAGAGGCATGCTCCTCTGGCTCAGGCGCAAGAGATGGCAGGCCCTTCAGTGCTTCTGGTCTGGAAGTCTACGGTGCAAGGGCCCAGGTCCTGCGGAGGCGTACAACTACCAGAAAGGGTCTGCTTTTCTCATCAGCGCCACAGTTCAGCTTGCTAGCATAGGGCTTCTTGACTACCTCTTGCCTTGCTAGAGGCAAAAAAAAACCCCTTGGCACAAAACATCAATTGCTATGGCACGCTTAGAAGGAGAGTCTCCAAGTGGCCCTGCTTTTTCACAAAGACACTTCAGAAGATGTTTGAAAGGCTTTTGCAGCAGCAGGCTCGTTGGTCTAGGGGTATGATTCTCGCTTTGGGTGTGAGAGGTCCCGGGTTCAAATCCCGGACGAGCCCGTGCCTTCATAGGTTCGATCTGTTTTTAAACAGGAGTATTTCTGCTTTCCACTCTTGTAAGATGCCATGGTGGAATGCATTGCATGCTTTCTACTGGTGTCGAGGCAGTTCGGCATGATGAAGGAGTGCGGGATTTCTTTCTAACTGCTTTTTTGTGTTGGAGCAGCACTTCTCGTTGGAACATGAAATGCACAGTGCTTCTCCAAAGTAATTGCAGGGCTGGTTTTGAAATCACCTCTTGGAATGAAAGTGATCCCAGTTCCTTTCTTCCAAAGGAAGAGATCCTGTCAGAAAGGCTCAGCTTTGAGCGTCATGAATATTGTCCCTTAGTCCTTGCATTCCAGTCCAAAACATAGCCACATAAAGAAAGCAGGTGTGTCTGTTTCCAGTGCAGTGGTTCCAGTCCAATGCATAGCCACATGAAGCAAATAAGCAGGCATGTCTGTTTCTGTAGTGTAGTGGTTATCACGTTCGCCTTACACGCGAAAGGTCCCTGGTTCGAGGCCAGGCAGAAACAGCAAGTTGCTGTGCTTTATCACATTATTTGCATTTACCACCTCACCTGACAGGTAAATTGAAATTAAAGAGGCTGTGTCTATCCCTCACCATCGTGAGGTACTACGCTCCAAGGGCATCGGTCTCAACTCACCAAGAGAAGACGATACACCTTACGGCAGTCAGTTGCTCCCTTTTTTACCTTTCCATTGAAGCCTGGGCCTACTGTGGTCAAGCCAGCCAAGGAAGGAAGGTATGAGAGCGAAAATGGCTTTCCTACCTTCACCAAGAACATACACCTTGAGCAAAGAAAGGGCCAGACTTACAAGGCCCTATCGCCACCGGCACATCATCTTTAGTGACGCCCCGGTGGCACTATGTACTGTGCCGTATTTACAAGACGCCGTTCAACCACGTTTTGTGGCTTAACACCACCTTGTAAATACGGCCCCTTCACACGCAGCCCTTTCCCTGGAAGGGGCGTGCAATGGGCGTTGCTCTGGGTGGGCCACTGCAACACCATAGCATTTTGATGCTGCTCCAGTTTTACGAGTTTTTGTAAATCTGTGGCAGCGCCAAAATCCAAGCGCCATACAATGGGTGTCGTTATAGTGGAGAAACGAGCAGAAATGTTTTCATTTCTCCTCATTTTTGCTCTTTCTATGTGTGCTGCACGAACATATCGCCACTGAAGATTTCTGTTGTGCAGGAAGGTGTGCCTTCCTGAACAAAAACAATTTCCCCCTCCACGCAGCCATCCTTGTACCATGGCGCAAGGATGGCTGCGTTGGTGCTCGGCAGCTAATTTAGAGCTGGCGCAGAGGGAAGCACAGGGGTGCGCTGTATTCTACTAAATACGGCGCTTCCCTGCATTTTGAAAATGACTGAGTGCGAGGCTGCCAAATTTGGCAGAGCGTCTCACTCAGTCATCCTCTTGTAATTATGGGCCAAAAGGTCTAAAGGATAGAGGCGTTTTATGTCATGTTCGATGACGACCATGGAAATGACTCTAGTCATATTGCAGAAGAGAGAACCATGTGCATTTTCTTGCCTTGCGATGTATTCGCCCACTCTCTGCCCTCAACCCTAGGAGCAGGGTCTGAGCAGTGGTGCTTCTGTGCCCTCGCTCGTTGGTGTCCGGGTCCAAATCCCCAACACACCCTTTTTAGCAGAAAACACACAAATTTTACTCAAAATACACAAAGCTTGAAGATTCCTCATTCCACTCAAAGCATTGTTGTGCAAAATATTTTTAGCCTCAGGAGAAAAAAAGGATCACCATGCCTTGGCTTCCTTCCTGCTTGCTTTCAGTGTGCTCTGTGTGATGCTTTCACAGGCTCTGGTTTCAGGCATTTAGGCATCAGATATTTGTCTCTACCCGCAGCTGTGACTTTTCAGTACATCTGAGTGTACGCTTGCTGGCTGACAACGCTGCAATTTTCACACTTACTCCTCGCTTTGCGAGCAACTGCTGATCAAGTATAGAGGCAATCGGGCAAACATATGAGGGGAATTTTGCTCCTTCAGTCAAGCCCTCATGCTTGTTTCTGTAGTGTAGTGGTTATCACGTTCGCCTAACACGCGAAAGGTCCCCGGTTCGAGACCGGGCAGAAACAATGGGCAGTGTCTGCTTTTGTGTTTGCTCCCTAAAAGCTTAGTCTCACTCAGGGATGGCCTTTAAAAACTTGTGACCTGTGTAAAACTTGTATTACTATTGCAGGCCGGTAAAAAGTTATCTGCATCTTTGCGTAGTCGTGCATGTGCCTGGTTTCTTATTCTGTTTTTTACTTTTTTTTTTCTTGGCCATGTTATATTGTGGGGCCTTTAAACCTGTCACCTTGATAGGAACATTGCAAGCGGCAGCATCGACAAGTGCAGACTGAGGAGTCAGACCTAAACACAGACTCAGCTGTCAGGATGGCCGAGTGGTCTAAGGCGGCAGCCTCAAGAGAGCTTGATCTTCAGTTAAGCTAAGCATCCTGGTTTGCTCATGTAGTTGTGGGTTCATATCGCACTTCTGATAGGTCTATTTTCTGCCCTTAAATCTTCCTCTGCTTGCACAGCCAGCTCCCCACAACACTATCTTTGCAAGCTGCTGTAGCATATGAAAAGAAATCCACCAACCCTCCGGCTGGGCCCTCAATCAGCATTCCATGTATTTCTGGAAGGGGCATCTCAGTCACGCCTTCTGTTAGAGCTGCACCTTATCACTGTAACTACCATGCTGGTTTCTACTTAAGCAGTTGATTCCATCGTTTGAAGTGAGGCTCTCCTGCCACTTTTGGGCAGAGAAGGCACTGCCCCTGCAACAACAACAGGCAGACAAGCTCAACCTGGGTTTCCTGGTTAGGTGGGCGGAGCAGAATGGCAATGGTCCCTCCTTGTGACTTGAAATTAACATGAAGAAGACAGAGAGGCAGCTGGGAGTAGGCAGTACCCATGCACCCCTGAACACTGTCTTGCGATTTTCACCCAATTCTGAAATGAGTCGGGAGGAAAGGAGGTGATTTTCCTATCGAAGGCCATTCTGGGAATTCAGCCACCCCGCGTCTCCCAGGTGAGTGTTTCAGGCCTGTGAGGCACTCATATAAATCTCGCCTGATCGAGCACTGAGCGAGCAATTGTGCTTGAATACAAGAGGCATGCTCCTCTGGCTCAGGCGCAAGAGATGGCAGGCCCTTCAGTGCTTCTGGTCTGGAAGTCTACGGTGCAAGGGCCCAGGTCCTGCGGAGGCGTACAACTACCAGAAAGGGTCTGCTTTTCTCATCAGCGCCACAGTTCAGCTTGCTAGCATAGGGCTTCTTGACTACCTCTTGCCTTGCTAGAGGCAAAAAAAAAACCCTTGGCACAAAACATCAATTGCTATGGCACGCTTAGAAGGAGAGTCTCCAAGTGGCCCTGCTTTTTCACAAAGACACTTCAGAAGATGTTTGAAAGGCTTTTGCAGCAGCAGGCTCGTTGGTCTAGGGGTATGATTCTCGCTTTGGGTGTGAGAGGTCCCGGGTTCAAATCCCGGACGAGCCCGTGCCTTCATAGGTTCGATCTGTTTTTAAACAGGAGTATTTCTGCTTTCCACTCTTGTAAGATGCCATGGTGGAATGCATTGCATGCTTTCTACTGGTGTCGAGGCAGTTCGGCATGATGAAGGAGTGCGGGATTTCTTTCTAACTGCTTTTTTGTGTTGGAGCAGCACTTCTCGTTGGAACATGAAATGCACAGTGCTTCTCCAAAGTAATTGCAGGGCTGGTTTTGAAATCACCTCTTGGAATGAAAGTGATCCCAGTTCCTTTCTTCCAAAGGAAGAGATCCTGTCAGAAAGGCTCAGCTTTGAGCGTCATGAATATTGTCCCTTAGTCCTTGCATTCCAGTCCAAAGCATAGCCACATAAAGAAAGCAGGTGTGTCTGTTTCCAGTGCAGTGGTTCCAGTCCAATGCATAGCCACATGAAGCAAGTAAGCAGGCATGTCTGTTTCTATAGTGTAGTGGTTATCACGTTCGCCTTACACGCGAAAGGTCCCTGGTTCGAGGCCAGGCAGAAACAGCAAGTTGCTGTGCTTTATCACATTATTTGCATTTACCACCTCACCTGACAGGTAAATTGAAATTAAAGAGGCTGTGTCTATCCCTCACCATCGTGAGGTACTACGCTCCAAGGGCATCGGTCTCAACTCACCAAGAGAAGACGATACACCTTACAGCAGTCAGTTGCTCCCTTTTTGACCTTTCCATTGAAGCCTGGGCCTACTGTGGTCAAGCCAGCCAAGGAAGGAAGGTATGAGAGCGAAAATGGCTTTCCTACCTTCACCAAGAACATACACCTTGAGCAAAGAAAGGGCCAGACTTACAAGGCCCTATCGCCACCGGCACATCATCTTTAGTGACGCCCCGGTGGCACTATGTACTGTGCCGTATTTACAAGACGCCGTTCAACCACGTTTTGTGGCTTAACACCACCTTGTAAATACGGCCCCTTCACACGCAGCCCTTTCCCTGGAAGGGGCGTGCAATGGGCGTTGCTCTGGGTGGGCCACTGCAACACCATAGCATTTTGATGCTGCTCCAGTTTTACGAGTTTTTGAAAATCTGTGGCAGTGCCAAAAACCAAGCGCCATACAATGGGTGTCGTTATAGTGGAGAAACGAGCAGAAATGTTTTCATTTCTCCTCATTTTTGCTCTTTCTATGTGTGCTGCACGAACATATCGCCACTGAAGATTTCTGTTGTGCAGGAAGGTGTGCCTTCCTGAACAAAAACAATTTCCCCCTCCACGCAGCCATCCTTGTACCATGGCGCAAGGATGGCTGCGTTGGTGCTCGGCAGCTAATTTAGAGCTGGCGCAGAGGGAAGCACAGGGGTGCGCTGTATTCTACTAAATACGGCGCTTCCCTGCATTTTGAAAATGACTGAGTGCGAGGCTGCCAAATTTGGCAGAGCGTCTCACTCAGTCATCCTCTTGTAATTATGGGCCAAAAGGTCTAAAGGATAGAGGCGTTTTATGTCATGTTCGATGACGACCATGGAAATGACTCTAGTCATATTGCAGAAGAGAGAACCATGTGCATTTTCTTGCCTTGCGATGTATTCGCCCACTCTCTGCCCTCAACCCTAGGAGCAGGGTCTGAGCAGTGGTGCTTCTGTGCCCTCGCTCGTTGGTGTCCGGGTCCAAATCCCCAACACACCCTTTTTAGCAGAAAACACACAAATTTTACTCAAAATACACAAAGCTTGAAGATTCCTCATTCCACTCAAAGCATTGTTGTGCAAAATATTTTTAGCCTCAGGAGAAAAAAAGGATCACCATGCCTTGGCTTCCTTCCTGCTTGCTTTCAGTGTGCTCTGTGTGATGCTTTCACAGGCTCTGGTTTCAGGCATTTAGGCATCAGATATTTGTCTCTACCCGCAGCTGTGACTTTTCAGTACATCTGAGTGTACGCTTGCTGGCTGACAACGCTGCAATTTTCACACTTACTCCTCGCTTTGCGAGCAACTGCTGATCAAGTATAGAGGCAATCGGGCAAACATATGAGGGGAATTTTGCTCCTTCAGTCAAGCCCTCATGCTTGTTTCTGTAGTGTAGTGGTTATCACGTTCGCCTAACACGCGAAAGGTCCCCGGTTCGAGACCGGGCAGAAACAATGGGCAGTGTCTGCTTTTGTGTTTGCTCCCTAAAAGCTTAGTCTCACTCAGGGATGGCCTTTAAAAACTTGTGACCTGTGTAAAACTTGTATTACTATTGCAGGCCGGTAAAAAGTTATCTGCATCTTTGCGTAGTCGTGCATGTGCCTGGTTTCTTATTCTGTTTTTTACTTTTTTTTTTCTTGGCCATGTTATATTGTGGGGCCTTTAAACCTGTCACCTTGATAGGAACATTGCAAGCGGCAGCATCGACAAGTGCAGACTGAGGAGTCAGACCTAAACACAGACTCAGCTGTCAGGATGGCCGAGTGGTCTAAGGCGGCAGCCTCAAGAGAGCTTGATCTTCAGTTAAGCTAAGCATCCTGGTTTGCTCATGTAGTTGTGGGTTCATATCGCACTTCTGATAGGTCTATTTTCTGCCCTTAAATCTTCCTCTGCTTGCACAGCCAGCTCCCCACAACACTATCTTTGCAAGCTGCTGTAGCATATGAAAAGAAATCCACCAACCCTCCGGCTGGGCCCTCAATCAGCATTCCATGTATTTCTGGAAGGGGCATCTCAGTCACGCCTTCTGTTAGAGCTGCACCTTATCACTGTAACTACCATGCTGGTTTCTACTTAAGCAGTTGATTCCATCGTTTGAAGTGAGGCTCTCCTGCCACTTTTGGGCAGAGAAGGCACTGCCCCTGCAACAACAACAGGCAGACAAGCTCAACCTGGGTTTCCTGGTTAGGTGGGCGGAGCAGAATGGCAATGGTCCCTCCTTGTGACTTGAAATTAACATGAAGAAGACAGAGAGGCAGCTGGGAGTAGGCAGTACCCATGCACCCCTGAACACTGTCTTGCGATTTTCACCCAATTCTGAAATGAGTCGGGAGGAAAGGAGGTGATTTTCCTATCGAAGGCCATTCTGGGAATTCAGCCACCCCGCGTCTCCCAGGTGAGTGTTTCAGGCCTGTGAGGCACTCATATAAATCTCGCCTGATTGAGCACTGAGCAAGCAATTGTGCTTGAATACAAGAGGCATGCTCCTCTGGCTCAGGCGCAAGAGATGGCAGGCCCTTCAGTGCTTCTGGTCTGGAAGTCTACGGTGCAAGGGCCCAGGTCCTGCGGAGGCGTACAACTACCAGAAAGGGTCTGCTTTTCTCATCAGCGCCACAGTTCAGCTTGCTAGCATAGGGCTTCTTGACTACCTCTTGCCTTGCTAGAGGCAAAAAAAAAACCCTTGGCACAAAACATCAATTGCTATGGCACGCTTAGAAGGAGAGTCTCCAAGTGGCCCTGCTTTTTCACAAAGACACTTCAGAAGATGTTTGAAAGGCTTTTGCAGCAGCAGGCTCTTTGGTCTAGGGGTATGATTCTCGCTTTGGGTGTGAGAGGTCCCGGGTTCAAATCCCGGACGAGCCCGTGCCTTCATAGGTTCGATCTGTTTTTAAACAGGAGTATTTCTGCTTTCCACTCTTGTAAGATGCCATGGTGGAATGCATTGCATGCTTTCTACTGGTGTCGAGGCAGTTCGGCATGATGAAGGAGTGCGGGATTTCTTTCTAACTGCTTTTTTGTGTTGGAGCAGCACTTCTCGTTGGAACATGAAATGCACAGTGCTTCTCCAAAGTAATTGCAGGGCTGGTTTTGAAATCACCTCTTGGAATGAAAGTGATCCCAGTTCCTTTCTTCCAAAGGAAGAGATCCTGTCAGAAAGGCTCAGCTTTGAGCGTCATGAATATTGTCCCTTAGTCCTTGCATTCCAGTCCAAAGCATAGCCACATAAAGAAAGCAGGTGTGTCTGTTTCCAGTGCAGTGGTTCCAGTCCAATGCATAGCCACATGAAGCAAATAAGCAGGCATGTCTGTTTCTGTAGTGTAGTGGTTATCACGTTCGCCTTACACGCGAAAGGTCCCTGGTTCGAGGCCAGGCAGAAACAGCAAGTTGCTGTGCTTTATCACATTATTTGCATTTACTACCTCACCTGACAGGTAAATTGAAATTAAAGAGGCTGTGTCTATCCCTCACCATCGTGAGGTACTACGCTCCAAGGGCATCGGTCTCAACTCACCAAGAGAAGACGATACACCTTACGGCAGTCAGTTGCTCCCTTTTTGACCTTTCCATTGAAGCCTGGGCCTACTGTGGTCAAGCCAGCCAAGGAAGGAAGGTATGAGAGCGAAAATGGCTTTCCTACCTTCACCAAGAACATACACCTTGAGCAAAGAAAGGGCCAGACTTACAAGGCCCTATCGCCACCGGCACATCATCTTTAGTGACGCCCCGGTGGCACTATGTACTGTGCCGTATTTACAAGACGCCGTTCAACCACGTTTTGTGGCTTAACACCACCTTGTAAATACGGCCCCTTCACACGCAGCCCTTTCCCTGGAAGGGGCGTGCAATGGGCGTTGCTCTGGGTGGGCCACTGCAACACCATAGCATTTTGATGCTGCTCCAGTTTTACGAGTTTTTGTAAATCTGTGGCAGCGCCAAAATCCAAGCGCCATACAATGGGTGTCGTTATAGTGGAGAAACGAGCAGAAATGTTTTCATTTCTCCTCATTTTTGCTCTTTCTATGTGTGCTGCACGAACATATCGCCACTGAAGATTTCTGTTGTGCAGGAAGGTGTGCCTTCCTGAACAAAAACAATTTCCCCCTCCACGCAGCCATCCTTGTACCATGGCGCAAGGATGGCTGCGTTGGTGCTCGGCAGCTAATTTAGAGCTGGCGCAGAGGGAAGCACAGGGGTGCGCTGTATTCTACTAAATACGGCGCTTCCCTGCATTTTGAAAATGACTGAGTGCGAGGCTGCCAAATTTGGCAGAGCGTCTCACTCAGTCATCCTCTTGTAATTATGGGCCAAAAGGTCTAAAGGATAGAGACGTTTTATGTCATGTTCGATGACGACCATGGAAATGACTCTAGTCATATTGCAGAAGAGAGAACCATGTGCATTTTCTTGCCTTGCGATGTATTCGCCCACTCTCTGCCCTCAACCCTAGGAGCAGGGTCTGAGCAGTGGTGCTTCTGTGCCCTCGCTCGTTGGTGTCCGGGTCCAAATCCCCAACACACCCTTTTTAGCAGAAAACACACAAATTTTACTCAAAATACACAAAGCTTGAAGATTCCTCATTCCACTCAAAGCATTGTTGTGCAAAATATTTTTAGCCTCAGGAGAAAAAAAGGATCACCATGCCTTGGCTTCCTTCCTGCTTGCTTTCAGTGTGCTCTGTGTGATGCTTTCACAGGCTCTGGTTTCAGGCATTTAGGCATCAGATATTTGTCTCTACCCGCAGCTGTGACTTTTCAGTACATCTGAGTGTACGCTTGCTGGCTGACAACGCTGCAATTTTCACACTTACTCCTCGCTTTGCGAGCAACTGCTGATCAAGTATAGAGGCAATCGGGCAAACATATGAGGGGAATTTTGCTCCTTCAGTCAAGCCCTCATGCTTGTTTCTGTAGTGTAGTGGTTATCACGTTCGCCTAACACGCGAAAGGTCCCCGGTTCGAGACCGGGCAGAAACAATGGGCAGTGTCTGCTTTTGTGTTTGCTCCCTAAAAGCTTAGTCTCACTCAGGGATGGCCTTTAAAAACTTGTGACCTGTGTAAAACTTGTATTACTATTGCAGGCCGGTAAAAAGTTATCTGCATCTTTGCGTAGTCGTGCATGTGCCTGGTTTCTTATTCTGTTTTTTACTTTTTTTTTTCTTGGCCATGTTATATTGTGGGGCCTTTAAACCTGTCACCTTGATAGGAACATTGCAAGCGGCAGCATCGACAAGTGCAGACTGAGGAGTCAGACCTAAACACAGACTCAGCTGTCAGGATGGCCGAGTGGTCTAAGGCGGCAGCCTCAAGAGAGCTTGATCTTCAGTTAAGCTAAGCATCCTGGTTTGCTCATGTAGTTGTGGGTTCATATCGCACTTCTGATAGGTCTATTTTCTGCCCTTAAATCTTCCTCTGCTTGCACAGCCAGCTCCCCACAACACTATCTTTGCAAGCTGCTGTAGCATATGAAAAGAAATCCACCAACCCTCCGGCTGGGCCCTCAATCAGCATTCCATGTATTTCTGGAAGGGGCATCTCAGTCACGCCTTCTGTTAGAGCTGCACCTTATCACTGTAACTACCATGCTGGTTTCTACTTAAGCAGTTGATTCCATCGTTTGAAGTGAGGCTCTCCTGCCACTTTTGGGCAGAGAAGGCACTGCCCCTGCAACAACAACAGGCAGACAAGCTCAACCTGGGTTTCCTGGTTAGGTGGGCGGAGCAGAATGGCAATGGTCCCTCCTTGTGACTTGAAATTAACATGAAGAAGACAGAGAGGCAGCTGGGAGTAGGCAGTACCCATGCACCCCTGAACACTGTCTTGCGATTTTCACCCAATTCTGAAATGAGTCGGGAGGAAAGGAGGTGATTTTCCTATCGAAGGCCATTCTGGGAATTCAGCCACCCCGCGTCTCCCAGGTGAGTGTTTCAGGCCTGTGAGGCACTCATATAAATCTCGCCTGATCGAGCACTGAGCGAGCAATTGTGCTTGAATACAAGAGGCATGCTCCTCTGGCTCAGGCGCAAGAGATGGCAGGCCCTTCAGTGCTTCTGGTCTGGAAGTCTACGGTGCAAGGGCCCAGGTCCTGCGGAGGCGTACAACTACCAGAAAGGGTCTGCTTTTCTCATCAGCGCCACAGTTCAGCTTGCTAGCATAGGGCTTCTTGACTACCTCTTGCCTTGCTAGAGGCAAAAAAAAACCCCTTGGCACAAAACATCAATTGCTATGGCACGCTTAGAAGGAGAGTCTCCAAGTGGCCCTGCTTTTTCACAAAGACACTTCAGAAGATGTTTGAAAGGCTTTTGCAGCAGCAGGCTCGTTGGTCTAGGGGTATGATTCTCGCTTTGGGTGTGAGAGGTCCCGGGTTCAAATCCCGGACGAGCCCGTGCCTTCATAGGTTCGATCTGTTTTTAAACAGGAGTATTTCTGCTTTCCACTCTTGTAAGATGCCATGGTGGAATGCATTGCATGCTTTCTACTGGTGTCGAGGCAGTTCGGCATGATGAAGGAGTGCAGGATTTCTTTCTAACTGCTTTTTTGTGTTGGAGCAGCACTTCTCGTTGGAACATGAAATGCACAGTGCTTCTCCAAAGTAATTGCAGGGCTGGTTTTGAAATCACCTCTTGGAATGAAAGTGATCCCAGTTCCTTTCTTCCAAAGGAAGAGATCCTGTCAGAAAGGCTCAGCTTTGAGCGTCATGAATATTGTCCCTTAGTCCTTGCATTCCAGTCCAAAGCATAGCCACATAAAGAAAGCAGGTGTGTCTGTTTCCAGTGCAGTGGTTCCAGTCCAATGCATAGCCACATGAAGCAAGTAAGCAGGCATGTCTGTTTCTATAGTGTAGTGGTTATCACGTTCGCCTTACACGCGAACGGTCCCTGGTTCGAGGCCAGGCAGAAACAGCAAGTTGCTGTGCTTTATCACATTATTTGCATTTACCACCTCACCTGACAGGTAAATTGAAATTAAAGAGGCTGTGTCTATCCCTCACCATCGTGAGGTACTACGCTCCAAGGGCATCGGTCTCAACTCACCAAGAGAAGACGATACACCTTACGGCAGTCAGTTGCTCCCTTTTTGACCTTTCCATTGAAGCCTGGGCCTACTGTGGTCAAGCCAGCCAAGGAAGGAAGGTATGAGAGCGAAAATGGCTTTCCTACCTTCACCAAGAACATACACCTTGAGCAAAGAAAGGGCCAGACTTACAAGGCCCTATCGCCACCGGCACATCATCTTTAGTGACGCCCCGGTGGCACTATGTACTGTGCCGTATTTACAAGACGCCGTTCAACCACGTTTTGTGGCTTAACACCACCTTGTAAATACGGCCCCTTCACATGCAGCCCTTTCCCTGGAAGGGGCGTGCAATGGGCGTTGCTCTGGGTGGGCCACTGCAACACCATAGCATTTTGATGCGGCTCCAGTTTTACGAGTTTTTGTAAATCTGTGGCAGCGCCAAAAACCAAGCGCCATACAATGGGTGTCGTTATAGTGGAGAAACGAGCAGAAATGTTTTCATTTCTCCTCATTTTTGCTCTTTCTATGTGTGCTGCACGAACATATCGCCACTGAAGATTTCTGTTGTGCAGGAAGGTGTGCCTTCCTGAACAAAAACAATTTCCCCCTCCACGCAGCCATCCTTGTACCATGGCGCAAGGATGGCTGCGTTGGTGCTCGGCAGCTAATTTAGAGCTGGCGCAGAGGGAAGCACAGGGGTGCGCTGTATTCTACTAAATACGGCGCTTCCCTGCATTTTGAAAATGACTGAGTGCGAGGCTGCCAAATTTGGCAGAGCGTCTCACTCAGTCATCCTCTTGTAATTATGGGCCAAAAGGTCTAAAGGATAGAGGCGTTTTATGTCATGTTCGATGACGACCATGGAAATGACTCTAGTCATATTGCAGAAGAGAGAACCATGTGCATTTTCTTGCCTTGCGATGTATTCGCCCACTCTCTGCCCTCAACCCTAGGAGCAGGGTCTGAGCAGTGGTGCTTCTGTGCCCTCGCTCGTTGGTGTCCGGGTCCAAATCCCCAACACACCCTTTTTAGCAGAAAACACTCAAATTTTACTCAAAATTCACAAAGCTTGAAGATTCCTCATTCCACTCAAAGCATTGTTGTGCAAAATATTTTTAGCCTCAGGAGAAAAAAAGGATCACCATGCCTTGGCTTCCTTCCTGCTTGCTTTCAGTGTGCTCTGTGTGATGCTTTCACAGGCTCTGGTTTCAGGCATTTAGGCATCAGATATTTGTCTCTACCCGCAGCTGTGACTTTTCAGTACATCTGAGTGTACGCTTGCTGGCTGACAACGCTGCAATTTTCACACTTACTCCTCGCTTTGCGAGCAACTGCTGATCAAGTATAGAGGCAATCGGGCAAACATATGAGGGGAATTTTGCTCCTTCAGTCAAGCCCTCATGCTTGTTTCTGTAGTGTAGTTGTTATCACGTTCGCCTAACACGCGAAAGGTCCCCGGTTCGAGACCGGGCAGAAACAATGGGCAGTGTCTGCTTTTGTGTTTGCTCCCTAAAAGCTGAGTCTCTCAGGGATGGCCTTTAAAAACTTGTGACCTGTGTAAAACTTGTATTACTATTGCAGGCCGGTAAAAAGTTATCTGCATCTTTGCGTAGTCGTGCATGTGCCTGGTTTCTTATTCTGTTTTTTACATTTTTTTTTCTTGGCCATGTTATATTGTGGGGCCTTTAAACCTGTCACCTTGATAGGAACATTGCAAGCGGCAGCATCGACAAGTGCAGACTGAGGAGTCAGACCTAAACACAGACTCAGCTGTCAGGATGGCCGAGTGGTCTAAGGCGGCAGCCTCAAGAGAGCTTGATCTTCAGTTAAGCTAAGCATCCTGGTTTGCTCATGTAGTTGTGGGTTCATATCGCACTTCTGATAGGTCTATTTTCTGCCCTTAAATCTTCCTCTGCTTGCACAGCCAGCTCCCCACAACACTATCTTTGCAAGCTGCTGTAGCATATGAAAAGAAATCCACCAACCCTCCGGCTGGGCCCTCAATCAGCATTCCATGTATTTCTGGAAGGGGCATCTCAGTCACGCCTTCTGTTAGAGCTGCACCTTATCACTGTAACTACCATGCTGGTTTCTACTTAAGCAGTTGATTCCATCGTTTGAAGTGAGGCTCTCCTGCCACTTTTGGGCAGAGAAGGCACTGCCCCTGCAACAACAACAGGCAGACAAGCTCAACCTGGGTTTCCTGGTTAGGTGGGCGGAGCAGAATGGCAATGGTCCCTCCTTGTGACTTGAAATTAACATGAAGAAGACAGAGAGGCAGCTGGGAGTAGGCAGTACCCATGCACCCCTGAACACTGTCTTGCGATTTTCACCCAATTCTGAAATGAGTCGGGAGGAAAGGAGGTGATTTTCCTATCGAAGGCCATTCTGGGAATTCAGCCACCCCGCGTCTCCCAGGTGAGTGTTTCAGGCCTGTGAGGCACTCATATAAATCTCGCCTGATCGAGCACTGAGCGAGCAATTGTGCTTGAATACAAGAGGCATGCTCCTCTGGCTCAGGCGCAAGAGATGGCAGGCCCTTCAGTGCTTCTGGTCTGGAAGTCTACGGTGCAAGGGCCCAGGTCCTGCGGAGGCGTACAACTACCAGAAAGGGTCTGCTTTTCTCATCAGCGCCACAGTTCAGCTTGCTAGCATAGGGCTTCTTGACTACCTCTTGCCTTGCTAGAGGCAAAAAAAAAACCCTTGGCACAAAACATCAATTGCTATGGCACGCTTAGAAGGAGAGTCTCCAAGTGGCCCTGCTTTTTCACAAAGACACTTCAGAAGATGTTTGAAAGGCTTTTGCAGCAGCAGGCTCGTTGGTCTAGGGGTATGATTCTCGCTTTGGGTGTGAGAGGTCCCGGGTTCAAATCCCGGACGAGCCCGTGCCTTCATAGGTTCGATCTGTTTTTAAACAGGAGTATTTCTGCTTTCCACTCTTGTAAGATGCCATGGTGGAATGCATTGCATGCTTTCTACTGGTGTCGAGGCAGTTCGGCATGATGAAGGAGTGCGGGATTTCTTTCTAACTGCTTTTTTGTGTTGGAGCAGCACTTCTCGTTGGAACATGAAATGCACAGTGCTTCTCCAAAGTAATTGCAGGGCTGGTTTTGAAATCACCTCTTGGAATGAAAGTGATCCCAGTTCCTTTCTTCCAAAGGAAGAGATCCTGTCAGAAAGGCTCAGCTTTGAGCGTCATGAATATTGTCCCTTAGTCCTTGCATTCCAGTCCAAAGCATAGCCACATAAAGAAAGCAGGTGTGTCTGTTTCCAGTGCAGTGGTTCCAGTCCAATGTATAGCCACATGAAGCAAATAAGCAGGCATGTCTGTTTCTGTAGTGTAGTGGTTATCACGTTCGCCTTACACGCGAAAGGTCCCTGGTTCGAGGCCAGGCAGAAACAGCAAGTTGCTGTGCTTTATCACATTATTTGCATTTACCACCTCACCTGACAGGTAAATTGAAATTAAAGAGGCTGTGTCTATCCCTCACCATCGTGAGGTACTACGCTCCAAGGGCATCGGTCTCAACTCACCAAGAGAAGACGATACACCTTACGGCAGTCAGTTGCTCCCTTTTTGACCTTTCCATTGAAGCCTGGGCCTACTGTGGTCAAGCCAGCCAAGGAAGGAAGGTATGAGAGCGAAAATGGCTTTCCTACCTTCACCAAGAACATACACCTTGAGCAAAGAAAGGGCCAGACTTACAAGGCACTATCGCCACCGGCACATCATCTTTAGTGACGCCCCGGTGGCACTATGTACTGTGCCGTATTTACAAGACGCCGTTCAACCACGTTTTGTGGCTTAACACCACCTTGTAAATACGGCCCCTTCACACGCAGCCCTTTCCCTGGAAGGGGCGTGCAATGGGCGTTGCTCTGGGTGGGCCACTGCAACACCATAGCATTTTGATGCTGCTCCAGTTTTACGAGTTTTTGTAAATCTGTGGCAGCGCCAAAATCCAAGCGCCATACAATGGGTGTCGTTATAGTGGAGAAACGAGCAGAAATGTTTTCATTTCTCCTCATTTTTGCTCTTTCTATGTGTGCTGCACGAACATATCGCCACTGAAGATTTCTGTTGTGCAGGAAGGTGTGCCTTCCTGAACAAAAACAATTTCCCCCTCCACGCAGCCATCCTTGTACCATGGCGCAAGGATGGCTGCGTTGGTGCTCGGCAGCTAATTTAGAGCTGGCGCAGAGGGAAGCACAGGGGTGCGCTGTATTCTACTAAATACGGCGCTTCCCTGCATTTTGAAAATGACTGAGTGCGAGGCTGCCAAATTTGGCAGAGCGTCTCACTCAGTCATCCTCTTGTAATTATGGGCCAAAAGGTCTAAAGGATAGAGGCGTTTTATGTCATGTTCGATGACGACCATGGAAATGACTCTAGTCATATTGCAGAAGAGAGAACCATGTGCATTTTCTTGCCTTGCGATGTATTCGCCCACTCTCTGCCCTCAACCCTAGGAGCAGGGTCTGAGCAGTGGTGCTTCTGTGCCCTCGCTCGTTGGTGTCCGGGTCCAAATCCCCAACACACCCTTTTTAGCAGAAAACACACAAATTTTACTCAAAATACACAAAGCTTGAAGATTCCTCATTCCACTCAAAGCATTGTTGTGCAAAATATTTTTAGCCTCAGGAGAAAAAAAGGATCACCATGCCTTGGCTTCCTTCCTGCTTGCTTTCAGTGTGCTCTGTGTGATGCTTTCACAGGCTCTGGTTTCAGGCATTTAGGCATCAGATATTTGTCTCTACCCGCAGCTGTGACTTTTCAGTACATCTGAGTGTACGCTTGCTGGCTGACAACGCTGCAATTTTCACACTTACTCCTCGCTTTGCGAGCAACTGCTGATCAAGTATAGAGGCAATCGGGCAAACATATGAGGGGAATTTTGCTCCTTCAGTCAAGCCCTCATGCTTGTTTCTGTAGTGTAGTGGTTATCACGTTTGCCTAACACGCGAAAGGTCCCCGGTTCGAGACCGGGCAGAAACAATGGGCAGTGTCTGCTTTTGTGTTTGCTCCCTAAAAGCTTAGTCTCACTCAGGGATGGCCTTTAAAAACTTGTGACCTGTGTAAAACTTGTATTACTATTGCAGGCCGGTAAAAAGTTATCTGCATCTTTGCGTAGTCGTGCATGTGCCTGGTTTCTTATTCTGTTTTTTACTTTTTTTTTTCTTGGCCATGTTATATTGTGGGGCCTTTAAACCTGTCACCTTGATAGGAACATTGCAAGCGGCAGCATCGACAAGTGCAGACTGAGGAGTCAGACCTAAACACAGACTCAGCTGTCAGGATGGCCGAGTGGTCTAAGGCGGCAGCCTCAAGAGAGCTTGATCTTCAGTTAAGCTAAGCATCCTGGTTTGCTCATGTAGTTGTGGGTTCATATCGCACTTCTGATAGGTCTATTTTCTGCCCTTAAATCTTCCTCTGCTTGCACAGCCAGCTCCCCACAACACTATCTTTAAAGCTGCTGTAGCATATGAAAAGAAATCCACCAACCCTCCGGCTGGGCCCTCAATCAGCATTCCATGTATTTCTGGAAGGGGCATCTCAGTCACGCCTTCTGTTAGAGCTGCACCTTATCACTGTAACTACCATGCTGGTTTCTACTTAAGCAGTTGATTCCATCGTTTGAAGTGAGGCTCTCCTGCCACTTTTGGGCAGAGAAGGCACTGCCCCTGCAACAACAACAGGCAGACAAGCTCAACCTGGGTTTCCTGGTTAGGTGGGCGGAGCAGAATGGCAATGGTCCCTCCTTGTGACTTGAAATTAACATGAAGAAGACAGAGAGGCAGCTGGGAGTAGGCAGTACCCATGCACCCCTGAACACTGTCTTGCGATTTTCACCCAATTCTGAAATGAGTCGGGAGGAAAGGAGGTGATTTTCCTATCGAAGGCCATTCTGGGAATTCAGCCACCCCGCGTCTCCCAGGTGAGTGTTTCAGGCCTGTGAGGCACTCATATAAATCTCGCCTGATCGAGCACTGAGCGAGCAATTGTGCTTGAATACAAGAGGCATGCTCCTCTGGCTCAGGCGCAAGAGATGGCAGGCCCTTCAGTGCTTCTGGTCTGGAAGTCTACGGTGCAAGGGCCCAGGTCCTGCGGAGGCGTACAACTACCAGAAAGGGTCTGCTTTTCTCATCAGCGCCACAGTTCAGCTTGCTAGCATAGGGCTTCTTGACTACCTCTTGCCTTGCTAGAGGCAAAAAAAAAACCCTTGGCACAAAACATCAATTGCTATGGCACGCTTAGAAGGAGAGTCTCCAAGTGGCCCTGCTTTTTCACAAAGACACTTCAGAAGATGTTTGAAAGGCTTTTGCAGCAGCAGGCTCGTTGGTCTAGGGGTATGATTCTCGCTTTGGGTGTGAGAGGTCCCGGGTTCAAATCCCGGACGAGCCCGTGCCTTCATAGGTTCGATCTGTTTTTAAACAGGAGTATTTCTGCTTTCCACTCTTGTAAGATGCCATGGTGGAATGCATTGCATGCTTTCTACTGGTGTCGAGGCAGTTCGGCATGATGAAGGAGTGCGGGATTTCTTTCTAACTGCTTTTTTGTGTTGGAGCAGCACTTCTCGTTGGAACATGAAATGCACAGTGCTTCTCCAAAGTAATTGCAGGGCTGGTTTTGAAATCACCTCTTGGAATGAAAGTGATCCCAGTTCCTTTCTTCCAAAGGAAGAGATCCTGTCAGAAAGGCTCAGCTTTGAGCGTCATGAATATTGTCCCTTAGTCCTTGCATTCCAGTCCAAAGCATAGCCACATAAAGAAAGCAGGTGTGTCTGTTTCCAGTGCAGTGGTTCCAGTCCAATGCATAGCCACATGAAGCAAGTAAGCAGGCATGTCTGTTTCTATAGTGTAGTGGTTATCACGTTCGCCTTACACGCGAAAGGTCCCTGGTTCGAGGCCAGGCAGAAACAGCAAGTTGCTGTGCTTTATCACATTATTTGCATTTACCACCTCACCTGACAGGTAAATTGAAATTAAAGAGGCTGTGTCTATCCCTCACCATCGTGAGGTACTACGCTCCAAGGGCATCGGTCTCAACTCACCAAGAGAAGACGATACACCTTACGGCAGTCAGTTGCTCCCTTTTTGACCTTTCCATTGAAGCCTGGGCCTACTGTGGTCAAGCCAGCCAAGGAAGGAAGGTATGAGAGCGAAAATGGCTTTCCTACCTTCACCAAGAACATACACCTTGAGCAAAGAAAGGGCCAGACTTACAAGGCCCTATCGCCACCGGCACATCATCTTTAGTGACGCCCCGGTGGCACTATGTACTGTGCCGTATTTACAAGACGCCGTTCAACCACGTTTTGTGGCTTAACACCACCTTGTAAATACGGCCCCTTCACACGCAGCCCTTTCCCTGGAAGGGGCGTGCAATGGGCGTTGCTCTGGGTGGGCCACTGCAACACCATAGCATTTTGATGCTGCTCCAGTTTTACGAGTTTTTGTAAATCTGTGGCAGCACCAAAAACCAAGCGCCATACAATGGGTGTCGTTATAGTGGAGAAACGAGCAGAAATGTTTTCATTTCTCCTCATTTTTGCTCTTTCTATGTGTGCTGCACGAACATATCGCCACTGAAGATTTCTGTTGTGCAGGAAGGTGTGCCTTCCTGAACAAAAACAATTTCCCCCTCCACGCAGCCATCCTTGTACCATGGCGCAAGGATGGCTGCGTTGGTGCTCGGCAGCTAATTTAGAGCTGGCGCAGAGGGAAGCACAGGGGTGCGCTGTATTCTACTAAATACGGCGCTTCCCTGCATTTTGAAAATGACTGAGTGCGAGGCTGCCAAATTTGGCAGAGCGTCTCACTCAGTCATCCTCTTGTAATTATGGGCCAAAAGGTCTAAAGGATAGAGGCGTTTTATATCATGTTCGATGACGACCATGGAAATGACTCTAGTCATATTGCAGAAGAGAGAACCATGTGCATTTTCTTGCCTTGCGATGTATTCGCCCACTCTCTGCCCTCAACCCTAGGAGCAGGGTCTGAGCAGTGGTGCTTCTGTGCCCTCGCTCGTTGGTGTCCGGGTCCAAATCCCCAACACACCCTTTTTAGCAGAAAACACTCAAATTTTACTCAAAATACACAAAGCTTGAAGATTCCTCATTCCACTCAAAGCATTGTTGTGCAAAATATTTTTAGCCTCAGGAGAAAAAAAGGATCACCATGCCTTGGCTTCCTTCCTGCTTGCTTTCAGTGTGCTCTGTGTGATGCTTTCACAGGCTCTGGTTTCAGGCATTTAGGCATCAGATATTTGTCTCTACCCGCAGCTGTGACTTTTCAGTACATCTGAGTGTACGCTTGCTGGCTGACAACGCTGCAATTTTCACACTTACTCCTCGCTTTGCGAGCAACTGCTGATCAAGTATAGAGGCAATCGGGCAAACATATGAGGGGAATTTTGCTCCTTCAGTCAAGCCCTCATGCTTGTTTCTGTAGTGTAGTGGTTATCACGTTCGCCTAACACGCGAAAGGTCCCCGGTTCGAGACCGGGCAGAAACAATGGGCAGTGTCTGCTTTTGTGTTTGCTCCCTAAAAGCTTAGTCTCACTCAGGGATGGCCTTTAAAAACTTGTGACCTGTGTAAAACTTGTATTACTATTGCAGGCCGGTAAAAAGTTATCTGCATCTTTGCGTAGTCGTGCATGTGCCTGGTTTCTTATTCTGTTTTTTACTTTTTTTTTTCTTGGCCATGTTATATTGTGGGGCCTTTAAACCTGTCACCTTGATAGGAACATTGCAAGCGGCAGCATCGACAAGTGCAGACTGAGGAGTCAGACCTAAACACAGACTCAGCTGTCAGGATGGCCGAGTGGTCTAAGGCGGCAGCCTCAAGAGAGCTTGATCTTCAGTTAAGCTAAGCATCCTGGTTTGCTCATGTAGTTGTGGGTTCATATCGCACTTCTGATAGGTCTATTTTCTGCCCTTAAATCTTCCTCTGCTTGCACAGCCAGCTCCCCACAACACTATCTTTGCAAGCTGCTGTAGCATATGAAAAGAAATCCACCAACCCTCCGGCTGGGCCCTCAATCAGCATTCCATGTATTTCTGGAAGGGGCATCTCAGTCACGCCTTCTGTTAGAGCTGCACCTTATCACTGTAACTACCATGCTGGTTTCTACTTAAGCAGTTGATTCCATCGTTTGAAGTGAGGCTCTCCTGCCACTTTTGGGCAGAGAAGGCACTGCCCCTGCAACAACAACAGGCAGACAAGCTCAACCTGGGTTTCCTGGTTAGGTGGGCGGAGCAGAATGGCAATGGTCCCTCCTTGTGACTTGAAATTAACATGAAGAAGACAGAGAGGCAGCTGGGAGTAGGCAGTACCCATGCACCCCTGAACACTGTCTTGCGATTTTCACCCAATTCTGAAATGAGTCGGGAGGAAAGGAGGTGATTTTCCTATCGAAGGCCATTCTGGGAATTCAGCCACCCCGCGTCTCCCAGGTGAGTGTTTCAGGCCTGTGAGGCACTCATATAAATCTCGCCTGATCGAGCACTGAGCGAGCAATTGTGCTTGAATACAAGAGGCATGCTCCTCTGGCTCAGGCGCAAGAGATGGCAGGCCCTTCAGTGCTTCTGGTCTGGAAGTCTACGGTGCAAGGGCCCAGGTCCTGCGGAGGCGTACAACTACCAGAAAGGGTCTGCTTTTCTCATCAGCGCCACAGTTCAGCTTGCTAGCATAGGGCTTCTTGACTACCTCTTGCCTTGCTAGAGGCAAAAAAAAAAACCCTTGGCACAAAACATCAATTGCTATGGCACGCTTAGAAGGAGAGTCTCCAAGTGGCCCTGCTTTTTCACAAAGACACTTCAGAAGATGTTTGAAAGGCTTTTGCAGCAGCAGGCTCGTTGGTCTAGGGGTATGATTCTCGCTTTGGGTGTGAGAGGTCCCGGGTTCAAATCCCGGACGAGCCCGTGCCTTCATAGGTTCGATCTGTTTTTAAACAGGAGTATTTCTGCTTTCCACTCTTGTAAGATGCCATGGTGGAATGCATTGCATGCTTTCTACTGGTGTCGAGGCAGTTCGGCATGATGAAGGAGTGCGGGATTTCTTTCTAACTGCTTTTTTGTGTTGGAGCAGCACTTCTCGTTGGAACATGAAATGCACAGTGCTTCTCCAAAGTAATTGCAGGGCTGGTTTTGAAATCACCTCTTGGAATGAAAGTGATCCCAGTTCCTTTCTTCCAAAGGAAGAGATCCTGTCAGAAAGGCTCAGCTTTGAGCGTCATGAATATTGTCCCTTAGTCCTTGCATTCCAGTCCAAAGCATAGCCACATAAAGAAAGCAGGTGTGTCTGTTTCCAGTGCAGTGGTTCCAGTCCAATGCATAGCCACATGAAGCAAATAAGCAGGCATGTCTGTTTCTGTAGTGTAGTGGTTATCACGTTCGCCTTACACGCGAAAGGTCCCTGGTTCGAGGCCAGGCAGAAACAGCAAGTTGCTGTGCTTTATCACATTATTTGCATTTACCACCTCACCTGACAGGTAAATTGAAATTAAAGAGGCTGTGTGTATCCCTCACCATCGTGAGGTACTACGCTCCAAGGGCATCGGTCTCAACTCACCAAGAGAAGACGATACACCTTACGGCAGTCAGTTGCTCCCTTTTTGACCTTTCCATTGAAGCCTGGGCCTACTGTGGTCAAGCCAGCCAAGGAAGGAAGGTATGAGAGCGAAAATGGCTTTCCTACCTTCACCAAGAACATACACCTTGAGCAAAGAAAGGGCCAGACTTACAAGGCCCTATCGCCACCGGCACATCATCTTTAGTGACGCCCCGGTGGCACTATGTACTGTGCCGTATTTACAAGACGCCGTTCAACCACGTTTTGTGGCTTAACACCACCTTGTAAATACGGCCCCTTCACACGCAGCCCTTTCCCTGGAAGGGGCGTGCAATGGGCGTTGCTCTGGGTGGGCCACTGCAACACCATAGCATTTTGATGCTGCTCCAGTTTTACGAGTTTTTGTAAATCTGTGGCAGCGCCAAAATCCAAGCGCCATACAATGGGTGTCGTTATAGTGGAGAAACGAGCAGAAATGTTTTCATTTCTCCTCATTTTTGCTCTTTCTATGTGTGCTGCACGAACATATCGCCACTGAAGATTTCTGTTGTGCAGGAAGGTGTGCCTTCCTGAACAAAAACAATTTCCCCCTCCACGCAGCCATCCTTGTACCATGGCGCAAGGATGGCTGCGTTGGTGCTCGGCAGCTAATTTAGAGCTGGCGCAGAGGGAAGCACAGGGGTGCGCTGTATTCTACTAAATACGGCGCTTCCCTGCATTTTGAAAATGACTGAGTGCGAGGCTGCCAAATTTGGCAGAGCGTCTCACTCAGTCATCCTCTTGTAATTATGGGCCAAAAGGTCTAAAGGATAGAGGCGTTTTATGTCATGTTCGATGACGACCATGGAAATGACTCTAGTCATATTGCAGAAGAGAGAACCATGTGCATTTTCTTGCCTTGCGATGTATTCGCCCACTCTCTGCCCTCAACCCTAGGAGCAGGGTCTGAGCAGTGGTGCTTCTGTGCCCTCGCTCGTTGGTGTCCGGGTCCAAATCCCCAACACACCCTTTTTAGCAGAAAACACACAAATTTTACTCAAAATACACAAAGCTTGAAGATTCCTCATTCCACTCAAAGCATTGTTGTGCAAAATATTTTTAGCCTCAGGAGAAAAAAAGGATCACCATGCCTTGGCTTCCTTCCTGCTTGCTTTCAGTGTGCTCTGTGTGATGCTTTCACAGGCTCTGGTTTCAGGCATTTAGGCATCAGATATTTGTCTCTACCCGCAGCTGTGACTTTTCAGTACATCTGAGTGTACGCTTGCTGGCTGACAACGCTGCAATTTTCACACTTACTCCTCGCTTTGCGAGCAACTGCTGATCAAGTATAGAGGCAATCGGGCAAACATATGAGGGGAATTTTGCTCCTTCAGTCAAGCCCTCATGCTTGTTTCTGTAGTGTAGTGGTTATCACGTTCGCCTAACACGCGAAAGGTCCCCGGTTCGAGACCGGGCAGAAACAATGGGCAGTGTCTGCTTTTGTGTTTGCTCCCTAAAAGCTTAGTCTCACTCAGGGATGGCCTTTAAAAACTTGTGACCTGTGTAAAACTTGTATTACTATTGCAGGCCGGTAAAAAGTTATCTGCATCTTTGCGTAGTCGTGCATGTGCCTGGTTTCTTATTCTGTTTTTTACTTTTTTTTTTCTTGGCCATGTTATATTGTGGGGCCTTTAAACCTGTCACCTTGATAGGAACATTGCAAGCGGCAGCATCGACAAGTGCAGACTGAGGAGTCAGACCTAAACACAGACTCAGCTGTCAGGATGGCCGAGTGGTCTAAGGCGGCAGCCTCAAGAGAGCTTGATCTTCAGTTAAGCTAAGCATCCTGGTTTGCTCATGTAGTTGTGGGTTCATATCGCACTTCTGATAGGTCTATTTTCTGCCCTTAAATCTTCCTCTGCTTGCACAGCCAGCTCCCCACAACACTATCTTTGCAAGCTGCTGTAGCATATGAAAAGAAATCCACCAACCCTCCGGCTGGGCCCTCAATCAGCATTCCATGTATTTCTGGAAGGGGCATCTCAGTCACGCCTTCTGTTAGAGCTGCACCTTATCACTGTAACTACCATGCTGGTTTCTACTTAAGCAGTTGATTCCATCGTTTGAAGTGAGGCTCTCCTGCCACTTTTGGGCAGAGAAGGCACTGCCCCTGCAACAACAACAGGCAGACAAGCTCAACCTGGGTTTCCTGGTTAGGTGGGCGGAGCAGAATGGCAATGGTCCCTCCTTGTGACTTGAAATTAACATGAAGAAGACAGAGAGGCAGCTGGGAGTAGGCAGTACCCATGCACCCCTGAACACTGTCTTGCGATTTTCACCCAATTCTGAAATGAGTCGGGAGGAAAGGAGGTGATTTTCCTATCGAAGGCCATTCTGGGAATTCAGCCACCCCGCGTCTCCCAGGTGAGTGTTTCAGGCCTGTGAGGCACTCATATAAATCTCGCCTGATCGAGCACTGAGCGAGCAATTGTGCTTGAATACAAGAGGCATGCTCCTCTGGCTCAGGCGCAAGAGATGGCAGGCCCTTCAGTGCTTCTGGTCTGGAAGTCTACGGTGCAAGGGCCCAGGTCCTGCGGAGGCGTACAACTACCAGAAAGGGTCTGCTTTTCTCATCAGCGCCACAGTTCAGCTTGCTAGCATAGGGCTTCTTGACTACCTCTTGCCTTGCTAGAGGCAAAAAAAAAACCCTTGGCACAAAACATCAATTGCTATGGCACGCTTAGAAGGAGAGTCTCCAAGTGGCCCTGCTTTTTCACAAAGACACTTCAGAAGATGTTTGAAAGGCTTTTGCAGCAGCAGGCTCGTTGGTCTAGGGGTATGATTATCGCTTTGGGTGTGAGAGGTCCCGGGTTCAAATCCCGGACGAGCCCGTGCCTTCATAGGTTCGATCTGTTTTTAAACAGGAGTATTTCTGCTTTCCACTCTTGTAAGATGCCATGGTGGAATGCATTGCATGCTTTCTACTGGTGTCGAGGCAGTTCGGCATGATGAAGGAGTGCGGGATTTCTTTCTAACTGCTTTTTTGTGTTGGAGCAGCACTTCTCGTTGGAACATGAAATGCACAGTGCTTCTCCAAAGTAATTGCAGGGCTGGTTTTGAAATCACCTCTTGGAATGAAAGTGATCCCAGTTCCTTTCTTCCAAAGGAAGAGATCCTGTCAGAAAGGCTCAGCTTTGAGCGTCATGAATATTGTCCCTTAGTCCTTGCATTCCAGTCCAAAGCATAGCCACATAAAGAAAGCAGGTGTGTCTGTTTCCAGTGCAGTGGTTCCAGTCCAATGCATAGCCACATGAAGCAAGTAAGCAGGCATGTCTGTTTCTATAGTGTAGTGGTTATCACGTTCGCCTTACACGCGAAAGGTCCCTGGTTCGAGGCCAGGCAGAAACAGCAAGTTGCTGTGCTTTATCACATTATTTGCATTTACCACCTCACCTGACAGGTAAATTGAAATTAAAGAGGCTGTGTCTATCCCTCACCATCGTGAGGTACTACGCTCCAAGGGCATCGGTCTCAACTCACCAAGAGAAGACGATACACCTTACGGCAGTCAGTTGCTCCCTTTTTGACCTTTCCATTGAAGCCTGGGCCTACTGTGGTCAAGCCAGCCAAGGAAGGAAGGTATGAGAGCGAAATGGCTTTCCTACCTTCACCAAGAACATACACCTTGAGCAAAGAAAGGGCCAGACTTACAAGGCCCTATCGCCACCGGCACATCATCTTTAGTGACGCCCCGGTGGCACTATGTACTGTGCCGTATTTACAAGACGCCGTTCAACCACGTTTTGTGGCTTAACACCACCTTGTAAATACGGCCCCTTCACACGCAGCCCTTTCCCTGGAAGGGGCGTGCAATGGGCGTTGCTCTGGGTGGGCCACTGCAACACCATAGCATTTTGATGCTGCTCCAGTTTTACGAGTTTTTGTAAATCTGTGGCAGCGCCAAAAACCAAGCGCCATACAATGGGTGTCGTTATAGTGGAGAAACGAGCAGAAATGTTTTCATTTCTCCTCATTTTTGCTCTTTCTATGTGTGCTGCACGAACATATCGCCACTGAAGATTTCTGTTGTGCAGGAAGGTGTGCCTTCCTGAACAAAAACAATTTCCCCCTCCACGCAGCCATCCTTGTACCATGGCGCAAGGATGGCTGCGTTGGTGCTCGGCAGCTAATTTAGAGCTGGCGCAGAGGGAAGCACAGGGGTGCGCTGTATTCTACTAAATACGGCGCTTCCCTGCATTTTGAAAATGACTGAGTGCGAGGCTGCCAAATTTGGCAGAGCGTCTCACTCAGTCATCCTCTTGTAATTATGGGCCAAAAGGTCTAAAGGATAGAGGCGTTTTATATCATGTTCGATGACGACCATGGAAATGACTCTAGTCATATTGCAGAAGAGAGAACCATGTGCATTTTCTTGCCTTGCGATGTATTCGCCCACTCTCTGCCCTCAACCCTAGGAGCAGGGTCTGAGCAGTGGTGCTTCTGTGCCCTCGCTCGTTGGTGTCCGGGTCCAAATCCCCAACACACCCTTTTTAGCAGAAAACACTCAAATTTTACTCAAAATACACAAAGCTTGAAGATTCCTCATTCCACTCAAAGCATTGTTGTGCAAAATATTTTTAGCCTCAGGAGAAAAAAAGGATCACCATGCCTTGGCTTCCTTCCTGCTTGCTTTCAGTGTGCTCTGTGTGATGCTTTCACAGGCTCTGGTTTCAGGCATTTAGGCATCAGATATTTGTCTCTACCCGCAGCTGTGACTTTTCAGTACATCTGAGTGTACGCTTGCTGGCTGACAACGCTGCAATTTTCACACTTACTCCTCGCTTTGCGAGCAACTGCTGATCAAGTATAGAGGCAATCGGGCAAACATATGAGGGGAATTTTGCTCCTTCAGTCAAGCCCTCATGCTTGTTTCTGTAGTGTAGTGGTTATCACGTTCGCCTAACACGCGAAAGGTCCCCGGTTCGAGACCGGGCAGAAACAATGGGCAGTGTCTGCTTTTGTGTTTGCTCCCTAAAAGCTTAGTCTCACTCAGGGATGGCCTTTAAAAACTTGTGACCTGTGTAAAACTTGTATTACTATTGCAGGCCGGTAAAAAGTTATCTGCATCTTTGCGTAGTCGTGCATGTGCCTGGTTTCTTATTCTGTTTTTTACTTTTTTTTTTCTTGGCCATGTTATATTGTGGGGCCTTTAAACCTGTCACCTTGATAGGAACATTGCAAGCGGCAGCATCGACAAGTGCAGACTGAGGAGTCAGACCTAAACACAGACTCAGCTGTCAGGATGGCCGAGTGGTCTAAGGCGGCAGCCTCAAGAGAGCTTGATCTTCAGTTAAGCTAAGCATCCTGGTTTGCTCATGTAGTTGTGGGTTCATATCGCACTTCTGATAGGTCTATTTTCTGCCCTTAAATCTTCCTCTGCTTGCACAGCCAGCTCCCCACAACACTATCTTTGCAAGCTGCTGTAGCATATGAAAAGAAATCCACCAACCCTCCGGCTGGGCCCTCAATCAGCATTCCATGTATTTCTGGAAGGGGCATCTCAGTCACGCCTTCTGTTAGAGCTGCACCTTATCACTGTAACTACCATGCTGGTTTCTACTTAAGCAGTTGATTCCATCGTTTGAAGTGAGGCTCTCCTGCCACTTTTGGGCAGAGAAGGCACTGCCCCTGCAACAACAACAGGCAGACAAGCTCAACCTGGGTTTCCTGGTTAGGTGGGCGGAGCAGAATGGCAATGGTCCCTCCTTGTGACTTGAAATTAACATGAAGAAGACAGAGAGGCAGCTGGGAGTAGGCAGTACCCATGCACCCCTGAACACTGTCTTGCGATTTTCACCCAATTCTGAAATGAGTCGGGAGGAAAGGAGGTGATTTTCCTATCGAAGGCCATTCTGGGAATTCAGCCACCCCGCGTCTCCCAGGTGAGTGTTTCAGGCCTGTGAGGCACTCATATAAATCTCGCCTGATCGAGCACTGAGCGAGCAATTGTGCTTGAATACAAGAGGCATGCTCCTCTGGCTCAGGCGCAAGAGATGGCAGGCCCTTCAGTGCTTCTGGTCTGGAAGTCTACGGTGCAAGGGCCCAGGTCCTGCGGAGGCGTACAACTACCAGAAAGGGTCTGCTTTTCTCATCAGCGCCACAGTTCAGCTTGCTAGCATAGGGCTTCTTGACTACCTCTTGCCTTGCTAGAGGCAAAAAAAAAAACCCTTGGCACAAAACATCAATTGCTATGGCACGCTTAGAAGGAGAGTCTCCAAGTGGCCCTGCTTTTTCACAAAGACACTTCAGAAGATGTTTGAAAGGCTTTTGCAGCAGCAGGCTCGTTGGTCTAGGGGTATGATTCTCGCTTTGGGTGTGAGAGGTCCCGGGTTCAAATCCCGGACGAGCCCGTGCCTTCATAGGTTCGATCTGTTTTTAAACAGGAGTATTTCTGCTTTCCACTCTTGTAAGATGCCATGGTGGAATGCATTGCATGCTTTCTACTGGTGTCGAGGCAGTTCGGCATGATGAAGGAGTGCGGGATTTCTTTCTAACTGCTTTTTTGTGTTGGAGCAGCACTTCTCGTTGGAACATGAAATGCACAGTGCTTCTCCAAAGTAATTGCAGGGCTGGTTTTGAAATCACCTCTTGGAATGAAAGTGATCCCAGTTCCTTTCTTCCAAAGGAAGAGATCCTGTCAGAAAGGCTCAGCTTTGAGCGTCATGAATATTGTCCCTTAGTCCTTGCATTCCAGTCCAAAGCATAGCCACATAAAGAAAGCAGGTGTGTCTGTTTCCAGTGCAGTGGTTCCAGTCCAATGCATAGCCACATGAAGCAAATAAGCAGGCATGTCTGTTTCTGTAGTGTAGTGGTTATCACGTTCGCCTTACACGCGAAAGGTCCCTGGTTCGAGGCCAGGCAGAAACAGCAAGTTGCTGTGCTTTATCACATTATTTGCATTTACCACCTCACCTGACAGGTAAATTGAAATTAAAGAGGCTGTGTCTATCCCTCACCATCGTGAGGTACTACGCTCCAAGGGCATCGGTCTCAACTCACCAAGAGAAGACGATACACCTTACGGCAGTCAGTTGCTCCCTTTTTGACCTTTCCATTGAAGCCTGGGCCTACTGTGGTCAAGCCAGCCAAGGAAGAAGGTATGAGAGCGAAAATGGCTTTCCTACCTTCACCAAGAACATACACCTTGAGCAAAGAAAGGGCCAGACTTACAAGGCCCTATCGCCACCGGCACATCATCTTTAGTGACGCCCCGGTGGCACTATGTACTGTGCCGTATTTACAAGACGCCGTTCAACCACGTTTTGTGGCTTAACACCACCTTGTAAATACGGCCCCTTCACACGCAGCCCTTTCCCTGGAAGGGGCGTGCAATGGGCGTTGCTCTGGGTGGGCCACTGCAACACCATAGCATTTTGATGCTGCTCCAGTTTTACGAGTTTTTGTAAATCTGTGGCAGCGCCAAAATCCAAGCGCCATACAATGGGTGTCGTTATAGTGGAGAAACGAGCAGAAATGTTTTCATTTCTCCTCATTTTTGCTCTTTCTATGTGTGCTGCACGAACATATCGCCACTGAAGATTTCTGTTGTGCAGGAAGGTGTGCCTTCCTGAACAAAAACAATTTCCCCCTCCACGCAGCCATCCTTGTACCATGGCGCAAGGATGGCTGCGTTGGTGCTCGGCAGCTAATTTAGAGCTGGCGCAGAGGGAAGCACAGGGGTGCGCTGTATTCTACTAAATACGGCGCTTCCCTGCATTTTGAAAATGACTGAGTGCGAGGCTGCCAAATTTGGCAGAGCGTCTCACTCAGTCATCCTCTTGTAATTATGGGCCAAAAGGTCTAAAGGATAGAGGCGTTTTATGTCATGTTCGATGACGACCATGGAAATGACTCTAGTCATATTGCAGAAGAGAGAACCATGTGCATTTTCTTGCCTTGCGATGTATTCGCCCACTCTCTGCCCTCAACCCTAGGAGCAGGGTCTGAGCAGTGGTGCTTCTGTGCCCTCGCTCGTTGGTGTCCGGGTCCAAATCCCCAACACACCCTTTTTAGCAGAAAACACACAAATTTTACTCAAAATACACAAAGCTTGAAGATTCCTCATTCCACTCAAAGCATTGTTGTGCAAAATATTTTTAGCCTCAGGAGAAAAAAAGGATCACCATGCCTTGGCTTCCTTCCTGCTTGCTTTCAGTGTGCTCTGTGTGATGCTTTCACAGGCTCTGGTTTCAGGCATTTAGGCATCAGATATTTGTCTCTACCCGCAGCTGTGACTTTTCAGTACATCTGAGTGTACGCTTGCTGGCTGACAACGCTGCAATTTTCACACTTACTCCTCGCTTTGCGAGCAACTGCTGATCAAGTATAGAGGCAATCGGGCAAACATATGAGGGGAATTTTGCTCCTTCAGTCAAGCCCTCATGCTTGTTTCTGTAGTGTAGTGGTTATCACGTTCGCCTAACACGCGAAAGGTCCCTGGTTCGAGACCGGGCAGAAACAATGGGCAGTGTCTGCTTTTGTGTTTGCTCCCTAAAAGCTTAGTCTCACTCAGGGATGGCCTTTAAAAACTTGTGACCTGTGTAAAACTTGTATTACTATTGCAGGCCGGTAAAAAGTTATCTGCATCTTTGCGTAGTCGTGCATGTGCCTGGTTTCTTATTCTGTTTTTAACTTTTTTTTTTCTTGGCCATGTTATATTGTGGGGCCTTTAAACCTGTCACCTTGATAGGAACATTGCAAGCGGCAGCATCGACAAGTGCAGACTGAGGAGTCAGACCTAAACACAGACTCAGCTGTCAGGATGGCCGAGTGGTCTAAGGCGGCAGCCTCAAGAGAGCTTGATCTTCAGTTAAGCTAAGCATCCTGGTTTGCTCATGTAGTTGTGGGTTCATATCGCACTTCTGATAGGTCTATTTTCTGCCCTTAAATCTTCCTCTGCTTGCACAGCCAGCTCCCCACAACACTATCTTTGCAAGCTGCTGTAGCATATGAAAAGAAATCCACCAACCCTCCGGCTGGGCCCTCAATCAGCATTCCATGTATTTCTGGAAGGGGCATCTCAGTCACGCCTTCTGTTAGAGCTGCACCTTATCACTGTAACTACCATGCTGGTTTCTACTTAAGCAGTTGATTCCATCGTTTGAAGTGAGGCTCTCCTGCCACTTTTGGGCAGAGAAGGCACTGCCCCTGCGACAACAACAGGCAGACAAGCTCAACCTGGGTTTCCTGGTTAGGTGGGCGGAGCAGAATGGCAATGGTCCCTCCTTGTGACTTGAAATTAACATGAAGAAGACAGAGAGGCAGCTGGGAGTAGGCAGTACCCATGCACCCCTGAACACTGTCTTGCGATTTTCACCCAATTCTGAAATGAGTCGGGAGGAAAGGAGGTGATTTTCCTATCGAAGGCCATTCTGGGAATTCAGCCACCCCGCGTCTCCCAGGTGAGTGTTTCAGGCCTGTGAGGCACTCATATAAATCTCGCCTGATCGAGCACTGAGCGAGCAATTGTGCTTGAATACAAGAGGCATGCTCCTCTGGCTCAGGCGCAAGAGATGGCAGGCCCTTCAGTGCTTCTGGTCTGGAAGTCTACGGTGCAAGGGCCCAGGTCCTGCGGAGGCGTACAACTACCAGAAAGGGTCTGCTTTTCTCATCAGCGCCACAGTTCAGCTTGCTAGCATAGGGCTTCTTCACTACCTCTTGCCTTGCTAGAGGCAAAAAAAAAACCCTTGGCACAAAACATCAATTGCTATGGCACGCTTAGAAGGAGAGTCTCCAAGTGGCCCTGCTTTTTCACAAAGACACTTCAGAAGATGTTTGAAAGGCTTTTGCAGCAGCAGGCTCGTTGGTCTAGGGGTATGATTCTCGCTTTGGGTGTGAGAGGTCCCGGGTTCAAATCCCGGACGAGCCCGTGCCTTCATAGGTTCGATCTGTTTTTAAACAGGAGTATTTCTGCTTTCCACTCTTGTAAGATGCCATGGTGGAATGCATTGCATGCTTTCTACTGGTGTCGAGGCAGTTCGGCATGATGAAGGAGTGCGGGATTTCTTTCTAACTGCTTTTTTGTGTTGGAGCAGCACTTCTCGTTGGAACATGAAATGCACAGTGCTTCTCCAAAGTAATTGCAGGGCTGGTTTTGAAATCACCTCTTGGAATGAAAGTGATCCCAGTTCCTTTCTTCCAAAGGAAGAGATCCTGTCAGAAAGGCTCAGCTTTGAGCGTCATGAATATTGTCCCTTAGTCCTTGCATTCCAGTCCAAAGCATAGCCACATAAAGAAAGCAGGTGTGTCTGTTTCCAGTGCAGTGGTTCCAGTCCAATGCATAGCCACATGAAGCAAGTAAGCAGGCATGTCTGTTTCTATAGTGTAGTGGTTATCACGTTCGCCTTACACGCGAAAGGTCCCTGGTTCGAGGCCAGGCAGAAACAGCAAGTTGCTGTGCTTTATCACATTATTTGCATTTACCACCTCACCTGACAGGTAAATTGAAATTAAAGAGGCTGTGTCTATCCCTCACCATCGTGAGGTACTACGCTCCAAGGGCATCGGTCTCAACTCACCAAGAGAAGACGATACACCTTACGGCAGTCAGTTGCTCCCTTTTTGACCTTTCCATTGAAGCCTGGGCCTACTGTGGTCAAGCCAGCCAAGGAAGGAAGGTATGAGAGCGAAAATGGCTTTCCTACCTTCACCAAGAACATACACCTTGAGCAAAGAAAGGGCCAGACTTACAAGGCCCTATCGCCACCGGCACATCATCTTTAGTGACGCCCCGGTGGCACTATGTACTGTGCCGTATTTACAAGACGCCGTTCAACCACGTTTTGTGGCTTAACACCACCTTGTAAATACGGCCCCTTCACACGCAGCCCTTTCCCTGGAAGGGGCGTGCAATGGGCGTTGCTCTGGGTGGGCCACTGCAACACCATAGCATTTTGATGCTGCTCCAGTTTTACGAGTTTTTGTAAATCTGTGGCAGCGCCAAAATCCAAGCGCCATACAATGGGTGTCGTTATAGTGGAGAAACGAGCAGAAATGTTTTCATTTCTCCTCATTTTTGCTCTTTCTATGTGTGCTGCACGAACATATCGCCACTGAAGATTTCTGTTGTGCAGGAAGGTGTGCCTTCCTGAACAAAAACAATTTCCCCCTCCACGCAGCCATCCTTGTACCATGGCGCAAGGATGGCTGCGTTGGTGCTCGGCAGCTAATTTAGAGCTGGCGCAGAGGGAAGCACAGGGGTGCGCTGTATTCTACTAAATACGGCGCTTCCCTGCATTTTGAAAATGACTGAGTGCGAGGCTGCCAAATTTGGCAGAGCGTCTCACTCAGTCATCCTCTTGTAATTATGGGCCAAAAGGTCTAAAGGATAGAGGCGTTTTATGTCATGTTCGATGACGACCATGGAAATGACTCTAGTCATATTGCAGAAGAGAGAACCATGTGCATTTTCTTGCCTTGCGATGTATTCGCCCACTCTCTGCCCTCAACCCTAGGAGCAGGGTCTGAGCAGTGGTGCTTCTGTGCCCTCGCTCGTTGGTGTCCGGGTCCAAATCCCCAACACACCCTTTTTAGCAGAAAACACACAAATTTTACTCAAAATACACAAAGCTTGAAGATTCCTCATTCCACTCAAAGCATTGTTGTGCAAAATATTTTTAGCCTCAGGAGAAAAAAAGGATCACCATGCCTTGGCTTCCTTCCTGCTTGCTTTCAGTGTGCTCTGTGTGATGCTTTCACAGGCTCTGGTTTCAGGCATTTAGGCATCAGATATTTGTCTCTACCCGCAGCTGTGACTTTTCAGTACATCTGAGTGTACGCTTGCTGGCTGACAACGCTGCAATTTTCACACTTACTCCTCGCTTTGCGAGCAACTGCTGATCAAGTATAGAGGCAATCGGGCAAACATATGAGGGGAATTTTGCTCCTTCAGTCAAGCCCTCATGCTTGTTTCTGTAGTGTAGTGGTTATCACGTTCGCCTAACACGCGAAAGGTCCCCGGTTCGAGACCGGGCAGAAACAATGGGCAGTGTCTGCTTTTGTGTTTGCTCCCTAAAAGCTTAGTCTCACTCAGGGATGGCCTTTAAAAACTTGTGACCTGTGTAAAACTTGTATTACTATTGCAGGCCGGTAAAAAGTTATCTACATCTTTGCGTAGTCGTGCATGTGCCTGGTTTCTTATTCTGTTTTTTACTTTTTTTTTTCTTGGCCATGTTATATTGTGGGGCCTTTAAACCTGTCACCTTGATAGGAACATTGCAAGCGGCAGCATCGACAAGTGCAGACTGAGGAGTCAGACCTAAACACAGACTCAGCTGTCAGGATGGCCGAGTGGTCTAAGGCGGCAGCCTCAAGAGAGCTTGATCTTCAGTTAAGCTAAGCATCCTGGTTTGCTCATGTAGTTGTGGGTTCATATCGCACTTCTGATAGGTCTATTTTCTGCCCTTAAATCTTCCTCTGCTTGCACAGCCAGCTCCCCACAACACTATCTTTGCAAGCTGCTGTAGCATATGAAAAGAAATCCACCAACCCTCCGGCTGGGCCCTCAATCAGCATTCCATGTATTTCTGGAAGGGGCATCTCAGTCACGCCTTCTGTTAGAGCTGCACCTTATCACTGTAACTACCATGCTGGTTTCTACTTAAGCAGTTGATTCCATCGTTTGAAGTGAGGCTCTCCTGCCACTTTTGGGCAGAGAAGGCACTGCCCCTGCAACAACAACAGGCAGACAAGCTCAACCTGGGTTTCCTGGTTAGGTGGGCGGAGCAGAATGGCAATGGTCCCTCCTTGTGACTTGAAATTAACATGAAGAAGACAGAGAGGCAGCTGGGAGTAGGCAGTACCCATGCACCCCTGAACACTGTCTTGCGATTTTCACCCAATTCTGAAATGAGTCGGGAGGAAAGGAGGTGATTTTCCTATCGAAGGCCATTCTGGGAATTCAGCCACCCCGCGTCTCCCAGGTGAGTGTTTCAGGCCTGTGAGGCACTCATATAAATCTCGCCTGATCGAGCACTGAGCGAGCAATTGTGCTTGAATACAAGAGGCATGCTCCTCTGGCTCAGGCGCAAGAGATGGCAGGCCCTTCAGTGCTTCTGGTCTGGAAGTCTACGGTGCAAGGGCCCAGGTCCTGCGGAGGCGTACAACTACCAGAAAGGGTCTGCTTTTCTCATCAGCGCCACAGTTCAGCTTGCTAGCATAGGGCTTCTTCACTACCTCTTGCCTTGCTAGAGGCAAAAAAAAAACCCTTGGCACAAAACATCAATTGCTATGGCACGCTTAGAAGGAGAGTCTCCAAGTGGCCCTGCTTTTTCACAAAGACACTTCAGAAGATGTTTGAAAGGCTTTTGCAGCAGCAGGCTCGTTGGTCTAGGGGTATGATTCTCGCTTTGGGTGTGAGAGGTCCCGAGTTCAAATCCCGGACGAGCCCGTGCCTTCATAGGTTCGATCTGTTTTTAAACAGGAGTATTTCTGCTTTCCACTCTTGTAAGATGCCATGGTGGAATGCATTGCATGCTTTCTACTGGTGTCGAGGCAGTTCGGCATGATGAAGGAGTGCGGGATTTCTTTCTAACTGCTTTTTTGTGTTGGAGCAGCACTTCTCGTTGGAACATGAAATGCACAGTGCTTCTCCAAAGTAATTGCAGGGCTGGTTTTGAAATCACCTCTTGGAATGAAAGTGATCCCAGTTCCTTTCTTCCAAAGGAAGAGATCCTGTCAGAAAGGCTCAGCTTTGAGCGTCATGAATATTGTCCCTTAGTCCTTGCATTCCAGTCCAAAGCATAGCCACATAAAGAAAGCAGGTGTGTCTGTTTCCAGTGCAGTGGTTCCAGTCCAATGCATAGCCACATGAAGCAAGTAAGCAGGCATGTCTGTTTCTATAGTGTAGTGGTTATCACGTTCGCCTTACACGCGAAAGGTCCCTGGTTCGAGGCCAGGCAGAAACAGCAAGTTGCTGTGCTTTATCACATTATTTGCATTTACCACCTCACCTGACAGGTAAATTGAAATTAAAGAGGCTGTGTCTATCCCTCTCCATCGTGAGGTACTACGCTCCAAGGGCATCGGTCTCAACTCACCAAGAGAAGACGATACACCTTACGGCAGTCAGTTGCTCCCTTTTTGACCTTTCCATTGAAGCCTGGGCCTACTGTGGTCAAGCCAGCCAAGGAAGGAAGGTATGAGAGCGAAAATGGCTTTCCTACCTTCACCAAGAACATACACCTTGAGCAAAGAAAGGGCCAGACTTACAAGGCCCTATCGCCACCGGCACATCATCTTTAGTGACGCCCCGGTGGCACTATGTACTGTGCCGTATTTACAAGACGCCGTTCAACCACGTTTTGTGGCTTAACACCACCTTGTAAATACGGCCCCTTCACACGCAGCCCTTTCCCTGGAAGGGGCGTGCAATGGGCGTTGCTCTGGGTGGGCCACTGCAACACCATAGCATTTTGATGCTGCTCCAGTTTTACGAGTTTTTGTAAATCTGTGGCAGCGCCAAAAACCAAGCGCCATACAATGGGTGTCGTTATAGTGGAGAAACGAGCAGAAATGTTTTCATTTCTCCTAATTTTTGCTCTTTCTATGTGTGCTGCACGAACATATCGCCACTGAAGATTTCTGTTGTGCAGGAAGGTGTGCCTTCCTGAACAAAAACAATTTCCCCCTCCACGCAGCCATCCTTGTACCATGGCGCAAGGATGGCTGCGTTGGTGCTCGGCAGCTAATTTAGAGCTGGCGCAGAGGGAAGCACAGGGGTGCGCTGTATTCTACTAAATACGGCGCTTCCCTGCATTTTGAAAATGACTGAGTGCGAGGCTGCCAAATTTGGCAGAGCGTCTCACTCAGTCATCCTCTTGTAATTATGGGCCAAAAGGTCTAAAGGATAGAGGCGTTTTATGTCATGTTCGATGACGACCATGGAAATGACTCTAGTCATATTGCAGAAGAGAGAACCATGTGCATTTTCTTGCCTTGCGATGTATTTGCCCACTCTCTGCCCTCAACCCTAGGAGCAGGGTCTGAGCAGTGGTGCTTCTGTGCCCTCGCTCGTTGGTGTCCGGGTCTAAATCCCCAACACACCCTTTTTAGCAGAAAACACTCAAATTTTACTCAAAATACACAAAGCTTGAAGATTCCTCATTCCACTCAAAGCATTGTTGTGCAAAATATTTTTAGCCTCAGGAGAAAAAAAGGATCACCATGCCTTGGCTTCCTTCCTGCTTGCTTTCAGTGTGCTCTGTGTGATGCTTTCACAGGCTCTGGTTTCAGGCATTTAGGCATCAGATATTTGTCTCTACCCGCAGCTGTGACTTTTCAGTACATCTGAGTGTACGCTTGCTGGCTGACAACGCTGCAATTTTCACACTTACTCCTCGCTTTGCGAGCAACTGCTGATCAAGTATAGAGGCAATCGGGCAAACATATGAGGGGAATTTTGCTCCTTCAGTCAAGCCCTCATGCTTGTTTCTGTAGTGTAGTGGTTATCACGTTCGCCTAACACGCGAAAGGTCCCTGGTTTGAGACCGGGCAGAAACAATGGGCAGTGTCTGCTTTTGTGTTTGCTCCCTAAAAGCTTAGTCTCACTCAGGGATGGCCTTTAAAAACTTGTGACCTGTGTAAAACTTGTATTACTATTGCAGGCCGGTAAAAAGTTATCTGCATCTTTCCGTAGTCGTGCATGTGCCTGGTTTCTTATTCTGTTTTTTACTTTTTTTTTTCTTGGCCATGTTATATTGTGGGGCCTTTAAACCTGTCACCTTGATAGGAACATTGCAAGCGGCAGCATCGACAAGTGCAGACTGAGGAGTCAGACCTAAACACAGACTCAGCTGTCAGGATGGCCGAGTGGTCTAAGGCGGCAGCCTCAAGAGAGCTTGATCTTCAGTTAAGCTAAGCATCCTGGTTTGCTCATGTAGTTGTGGGTTCATATCGCACTTCTGATAGGTCTATTTTCTGCCCTTAAATCTTCCTCTGCTTGCACAGCCAGCTCCCCACAACACTATCTTTGCAAGCTGCTGTAGCATATGAAAAGAAATCCACCAACCCTCCGGCTGGGCCCTCAATCAGCATTCCATGTATTTCTGGAAGGGGCATCTCAGTCACGCCTTCTGTTAGAGCTGCACCTTATCACTGTAACTACCATGCTGGTTTCTACTTAAGCAGTTGATTCCATCGTTTGAAGTGAGGCTCTCCTGCCACTTTTGGGCAGAGAAGGCACTGCCCCTGCAACAACAACAGGCAGACAAGCTCAACCTGGGTTTCCTGGTTAGGTGGGCGGAGCAGAATGGCAATGGTCCCTCCTTGTGACTTGAAATTAACATGAAGAAGACAGAGAGGCAGCTGGGAGTAGGCAGTACCCATGCACCCCTGAACACTGTCTTGCGATTTTCACCCAATTCTGAAATGAGTCGGGAGGAAAGGAGGTGATTTTCCTATCGAAGGCCATTCTGGGAATTCAGCCACCCCGCGTCTCCCAGGTGAGTGTTTCAGGCCTGTGAGGCACTCATATAAATCTCGCCTGATCGAGCACTGAGCGAGCAATTGTGCTTGAATACAAGAGGCATGCTCCTCTGGCTCAGGCGCAAGAGATGGCAGGCCCTTCAGTGCTTCTGGTCTGGAAGTCTACGGTGCAAGGGCCCAGGTCCTGCGGAGGCGTACAACTACCAGAAAGGGTCTGCTTTTCTCATCAGCGCCACAGTTCAGCTTGCTAGCATAGGGCTTCTTGACTACCTCTTGCCTTGCTAGAGGCAAAAAAAAAACCCTTGGCACAAAACATCAATTGCTATGGCACGCTTAGAAGGAGAGTCTCCAAGTGGCCCTGCTTTTTCACAAAGACACTTCAGAAGATGTTTGAAAGGCTTTTGCAGCAGCAGGCTCGTTGGTCTAGGGGTATGATTCTCGCTTTGGGTGTGAGAGGTCCCGGGTTCAAATCCCGGACGAGCCCGTGCCTTCATAGGTTCGATCTGTTTTTAAACAGGAGTATTTCTGCTTTCCACTCTTGTAAGATGCCATGGTGGAATGCATTGCATGCTTTCTACTGGTGTCGAGGCAGTTCGGCATGATGAAGGAGTGCGGGATTTCTTTCTAACTGCTTTTTTGTGTTGGAGCAGCACTTCTCGTTGGAACATGAAATGCACAGTGCTTCTCCAAAGTAATTGCAGGGCTGGTTTTGAAATCACCTCTTGGAATGAAAGTGATCCCAGTTCCTTTCTTCCAAAGGAAGAGATCCTGTCAGAAAGGCTCAGCTTTGAGCGTCATGAATATTGTCCCTTAGTCCTTGCATTCCAGTCCAAAGCATAGCCACATAAAGAAAGCAGGTGTGTCTGTTTCCAGTGCAGTGGTTCCAGTCCAATGCATAGCCACATGAAGCAAATAAGCAGGCATGTCTGTTTCTGTAGTGTAGTGGTTATCACGTTCGCCTTACACGCGAAAGGTCCCTGGTTCGAGGCCAGGCAGAAACAGCAAGTTGCTGTGCTTTATCACATTATTTGCATTTACCATCTCACCTGACAGGTAAATTGAAATTAAAGAGGCTGTGTCTATCCCTCACCATCGTGAGGTACTACGCTCCAAGGGCATCGGTCTCAACTCACCAAGAGAAGACGATACACCTTACGGCAGTCAGTTGCTCCCTTTTTGACCTTTCCATTGAAGCCTGGGCCTACTGTGGTCAAGCCAGCCAAGGAAGGAAGGTATGAGAGCGAAAATGGCTTTCCTACCTTCACCAAGAACATACACCTTGAGCAAAGAAAGGGCCAGACTTACAAGGCCCTATCGCCACCGGCACATCATCTTTAGTGACGCCCCGGTGGCACTATGTACTGTGCCGTATTTACAAGACGCCGTTCAACCACGTTTTGTGGCTTAACACCACCTTGTAAATACGGCCCCTTCACACGCAGCCCTTTCCCTGGAAGGGGCGTGCAATGGGCGTTGCTCTGGGTGGGCCACTGCAACACCATAGCATTTTGATGCTGCTCCAGTTTTACGAGTTTTTGTAAATCTGTGGCAGCGCCAAAATCCAAGCGCCATACAATGGGTGTCGTTATAGTGGAGAAACGAGCAGAAATGTTTTCATTTCTCCTCATTTTTGCTCTTTCTATGTGTGCTGCACGAACATATCGCCACTGAAGATTTCTGTTGTGCAGGAAGGTGTGCCTTCCTGAACAAAAACAATTTCCCCCTCCACGCAGCCATCCTTGTACCATGGCGCAAGGATGGCTGCGTTGGTGCTCGGCAGCTAATTTAGAGCTGGCGCAGAGGGAAGCACAGGGGTGCGCTGTATTCTACTAAATACGGCGCTTCCCTGCATTTTGAAAATGACTGAGTGCGAGGCTGCCAAATTTGGCAGAGCGTCTCACTCAGTCATCCTCTTGTAATTATGGGCCAAAAGGTCTAAAGGATAGAGGCGTTTTATGTCATGTTCGATGACGACCATGGAAATGACTCTAGTCATATTGCAGAAGAGAGAACCATGTGCATTTTCTTGCCTTGCGATGTATTCGCCCACTCTCTGCCCTCAACCCTAGGAGCAGGGTCTGAGCAGTGGTGCTTCTGTGCCCTCGCTCGTTGGTGTCCGGGTCCAAATCCCCAACACACCCTTTTTAGCAGAAAACACACAAATTTTACTCAAAATACACAAAGCTTGAAGATTCCTCATTCCACTCAAAGCATTGTTGTGCAAAATATTTTTAGCCTCAGGAGAAAAAAAGGATCACCATGCCTTGGCTTCCTTCCTGCTTGCTTTCAGTGTGCTCTGTGTGATGCTTTCACAGGCTCTGGTTTCAGGCATTTAGGCATCAGATATTTGTCTCTACCCGCAGCTGTGACTTTTCAGTACATCTGAGTGTACGCTTGCTGGCTGACAACGCTGCAATTTTCACACTTACTCCTCGCTTTGCGAGCAACTGCTGATCAAGTATAGAGGCAATCGGGCAAACATATGAGGGGAATTTTGCTCCTTCAGTCAAGCCCTCATGCTTGTTTCTGTAGTGTAGTGGTTATCACGTTCGCCTAACACGCGAAAGGTCCCCGGTTCGAGACCGGGCAGAAACAATGGGCAGTGTCTGCTTTTGTGTTTGCTCCCTAAAAGCTTAGTCTCACTCAGGGATGGCCTTTAAAAACTTGTGACCTGTGTAAAACTTGTATTACTATTGCAGGCCGGTAAAAAGTTATCTGCATCTTTGCGTAGTCGTGCATGTGCCTGGTTTCTTATTCTGTTTTTTACTTTTTTTTTTCTTGGCCATGTTATATTGTGGGGCCTTTAAACCTGTCACCTTGATAGGAACATTGCAAGCGGCAGCATCGACAAGTGCAGACTGAGGAGTCAGACCTAAACACAGACTCAGCTGTCAGGATGGCCGAGTGGTCTAAGGCGGCAGCCTCAAGAGAGCTTGATCTTCAGTTAAGCTAAGCATCCTGGTTTGCTCATGTAGTTGTGGGTTCATATCGCACTTCTGATAGGTCTATTTTCTGCCCTTAAATCTTCCTCTGCTTGCACAGCCAGCTCCCCACAACACTATCTTTGCAAGCTGCTGTAGCATATGAAAAGAAATCCACCAACCCTCCGGCTGGGCCCTCAATCAGCATTCCATGTATTTCTGGAAGGGGCATCTCAGTCACGCCTTCTGTTAGAGCTGCACCTTATCACTGTAACTACCATGCTGGTTTCTACTTAAGCAGTTGATTCCATCGTTTGAAGTGAGGCTCTCCTGCCACTTTTGGGCAGAGAAGGCACTGCCCCTGCAACAACAACAGGCAGACAAGCTCAACCTGGGTTTCCTGGTTAGGTGGGCGGAGCAGAATGGCAATGGTCCCTCCTTGTGACTTGAAATTAACATGAAGAAGACAGAGAGGCAGCTGGGAGTAGGCAGTACCCATGCACCCCTGAACACTGTCTTGCGATTTTCACCCAATTCTGAAATGAGTCGGGAGGAAAGGAGGTGATTTTCCTATCGAAGGCCATTCTGGGAATTCAGCCACCCCGCGTCTCCCAGGTGAGTGTTTCAGGCCTGTGAGGCACTCATATAAATCTCGCCTGATCGAGCACTGAGCGAGCAATTGTGCTTGAATACAAGAGGCATGCTCCTCTGGCTCAGGCGCAAGAGATGGCAGGCCCTTCAGTGCTTCTGGTCTGGAAGTCTACGGTGCAAGGGCCCAGGTCCTGCGGAGGCGTACAACTACCAGAAAGGGTCTGCTTTTCTCATCAGCGCCACAGTTCAGCTTGCTAGCATAGGGCTTCTTGACTACCTCTTGCCTTGCTAGAGGCAAAAAAAAACCCCTTGGCACAAAACATCAATTGCTATGGCACGCTTAGAAGGAGAGTCTCCAAGTGGCCCTGCTTTTTCACAAAGACACTTCAGAAGATGTTTGAAAGGCTTTTGCAGCAGCAGGCTCGTTGGTCTAGGGGTATGATTCTCGCTTTGGGTGTGAGAGGTCCCGGGTTCAAATCCCGGACGAGCCCGTGCCTTCATAGGTTCGATCTGTTTTTAAACAGGAGTATTTCTGCTTTCCACTCTTGTAAGATGCCATGGTGGAATGCATTGCATGCTTTCTACTGGTGTCGAGGCAGTTCGGCATGATGAAGGAGTGCGGGATTTCTTTCTAACTGCTTTTTTGTGTTGGAGCAGCACTTCTCGTTGGAACATGAAATGCACAGTGCTTCTCCAAAGTAATTGCAGGGCTGGTTTTGAAATCACCTCTTGGAATGAAAGTGATCCCAGTTCCTTTCTTCCAAAGGAAGAGATCCTGTCAGAAAGGCTCAGCTTTGAGCGTCATGAATATTGTCCCTTAGTCCTTGCATTCCAGTCCAAAGCATAGCCACATAAAGAAAGCAGGTGTGTCTGTTTCCAGTGCAGTGGTTCCAGTCCAATGCATAGCCACATGAAGCAAGTAAGCAGGCATGTCTGTTTCTATAGTGTAGTGGTTATCACGTTCGCCTTACACGCGAAAGGTCCCTGGTTCGAGGCCAGGCAGAAACAGCAAGTTGCTGTGCTTTATCACATTATTTGCATTTACCACCTCACCTGACAGGTAAATTGAAATTAAAGAGGCTGTGTCTATCCCTCACCATCGTGAGGTACTACGCTCCAAGGGCATCGGTCTCAATTCACCAAGAGAAGACGATACACCTTACGGCAGTCAGTTGCTCCCTTTTTGACCTTTCCATTGAAGCCTGGGCCTACTGTGGTCAAGCCAGCCAAGGAAGGAAGGTATGAGAGCGAAAATGGCTTTCCTACCTTCACCAAGAACATACACCTTGAGCAAAGAAAGGGCCAGACTTACAAGGCCCTATCGCCACCGGCACATCATCTTTAGTGACGCCCCGGTGGCACTATGTACTGTGCCGTATTTACAAGACGCCGTTCAACCACGTTTTGTGGCTTAACACCACCTTGTAAATACGGCCCCTTCACACGCAGCCCTTTCCCTGGAAGGGGCGTGCAATGGGCGTTGCTCTGGGTGGGCCACTGCAACACCATAGCATTTTGATGCTGCTCCAGTTTTACGAGTTTTTGTAAATCTGTGGCAGCGCCAAAAACCAAGCGCCATACAATGGGTGTCGTTATAGTGGAGAAACGAGCAGAAATGTTTTCATTTCTCCTCATTTTTGCTCTTTCTATGTGTGCTGCACGAACATATCGCCACTGAAGATTTCTGTTGTGCAGGAAGGTGTGCCTTCCTGAACAAAAACAATTTCCCCCTCCACGCAGCCATCCTTGTACCATGGCGCAAGGATGGCTGCGTTGGTGCTCGGCAGCTAATTTAGAGCTGGCGCAGAGGGAAGCACAGGGGTGCGCTGTATTCTACTAAATACGGCGCTTCCCTGCATTTTGAAAATGACTGAGTGCGAGGCTGCCAAATTTGGCAGAGCGTCTCACTCAGTCATCCTCTTGTAATTATGGGCCAAAAGGTCTAAAGGATAGAGGCGTTTTATGTCATGTTCGATGACGACCATGGAAATGACTCTAGTCATATTGCAGAAGAGAGAACCATGTGCATTTTCTTGCCTTGCGATGTATTCGCCCACTCTCTGCCCTCAACCCTAGGAGCAGGGTCTGAGCAGTGGTGCTTCTGTGCCCTCGCTCGTTGGTGTCCGGGTCCAAATCCCCAACACACCCTTTTTAGCAGAAAACACTCAAATTTTACTCAAAATACACAAAGCTTGAAGATTCCTCATTCCACTCAAAGCATTGTTGTGCAAAATATTTTTAGCCTCAGGAGAAAAAAAGGATCACCATGCCTTGGCTTCCTTCCTGCTTGCTTTCAGTGTGCTCTGTGTGATGCTTTCACAGGCTCTGGTTTCAGGCATTTAGGCATCAGATATTTGTCTCTACCCGCAGCTGTGACTTTTCAGTACATCTGAGTGTACGCTTGCTGGCTGACAACGCTGCAATTTTCACACTTACTCCTCGCTTTGCGAGCAACTGCTGATCAAGTATAGAGGCAATCGGGCAAACATATGAGGGGAATTTTGCTCCTTCAGTCAAGCCCTCATGCTTGTTTCTGTAGTGTAGTGGTTATCACGTTTGCCTAACACGCGAAAGGTCCCCGGTTCGAGACCGGGCAGAAACAATGGGCAGTGTCTGCTTTTGTGTTTGCTCCCTAAAAGCTTAGTCTCACTCAGGGATGGCCTTTAAAAACTTGTGACCTGTGTAAAACTTGTATTACTATTGCAGGCCGGTAAAAAGTTATCTGCATCTTTGCGTAGTCGTGCATGTGCCTGGTTTCTTATTCTGTTTTTTACTTTTTTTTTTCTTGGCCATGTTATATTGTGGGGCCTTTAAACCTGTCACCTTGATAGGAACATTGCAAGCGGCAGCATCGACAAGTGCAGACTGAGGAGTCAGACCTAAACACAGACTCAGCTGTCAGGATGGCCGAGTGGTCTAAGGCGGCAGCCTCAAGAGAGCTTGATCTTCAGTTAAGCTAAGCATCCTGGTTTGCTCATGTAGTTGTGGGTTCATATCGCACTTCTGATAGGTCTATTTTCTGCCCTTAAATCTTCCTCTGCTTGCACAGCCAGCTCCCCACAACACTATCTTTGCAAGCTGCTGTAGCATATGAAAAGAAATCCACCAACCCTGCGGCTGGGCCCTCAATCAGCATTCCATGTATTTCTGGAAGGGGCATCTCAGTCACGCCTTCTGTTAGAGCTGCACCTTATCACTGTAACTACCATGCTGGTTTCTACTTAAGCAGTTGATTCCATCGTTTGAAGTGAGGCTCTCCTGCCACTTTTGGGCAGAGAAGGCACTGCCCCTGCAACAACAACAGGCAGACAAGCTCAACCTGGGTTTCCTGGTTAGGTGGGCGGAGCAGAATGGCAATGGTCCCTCCTTGTGACTTGAAATTAACATGAAGAAGACAGAGAGGCAGCTGGGAGTAGGCAGTACCCATGCACCCCTGAACACTGTCTTGCGATTTTCACCCAATTCTGAAATGAGTCGGGAGGAAAGGAGGTGATTTTCCTATCGAAGGCCATTCTGGGAATTCAGCCACCCCGCGTCTCCCAGGTGAGTGTTTCAGGCCTGTGAGGCACTCATATAAATCTCGCCTGATCGAGCACTGAGCGAGCAATTGTGCTTGAATACAAGAGGCATGCTCCTCTGGCTCAGGCGCAAGAGATGGCAGGCCCTTCAGTGCTTCTGGTCTGGAAGTCTACGGTGCAAGGGCCCAGGTCCTGCGGAGGCGTACAACTACCAGAAAGGGTCTGCTTTTCTCATCAGCGCCACAGTTCAGCTTGCTAGCATAGGGCTTCTTGACTACCTCTTGCCTTGCTAGAGGCAAAAAAAAAACCCTTGGCACAAAACATCAATTGCTATGGCACGCTTAGAAGGAGAGTCTCCAAGTGGCCCTGCTTTTTCACAAAGACACTTCAGAAGATGTTTGAAAGGCTTTTGCAGCAGCAGGCTCGTTGGTCTAGGGGTATGATTCTCGCTTTGGGTGTGAGAGGTCCCGGGTTCAAATCCCGGACGAGCCCGTGCCTTCATAGGTTCGATCTGTTTTTAAACAGGAGTATTTCTGCTTTCCACTCTTGTAAGATGCCATGGTGGAATGCATTGCATGCTTTCTACTGGTGTCGAGGCAGTTCGGCATGATGAAGGAGTGCGGGATTTCTTTCTAACTGCTTTTTTGTGTTGGAGCAGCACTTCTCGTTGGAACATGAAATGCACAGTGCTTCTCCAAAGTAATTGCAGGGCTGGTTTTGAAATCACCTCTTGGAATGAAAGTGATCCCAGTTCCTTTCTTCCAAAGGAAGAGATCCTGTCAGAAAGGCTCAGCTTTGAGCGTCATGAATATTGTCCCTTAGTCCTTGCATTCCAGTCCAAAGCATAGCCACATAAAGAAAGCAGGTGTGTCTGTTTCCAGTGCAGTGGTTCCAGTCCAATGCATAGCCACATGAAGCAAGTAAGCAGGCATGTCTGTTTCTATAGTGTAGTGGTTATCACGTTCGCCTTACACGCGAAAGGTCCCTGGTTCGAGGCCAGGCAGAAACAGCAAGTTGCTGTGCTTTATCACATTATTTGCATTTACCACCTCACCTGACAGGTAAATTGAAATTAAAGAGGCTGTGTCTATCCCTCACCATCGTGAGGTACTACGCTCCAAGGGCATCGGTCTCAACTCACCAAGAGAAGACGATACACCTTACGGCAGTCAGTTGCTCCCTTTTTGACCTTTCCATTGAAGCCTGGGCCTACTGTGGTCAAGCCAGCCAAAGAAGGAAGGTATGAGAGCGAAAATGGCTTTCCTACCTTCACCAAGAACATACACCTTGAGCAAAGAAAGGGCCAGACTTACAAGGCCCTATCGCCACCGGCACATCATCTTTAGTGACGCCCCGGTGGCACTATGTACTGTGCCGTATTTACAAGACGCCGTTCAACCACGTTTTGTGGCTTAACACCACCTTGTAAATACGGCCCCTTCACACGCAGCCCTTTCCCTGGAAGGGGCGTGCAATGGGCGTTGCTCTGGGTGGGCCACTGCAACACCATAGCATTTTGATGCTGCTCCAGTTTTACGAGTTTTTGTAAATCTGTGGCAGCGCCAAAAACTAAGCGCCATACAATGGGTGTCGTTATAGTGGAGAAACGAGCAGAAATGTTTTCATTTCTCCTCATTTTTGCTCTTTCTATGTGTGCTGCACGAACATATCGCCATTGAAGATTTCTGTTGTGCAGGAAGGTGTGCCTTCCTGAACAAAAACAATTTCCCCCTCCACGCAGCCATCCTTGTACCATGGCGCAAGGATGGCTGCGTTGGTGCTCGGCAGCTAATTTAGAGCTGGCGCAGAGGGAAGCACAGGGGTGCGCTGTATTCTACTAAATACGGCGCTTCCCTGCATTTTGAAAATGACTGAGTGCGAGGCTGCCAAATTTGGCAGAGCGTCTCACTCAGTCATCCTCTTGTAATTATGGGCCAAAAGGTCTAAAGGATAGAGGCGTTTTATGTCATGTTCGATGACGACCATGGAAATGACTCTAGTCATATTGCAGAAGAGAGAACCATGTGCATTTTCTTGCCTTGCGATGTATTCGCCCACTCTCTGCCCTCAACCCTAGGAGCAGGGTCTGAGCAGTGGTGCTTCTGTGCCCTCGCTCGTTGGTGTCCGGGTCCAAATCCCCAACACACCCTTTTTAACAGAAAACACTCAAATTTTACTCAAAATACACAAAGCTTGAAGATTCCTCATTCCACTCAAAGCATTGTTGTGCAAAATATTTTTAGCCTCAGGAGAAAAAAAGGATCACCATGCCTTGGCTTCCTTCCTGCTTGCTTTCAGTGTGCTCTGTGTGATGCTTTCACAGGCTCTGGTTTCAGGCATTTAGGCATCAGATATTTGTCTCTACCCGCAGCTGTGACTTTTCAGTACATCTGAGTGTACGCTTGCTGGCTGACAACGCTGCAATTTTCACACTTACTCCTCGCTTTGCGAGCAACTGCTGATCAAGTATAGAGGCAATCGGGCAACATATGAGGGGAATTTTGCTCCTTCAGTCAAGCCCTCATGCTTGTTTCTGTAGTGTAGTGGTTATCACGTTCGCCTAACACGCGAAAGGTCCCCGGTTCGAGACCGGGCAGAAACAATGGGCAGTGTCTGCTTTTGTGTTTGCTCCCTAAAAGCTTAGTCTCACTCAGGGATGGCCTTTAAAAACTTGTGACCTGTGTAAAACTTGTATTACTATTGCAGGCCGGTAAAAAGTTATCTGCATCTTTGCGTAGTCGTGCATGTGCCTGGTTTCTTATTCTGTTTTTTACTTTTTTTTTTCTTGGCCATGTTATATTGTGGGGCCTTTAAACCTGTCACCTTGATAGGAACATTGCAAGCGGCAGCATCGACAAGTGCAGACTGAGGAGTCAGACCTAAACACAGACTCAGCTGTCAGGATGGCCGAGTGGTCTAAGGCGGCAGCCTCAAGAGAGCTTGATCTTCAGTTAAGCTAAGCATCCTGGTTTGCTCATGTAGTTGTGGGTTCATATCGCACTTCTGATAGGTCTATTTTCTGCCCTTAAATCTTCCTCTGCTTGCACAGCCAGCTCCCCACAACACTATCTTTGCAAGCTGCTGTAGCATATGAAAAGAAATCCACCAACCCTCCGGCTGGGCCCTCAATCAGCATTCCATGTATTTCTGGAAGGGGCATCTCAGTCACGCCTTCTGTTAGAGCTGCACCTTATCACTGTAACTACCATGCTGGTTTCTACTTAAGCAGTTGATTCCATCGTTTGAAGTGAGGCTCTCCTGCCACTTTTGGGCAGAGAAGGCACTGCCCCTGCAACAACAACAGGCAGACAAGCTCAACCTGGGTTTCCTGGTTAGGTGGGCGGAGCAGAATGGCAATGGTCCCTCCTTGTGACTTGAAATTAACATGAAGAAGACAGAGAGGCAGCTGGGAGTAGGCAGTACCCATGCACCCCTGAACACTGTCTTGCGATTTTCACCCAATTCTGAAATGAGTCGGGAGGAAAGGAGGTGATTTTCCTATCGAAGGCCATTCTGGGAATTCAGCCACCCCGCGTCTCCCAGGTGAGTGTTTCAGGCCTGTGAGGCACTCATATAAATCTCGCCTGATCGAGCACTGAGCGAGCAATTGTGCTTGAATACAAGAGGCATGCTCCTCTGGCTCAGGCGCAAGAGATGGCAGGCCCTTCAGTGCTTCTGGTGTGGAAGTCTACGGTGCAAGGGCCCAGGTCCTGCGGAGGCGTACAACTACCAGAAAGGGTCTGCTTTTCTCATCAGCGCCACAGTTCAGCTTGCTAGCATAGGGCTTCTTGACTACCTCTTGCCTTGCTAGAGGCAAAAAAAAAACCCTTGGCACAAAACATCAATTGCTATGGCACGCTTAGAAGGAGAGTCTCCAAGTGGCCCTGCTTTTTCACAAAGACACTTCAGAAGATGTTTGAAAGGCTTTTGCAGCAGCAGGCTCGTTGGTCTAGGGGTATGATTCTCGCTTTGGGTGTGAGAGGTCCCGGGTTCAAATCCCGGACGAGCCCGTGCCTTCATAGGTTCGATCTGTTTTTAAACAGGAGTATTTCTGCTTTCCACTCTTGTAAGATGCCATGGTGGAATGCATTGCATGCTTTCTACTGGTGTCGAGGCAGTTCGGCATGATGAAGGAGTGCGGGATTTCTTTCTAACTGCTTTTTTGTGTTGGAGCAGCACTTCTCGTTGGAACATGAAATGCACAGTGCTTCTCCAAAGTAATTGCAGGGCTGGTTTTGAAATCACCTCTTGGAATGAAAGTGATCCCAGTTCCTTTCTTCCAAAGGAAGAGATCCTGTCAGAAAGGCTCAGCTTTGAGCGTCATGAATATTGTCCCTTAGTCCTTGCATTCCAGTCCAAAGCATAGCCACATAAAGAAAGCAGGTGTGTCTGTTTCCAGTGCAGTGGTTCCAGTCCAATGCATAGCCACATGAAGCAAGTAAGCAGGCATGTCTGTTTCTATAGTGTAGTGGTTATCACGTTCGCCTTACACGCGAAAGGTCCCTGGTTCGAGGCCAGGCAGAAACAGCAAGTTGCTGTGCTTTATCACATTATTTGCATTTACCACCTCACCTGACAGGTAAATTGAAATTAAAGAGGCTGTGTCTATCCCTCACCATCGTGAGGTACTACGCTCCAAGGGCATCGGTCTCAACTCACCAAGAGAAGACGATACACCTTACGGCAGTCAGTTGCTCCCTTTTTGACCTTTCCATTGAAGCCTGGGCCTACTGTGGTCAAGCCAGCCAAGGAAGGAAGGTATGAGAGCGAAAATGGCTTTCCTACCTTCACCAAGAACATACACCTTGAGCAAAGAAAGGGCCAGACTTACAAGGCCCTATCGCCACCGGCACATCATCTTTAGTGACGCCCCGGTGGCACTATGTACTGTGCCGTATTTACAAGACGCCGTTCAACCACGTTTTGTGGCTTAACACCACCTTGTAAATACGGCCCCTTCACACGCAGCCCTTTCCCTGGAAGGGGCGTGCAATGGGCGTTGCTCTGGGTGGGCCACTGCAACACCATAGCATTTTGATGCTGCTCCAGTTTTACGAGTTTTTGTAAATCTGTGGCAGCGCCAAAAACCAAGCGCCATACAATGGGTGTCGTTATAGTGGAGAAACGAGCAGAAATGTTTTCATTTCTCCTCATTTTTGCTCTTTCTATGTGTGCTGCACGAACATATCGCCACTGAAGATTTCTGTTGTGCAGGAAGGTGTGCCTTCCTGAACAAAAACAATTTCCCCCTCCACGCAGCCATCCTTGTACCATGGCGCAAGGATGGCTGCGTTGGTGCTCGGCAGCTAATTTAGAGCTGGCGCAGAGGGAAGCACAGGGGTGCGCTGTATTCTACTAAATACGGCGCTTCCCTGCATTTTGAAAATGACTGAGTGCGAGGCTGCCAAATTTGGCAGAGCGTCTCACTCAGTCATCCTCTTGTAATTATGGGCCAAAAGGTCTAAAGGATAGAGGCGTTTTATGTCATGTTCGATGACGACCATGGAAATGACTCTAGTCATATTGCAGAAGAGAGAACCATGTGCATTTTCTTGCCTTGCGATGTATTCGCCCACTCTCTGCCCTCAACCCTAGGAGCAGGGTCTGAGCAGTGGTGCTTCTGTGCCCTCGCTCGTTGGTGTCCGGGTCCAAATCCCCAACACACCCTTTTTAGCAGAAAACACTCAAATTTTACTCAAAATACACAAAGCTTGAAGATTCCTCATTCCACTCAAAGCATTGTTGTGCAAAATATTTTTAGCCTCAGGAGAAAAAAAGGATCACCATGCCTTGGCTTCCTTCCTGCTTGCTTTCAGTGTGCTCTGTGTGATGCTTTCACAGGCTCTGGTTTCAGGCATTTAGGCATCAGATATTTGTCTCTACCCGCAGCTGTGACTTTTCAGTACATCTGAGTGTACGCTTGCTGGCTGACAACGCTGCAATTTTCACACTTACTCCTCGCTTTGCGAGCAACTGCTGATCAAGTATAGAGGCAATCGGGCAAACATATGAGGGGAATTTTGCTCCTTCAGTCAAGCCCTCATGCTTGTTTCTGTAGTGTAGTGGTTATCACGTTCGCCTAACACGCGAAAGGTCCCCGGTTCGAGACCGGGCAGAAACAATGGGCAGTGTCTGCTTTTGTGTTTGCTCCCTAAAAGCTTAGTCTCACTCAGGGATGGCCTTTAAAAACTTGTGACCTGTGTAAAACTTGTATTACTATTGCAGGCCGGTAAAAAGTTATCTGCATCTTTGCGTAGTCGTGCATGTGCCTGGTTTCTTATTCTGTTTTTTTCTTTTTTTTTTCTTGGCCATGTTATATTGTGGGGCCTTTAAACCTGTCACCTTGATAGGAACATTGCAAGCGGCAGCATCGACAAGTGCAGACTGAGGAGTCAGACCTAAACACAGACTCAGCTGTCAGGATGGCCGAGTGGTCTAAGGCGGCAGCCTCAAGAGAGCTTGATCTTCAGTTAAGCTAAGCATCCTGGTTTGCTCATGTAGTTGTGGGTTCATATCGCACTTCTGATAGGTCTATTTTCTGCCCTTAAATCTTCCTCTGCTTGCACAGCCAGCTCCCCACAACACTATCTTTGCAAGCTGCTGTAGCATATGAAAAGAAATCCACCAACCCTCCGGCTGGGCCCTCAATCAGCATTCCATGTATTTCTGGAAGGGGCATCTCAGTCACGCCATCTGTTAGAGCTGCACCTTATCACTGTAACTACCATGCTGGTTTCTACTTAAGCAGTTGATTCCATCGTTTGAAGTGAGGCTCTCCTGCCACTTTTGGGAAGAGAAGGCACTGCCCCTGCAACAACAACAGGCAGACAAGCTCAACCTGGGTTTCCTGGTTAGGTGGGCGGAGCAGAATGGCAATGGTCCCTCCTTGTGACTTGAAATTAACATGAAGAAGACAGAGAGGCAGCTGGGAGTAGGCAGTACCCATGCACCCCTGAACACTGTCTTGCGATTTTCACCCAATTCTGAAATGAGTCGGGAGGAAAGGAGGTGATTTTCCTATCGAAGGCCATTCTGGGAATTCAGCCACCCCGCGTCTCCCAGGTGAGTGTTTCAGGCCTGTGAGGCACTCATATAAATCTCGCCTGATCGAGCACTGAGCGAGCAATTGTGCTTGAATACAAGAGGCATGCTCCTCTGGCTCAGGCGCAAGAGATGGCAGGCCCTTCAGTGCTTCTGGTCTGGAAGTCTGCGGTGCAAGGGCCCAGGTCCTGCGGAGGCGTACAACTACCAGAAAGGGTCTGCTTTTCTCATCAGCGCCACAGTTCAGCTTGCTAGCATAGGGCTTCTTGACTACCTCTTGCCTTGCTAGAGGCAAAAAAAAAACCCTTGGCACAAAACATCAATTGCTATGGCACGCTTAGAAGGAGAGTCTCCAAGTGGCCCTGCTTTTTCACAAAGACACTTCAGAAGATGTTTGAAAGGCTTTTGCAGCAGCAGGCTCGTTGGTCTAGGGGTATGATTCTCGCTTTGGGTGTGAGAGGTCCCGGGTTCAAATCCCGGACGAGCCCGTGCCTTCATAGGTTCGATCTGTTTTTAAACAGGAGTATTTCTGCTTTCCACTCTTGTAAGATGCCATGGTGGAATGCATTGCATGCTTTCTACTGGTGTCGAGGCAGTTCGGCATGATGAAGGAGTGCGGGATTTCTTTCTAACTGCTTTTTTGTGTTGGAGCAGCACTTCTCGTTGGAACATGAAATGCACAGTGCTTCTCCAAAGTAATTGCAGGGCTGGTTTTGAAATCACCTCTTGGAATGAAAGTGATCCCAGTTCCTTTCTTCCAAAGGAAGAGATCCTGTCAGAAAGGCTCAGCTTTGAGCGTCATGAATATTGTCCCTTAGTCCTTGCATTCCAGTCCAAAGCATAGCCACATAAAGAAAGCAGGTGTGTCTGTTTCCAGTGCAGTGGTTCCAGTCCAATGCATAGCCACATGAAGCAAGTAAGCAGGCATGTCTGTTTCTATAGTGTAGTGGTTATCACGTTCGCCTTACACGCGAAAGGTCCCTGGTTCGAGGCCAGGCAGAAACAGCAAGTTGCTGTGCTTTATCACATTATTTGCATTTACCACCTCACCTGACAGGTAAATTGAAATTAAAGAGGCTGTGTCTATCCCTCACCATCGTGAGGTACTACGCTCCAAGGGCATCGGTCTCAACTCACCAAGAGAAGACGATACACCTTACGGCAGTCAGTTGCTCCCTTTTTGACCTTTCCATTGAAGCCTGGGCCTACTGTGGTCAAGCCAGCCAAGGAAGGAAGGTATGAGAGCGAAAATGGCTTTCCTACCTTCACCAAGAACATACACCTTGAGCAAAGAAAGGGCCAGACTTACAAGGCCCTATCGCCACCGGCACATCATCTTTAGTGACGCCCCGGTGGCACTATGTACTGTGCCGTATTTACAAGACGCCGTTCAACCACGTTTTGTGGCTTAACACCACCTTGTAAATACGGCCCCTTCACACGCAGCCCTTTCCCTGGAAGGGGCGTGCAATGGGCGTTGCTCTGGGTGGGCCACTGCAACACCATAGCATTTTGATGCTGCTCCAGTTTTACGAGTTTTTGTAAATCTGTGGCAGCGCCAAAAACTAAGCGCCATACAATGGGTGTCGTTATAGTGGAGAAACGAGCAGAAATGTTTTCATTTCTCCTCATTTTTGCTCTTTCTATGTGTGCTGCACGAACATATCGCCACTGAAGATTTCTGTTGTGCAGGAAGGTGTGCCTTCCTGAACAAAAACAATTTCCCCCTCCACGCAGCCATCCTTGTACCATGGCGCAAGGATGGCTGCGTTGGTGCTCGGCAGCTAATTTAGAGCTGGCGCAGAGGGAAGCACAGGGGTGCGCTGTATTCTACTAAATACGGCGCTTCCCTGCATTTTGAAAATGACTGAGTGCGAGGCTGCCAAATTTGGCAGAGGGTCTCACTCAGTCATCCTCTTGTAATTATGGGCCAAAAGGTCTAAAGGATAGAGGCGTTTTATGTCATGTTCGATGACGACCATGGAAATGACTCTAGTCATATTGCAGAAGAGAGAACCATGTGCATTTTCTTGCCTTGCGATGTATTCGCCCACTCTCTGCCCTCAACCCTAGGAGCAGGGTCTGAGCAGTGGTGCTTCTGTGCCCTCGCTCGTTGGTGTCCGGGTCCAAATCCCCAACACACCCTTTTTAGCAGAAAACACTCAAATTTTACTCAAAATACACAAAGCTTGAAGATTCCTCATTCCACTCAAAGCATTGTTGTGCAAAATATTTTTAGCCTCAGGAGAAAAAAAGGATCACCATGCCTTGGCTTCCTTCCTGCTTGCTTTCAGTGTGCTCTGTGTGATGCTTTCACAGGCTCTGGTTTCAGGCATTTAGGCATCAGATATTTGTCTCTACCCGCAGCTGTGACTTTTCAGTACATCTGAGTGTACGCTTGCTGGCTGACAACGCTGCAATTTTCACACTTACTCCTCGCTTTGCGAGCAACTGCTGATCAAGTATAGAGGCAATCGGGCAAACATATGAGGGGAATTTTGCTCCTTCAGTCAAGCCCTCATGCTTGTTTCTGTAGTGTAGTGGTTATCACGTTCGCCTAACACGCGAAAGGTCCCCGGTTCGAGACCGGGCAGAAACAATGGGCAGTGTCTGCTTTTGTGTTTGCTCCCTAAAAGCTTAGTCTCACTCAGGGATGGCCTTTAAAAACTTGTGACCTGTGTAAAACTTGTATTACTATTGCAGGCCGGTAAAAAGTTATCTGCATCTTTGCGTAGTCGTGCATGTGCCTGGTTTCTTATTCTGTTTTTTACTTTTTTTTTTCTTGGCCATGTTATATTGTGGGGCCTTTAAACCTGTCACCTTGATAGGAACATTGCAAGCGGCAGCATCGACAAGTGCAGACTGAGGAGTCAGACCTAAACACAGACTCAGCTGTCAGGATGGCCGAGTGGTCTAAGGCGGCAGCCTCAAGAGAGCTTGATCTTCAGTTAAGCTAAGCATCCTGGTTTGCTCATGTAGTTGTGGGTTCATATCGCACTTCTGATAGGTCTATTTTCTGCCCTTAAATCTTCCTCTGCTTGCACAGCCAGCTCCCCACAACACTATCTTTGCAAGCTGCTGTAGCATATGAAAAGAAATCCACCAACCCTCCGGCTGGGCCCTCAATCAGCATTCCATGTATTTCTGGAAGGGGCATCTCAGTCACGCCTTCTGTTAGAGCTGCACCTTATCACTGTAACTACCATGCTGGTTTCTACTTAAGCAGTTGATTCCATCGTTTGAAGTGAGGCTCTCCTGCCACTTTTGGGCAGAGAAGGCACTGCCCCTGCAACAACAACAGGCAGACAAGCTCAACCTGGGTTTCCTGGTTAGGTGGGCGGAGCAGAATGGCAATGGTCCCTCCTTGTGACTTGAAATTAACATGAAGAAGACAGAGAGGCAGCTGGGAGTAGGCAGTACCCATGCACCCCTGAACACTGTCTTGCGATTTTCACCCAATTCTGAAATGAGTCGGGAGGAAAGGAGGTGATTTTCCTATCGAAGGCCATTCTGGGAATTCAGCCACCCCGCGTCTCCCAGGTGAGTGTTTCAGGCCTGTGAGGCACTCATATAAATCTCGCCTGATCGAGCACTGAGCGAGCAATTGTGCTTGAATACAAGAGGCATGCTCCTCTGGCTCAGGCGCAAGAGATGGCAGGCCCTTCAGTGCTTCTGGTCTGGAAGTCTACGGTGCAAGGGCCCAGGTCCTGCGGAGGCGTACAACTACCAGAAAGGGTCTGCTTTTCTCATCAGCGCCACAGTTCAGCTTGCTAGCATAGGGCTTCTTGACTACCTCTTGCCTTGCTAGAGGCAAAAAAAAAACCCTTGGCACAAAACATCAATTGCTATGGCACGCTTAGAAGGAGAGTCTCCAAGTGGCCCTGCTTTTTCACAAAGACACTTCAGAAGATGTTTGAAAGGCTTTTGCAGCAGCAGGCTCGTTGGTCTAGGGGTATGATTCTCGCTTTGGGTGTGAGAGGTCCCGGGTTCAAATCCCAGACGAGCCCGTGCCTTCATAGGTTCGATCTGTTTTTAAACAGGAGTATTTCTGCTTTCCACTCTTGTAAGATGCCATGGTGGAATGCATTGCATGCTTTCTACTGGTGTCGAGGCAGTTCGGCATGATGAAGGAGTGCGGGATTTCTTTCTAACTGCTTTTTTGTGTTGGAGCAGCACTTCTCGTTGGAACATGAAATGCACAGTGCTTCTCCAAAGTAATTGCAGGGCTGGTTTTGAAATCACCTCTTGGAATGAAAGTGATCCCAGTTCCTTTCTTCCAAAGGAAGAGATCCTGTCAGAAAGGCTCAGCTTTGAGCGTCATGAATATTGTCCCTTAGTCCTTGCATTCCAGTCCAAAGCATAGCCACATAAAGAAAGCAGGTGTGTCTGTTTCCAGTGCAGTGGTTCCAGTCCAATGCATAGCCACATGAAGCAAGTAAGCAGGCATGTCTGTTTCTATAGTGTAGTGGTTATCACGTTCGCCTTACACGCGAAAGGTCCCTGGTTCGAGGCCAGGCAGAAACAGCAAGTTGCTGTGCTTTATCACATTATTTGCATTTACCACCTCACCTGACAGGTAAATTGAAATTAAAGAGGCTGTGTCTATCCCTCACCATCGTGAGGTACTACGCTCCAAGGGCATCGGTCTCAACTCACCAAGAGAAGACGATACACCTTACGGCAGTCAGTTGCTCCCTTTTTGACCTTTCCATTGAAGCCTGGGCCTACTGTGGTCAAGCCAGCCAAGGAAGGAAGGTATGAGAGCGAAAATGGCTTTCCTACCTTCACCAAGAACATACACCTTGAGCAAAGAAAGGGCCAGACTTACAAGGCCCTATCGCCACCGGCACATCATCTTTAGTGACGCCCCGGTGGCACTATGTACTGTGCCGTATTTACAAGACGCCGTTCAACCACGTTTTGTGGCTTAACACCACCTTGTAAATACGGCCCCTTCACACGCAGCCCTTTCCCTGGAAGGGGCGTGCAATGGGCGTTGCTCTGGGTGGGCCACTGCAACACCATAGCATTTTGATGCTGCTCCAGTTTTACGAGTTTTTGTAAATCTGTGGCAGCGCCAAAAACTAAGCGCCATACAATGGGTGTCGTTATAGTGGAGAAACGAGCAGAAATGTTTTCATTTCTCCTCATTTTTGCTCTTTCTATGTGTGCTGCACGAACATATCGCCACTGAAGATTTCTGTTGTGCAGGAAGGTGTGCCTTCCTGAACAAAAACAATTTCCCCCTCCACGCAGCCATCCTTGTACCATGGCGCAAGGATGGCTGCGTTGGTGCTCGGCAGCTAATTTAGAGCTGGCGCAGAGGGAAGCACAGGGGTGCGCTGTATTCTACTAAATACGGCGCTTCCCTGCATTTTGAAAATGACTGAGTGCGAGGCTGCCAAATTTGGCAGAGCGTCTCACTCAGTCATCCTCTTGTAATTATGGGCCAAAAGGTCTAAAGGATAGAGGCGTTTTATGTCATGTTCGATGACGACCATGGAAATGACTCTAGTCATATTGCAGAAGAGAGAACCATGTGCATTTTCTTGCCTTGCGATGTATTCGCCCACTCTCTGCCCTCAACCCTAGGAGCAGGGTCTGAGCAGTGGTGCTTCTGTGCCCTCGCTCGTTGGTGTCCGGGTCCAAATCCCCAACACACCCTTTTTAGCAGAAAACACTCAAATTTTACTCAAAATACACAAAGCTTGAAGATTCCTCATTCCACTCAAAGCATTGTTGTGCAAAATATTTTTAGCCTCAGGAGAAAAAAAGGATCACCATGCCTTGGCTTCCTTCCTGCTTGCTTTCAGTGTGCTCTGTGTGATGCTTTCACAGGCTCTGGTTTCAGGCATTTAGGCATCAGATATTTGTCTCTACCCGCAGCTGTGACTTTTCAGTACATCTGAGTGTACGCTTGCTGGCTGACAACGCTGCAATTTTCACACTTACTCCTCGCTTTGCGAGCAACTGCTGATCAAGTATAGAGGCAATCGGGCAAACATATGAGGGGAATTTTGCTCCTTCAGTCAAGCCCTCATGCTTGTTTCTGTAGTGTAGTGGTTATCACGTTCGCCTAACACGCGAAAGGTCCCCGGTTCGAGACCGGGCAGAAACAATGGGCAGTGTCTGCTTTTGTGTTTGCTCCCTAAAAGCTTAGTCTCACTCAGGGATGGCCTTTAAAAACTTGTGACCTGTGTAAAACTTGTATTACTATTGCAGGCCGGTAAAAAGTTATCTGCATCTTTGCGTAGTCGTGCATGTGCCTGGTTTCTTATTCTGTTTTTTACTTTTTTTTTTCTTGGCCATGTTATATTGTGGGGCCTTTAAACCTGTCACCTTGATAGGAACATTGCAAGCGGCAGCATCGACAAGTGCAGACTGAGGAGTCAGACCTAAACACAGACTCAACTGTCAGGATGGCCGAGTGGTCTAAGGCGGCAGCCTCAAGAGAGCTTGATCTTCAGTTAAGCTAAGCATCCTGGTTTGCTCATGTAGTTGTGGGTTCATATCGCACTTCTGATAGGTCTATTTTCTGCCCTTAAATCTTCCTCTGCTTGCACAGCCAGCTCCCCACAACACTATCTTTGCAAGCTGCTGTAGCATATGAAAAGAAATCCACCAACCCTCCGGCTGGGCCCTCAATCAGCATTCCATGTATTTCTGGAAGGGGCATCTCAGTCACGCCTTCTGTTAGAGCTGCACCTTATCACTGTAACTACCATGCTGGTTTCTACTTAAGCAGTTGATTCCATCGTTTGAAGTGAGGCTCTCCTGCCACTTTTGGGCAGAGAAGGCACTGCCCCTGCAACAACAACAGGCAGACAAGCTCAACCTGGGTTTCCTGGTTAGGTGGGCGGAGCAGAATGGCAATGGTCCCTCCTTGTGACTTGAAATTAACATGAAGAAGACAGAGAGGCAGCTGGGAGTAGGCAGTACCCATGCACCCCTGAACACTGTCTTGCGATTTTCACCCAATTCTGAAATGAGTCGGGAGGAAAGGAGGTGATTTTCCTATCGAAGGCCATTCTGGGAATTCAGCCACCCCGCGTCTCCCAGGTGAGTGTTTCAGGCCTGTGAGGCACTCATATAAATCTCGCCTGATCGAGCACTGAGCGAGCAATTGTGCTTGAATACAAGAGGCATGCTCCTCTGGCTCAGGCGCAAGAGATGGCAGGCCCTTCAGTGCTTCTGGTCTGGAAGTCTACGGTGCAAGGGCCCAGGTCCTGCGGAGGCGTACAACTACCAGAAAGGGTCTGCTTTTCTCATCAGCGCCACAGTTCAGCTTGCTAGCATAGGGCTTCTTGACTACCTCTTGCCTTGCTAGAGGCAAAAAAAAAACCCTTGGCACAAAACATCAATTGCTATGGCACGCTTAGAAGGAGAGTCTCCAAGTGGCCCTGCTTTTTCACAAAGACACTTCAGAAGATGTTTGAAAGGCTTTTGCAGCAGCAGGCTCGTTGGTCTAGGGGTATGATTCTCGCTTTGGGTGTGAGAGGTCCCGGGTTCAAATCCCAGACGAGCCCGTGCCTTCATAGGTTCGATCTGTTTTTAAACAGGAGTATTTCTGCTTTCCACTCTTGTAAGATGCCATGGTGGAATGCATTGCATGCTTTCTACTGGTGTCGAGGCAGTTCGGCATGATGAAGGAGTGCGGGATTTCTTTCTAACTGCTTTTTTGTGTTGGAGCAGCACTTCTCGTTGGAACATGAAATGCACAGTGCTTCTCCAAAGTAATTGCAGGGCTGGTTTTGAAATCACCTCTTGGAATGAAAGTGATCCCAGTTCCTTTCTTCCAAAGGAAGAGATCCTGTCAGAAAGGCTCAGCTTTGAGCGTCATGAATATTGTCCCTTAGTCCTTGCATTCCAGTCCAAAGCATAGCCACATAAAGAAAGCAGGTGTGTCTGTTTCCAGTGCAGTGGTTCCAGTCCAATGCATAGCCACATGAAGCAAGTAAGCAGGCATGTCTGTTTCTATAGTGTAGTGGTTATCACGTTCGCCTTACACGCGAAAGGTCCCTGGTTCGAGGCCAGGCAGAAACAGCAAGTTGCTGTGCTTTATCACATTATTTGCATTTACCACCTCACCTGACAGGTAAATTGAAATTAAAGAGGCTGTGTCTATCCCTCACCATCGTGAGGTACTACGCTCCAAGGGCATCGGTCTCAACTCACCAAGAGAAGACGATACACCTTACGGCAGTCAGTTGCTCCCTTTTTGACCTTTCCATTGAAGCCTGGGCCTACTGTGGTCAAGCCAGCCAAGGAAGGAAGGTATGAGAGCGAAAATGGCTTTCCTACCTTCACCAAGAACATACACCTTGAGCAAAGAAAGGGCCAGACTTACAAGGCCCTATCGCCACCGGCACATCATCTTTAGTGACGCCCCGGTGGCACTATGTACTGTGCCGTATTTACAAGACGCCGTTCAACCACGTTTTGTGGCTTAACACCACCTTGTAAATACGGCCCCTTCACACGCAGCCCTTTCCCTGGAAGGGGCGTGCAATGGGCGTTGCTCTGGGTGGGCCACTGCAACACCATAGCATTTTGATGCTGCTCCAGTTTTACGAGTTTTTGTAAATCTGTGGCAGCGCCAAAAACTAAGCGCCATACAATGGGTGTCGTTATAGTGGAGAAACGAGCAGAAATGTTTTCATTTCTCCTCATTTTTGCTCTTTCTATGTGTGCTGCACGAACATATCGCCACTGAAGATTTCTGTTGTGCAGGAAGGTGTGCCTTCCTGAACAAAAACAATTTCCCCCTCCACGCAGCCATCCTTGTACCATGGCGCAAGGATGGCTGCGTTGGTGCTCGGCAGCTAATTTAGAGCTGGCGCAGAGGGAAGCACAGGGGTGCGCTGTATTCTACTAAATACAGCGCTTCCCTGCATTTTGAAAATGACTGAGTGCGAGGCTGCCAAATTTGGCAGAGCGTCTCACTCAGTCATCCTCTTGTAATTATGGGCCAAAAGGTCTAAAGGATAGAGGCGTTTTATGTCATGTTCGATGACGACCATGGAAATGACTCTAGTCATATTGCAGAAGAGAGAACCATGTGCATTTTCTTGCCTTGCAATGTATTCGCCCACTCTCTGCCCTCAACCCTAGGAGCAGGGTCTGAGCAGTGGTGCTTCTGTGCCCTCGCTCGTTGGTGTCCGGGTCCAAATCCCCAACACACCCTTTTTAGCAGAAAACACTCAAATTTTACTCAAAATACACAAAGCTTGAAGATTCCTCATTCCACTCAAAGCATTGTTGTGCAAAATATTTTTAGCCTCAGGAGAAAAAAAGGATCACCATGCCTTGGCTTCCTTCCTGCTTGCTTTCAGTGTGCTCTGTGTGATGCTTTCACAGGCTCTGGTTTCAGGCATTTAGGCATCAGATATTTGTCTCTACCCGCAGCTGTGACTTTTCAGTACATCTGAGTGTACGCTTGCTGGCTGACAACGCTGCAATTTTCACACTTACTCCTCGCTTTGCGAGCAACTGCTGATCAAGTATAGAGGCAATCGGGCAAACATATGAGGGGAATTTTGCTCCTTCAGTCAAGCCCTCATGCTTGTTTCTGTAGTGTAGTGGTTATCACGTTCGCCTAACACGCGAAAGGTCCCCGGTTCGAGACCGGGCAGAAACAATGGGCAGTGTCTGCTTTTGTGTTTGCTCCCTAAAAGCTTAGTCTCACTCAGGGATGGCCTTTAAAAACTTGTGACCTGTGTAAAACTTGTATTACTATTGCAGGCCGGTAAAAAGTTATCTGCATCTTTGCGTAGTCGTGCATGTGCCTGGTTTCTTATTCTGTTTTTTACTTTTTTTTTTCTTGGCCATGTTATATTGTGGGGCCTTTAAACCTGTCACCTTGATAGGAACATTGCAAGCGGCAGCATCGACAAGTGCAGACTGAGGAGTCAGACCTAAACACAGACTCAACTGTCAGGATGGCCGAGTGGTCTAAGGCGGCAGCCTCAAGAGAGCTTGATCTTCAGTTAAGCTAAGCATCCTGGTTTGCTCATGTAGTTGTGGGTTCATATCGCACTTCTGATAGGTCTATTTTCTGCCCTTAAATCTTCCTCTGCTTGCACAGCCAGCTCCCCACAACACTATCTTTGCAAGCTGCTGTAGCATATGAAAAGAAATCCACCAACCCTCCGGCTGGGCCCTCAATCAGCATTCCATGTATTTCTGGAAGGGGCATCTCAGTCACGCCTTCTGTTAGAGCTGCACCTTATCACTGTAACTACCATGCTGGTTTCTACTTAAGCAGTTGATTCCATCGTTTGAAGTGAGGCTCTCCTGCCACTTTTGGGCAGAGAAGGCACTGCCCCTGCAACAACAACAGGCAGACAAGCTCAACCTGGGTTTCCTGGTTAGGTGGGCGGAGCAGAATGGCAATGGTCCCTCCTTGTGACTTGAAATTAACATGAAGAAGACAGAGAGGCAGCTGGGAGTAGGCAGTACCCATGCACCCCTGAACACTGTCTTGCGATTTTCACCCAATTCTGAAATGAGTCGGGAGGAAAGGAGGTGATTTTCCTATCGAAGGCCATTCTGGGAATTCAGCCACCCCACGTCTCCCAGGTGAGTGTTTCAGGCCTGTGAGGCACTCATATAAATCTCGACTGATCGAGCACTGAGCGAGCAATTGTGCTTGAATACAAGAGGCATGCTCCTCTGGCTCAGGCGCAAGAGATGGCAGGCCCTTCAGTGCTTCTGGTCTGGAAGTCTACGGTGCAAGGGCCCAGGTCCTGCGGAGGCGTACAACTACCAGAAAGGGTCTGCTTTTCTCATCAGCGCCACAGTTCAGCTTGCTAGCATAGGGCTTCTTGACTACCTCTTGCCTTGCTAGAGGCAAAAAAAAAACCCTTGGCACAAAACATCAATTGCTATGGCACGCTTAGAAGGAGAGTCTCCAAGTGGCCCTGCTTTTTCACAAAGACACTTCAGAAGATGTTTGAAAGGCTTTTGCAGCAGCAGGCTCGTTGGTCTAGGGGTATGATTCTCGCTTTGGGTGTGAGAGGTCCCGGGTTCAAATCCCGGACGAGCCCGTGCCTTCATAGGTTCGATCTGTTTTTAAACAGGAGTATTTCTGCTTTCCACTCTTGTAAGATGCCATGGTGGAATGCATTGCATGCTTTCTACTGGTGTCGAGGCAGTTCGGCATGATGAAGGAGTGCGGGATTTCTTTCTAACTGCTTTTTTGTGTTGGAGCAGCACTTCTCGTTGGAACATGAAATGCACAGTGCTTCTCCAAAGTAATTGCAGGGCTGGTTTTGAAATCACCTCTTGGAATGAAAGTGATCCCAGTTCCTTTCTTCCAAAGGAAGAGATCCTGTCAGAAAGGCTCAGCTTTGAGCGTCATGAATATTGTCCCTTAGTCCTTGCATTCCAGTCCAAAGCATAGCCACATAAAGAAAGCAGGTGTGTCTGTTTCCAGTGCAGTGGTTCCAGTCCAATGCATAGCCACATGAAGCAAATAAGCAGGCATGTCTGTTTCTGTAGTGTAGTGGTTATCACGTTCGCCTTACACGCGAAAGGTCCCTGGTTCGAGGCCAGGCAGAAACAGCAAGTTGCTGTGCTTTATCACATTATTTGCATTTACCACCTCACCTGACAGGTAAATTGAAATTAAAGAGGCTGTGTCTATCCCTCACCATCGTGAGGTACTACGCTCCAAGGGCATCGGTCTCAACTCACCAAGAGAAGACGATACACCTTACGGCAGTCAGTTGCTCCCTTTTTGACCTTTCCATTGAAGCCTGGGCCTACTGTGGTCAAGCCAGCCAAGGAAGGAAGGTATGAGAGCGAAAATGGCTTTCCTACCTTCACCAAGAACATACACCTTGAGCAAAGAAAGGGCCAGACTTACAAGGCCCTATCGCCACCGGCACATCATCTTTAGTGACGCCCCGGTGGCACTATGTACTGTGCCGTATTTACAAGACGCCGTTCAACCACGTTTTGTGGCTTAACACCACCTTGTAAATACGGCCCCTTCACACGCAGCCCTTTCCCTGGAAGGGGCGTGCAATGGGCGTTGCTCTGGGTGGGCCACTGCAACACCATAGCATTTTGATGCTGCTCCAGTTTTACGAGTTTTTGTAAATCTGTGGCAGCGCCAAAATCCAAGCGCCATACAATGGGTGTCGTTATAGTGGAGAAACGAGCAGAAATGTTTTCATTTCTCCTCATTTTTGCTCTTTCTATGTGTGCTGCACGAACATATCGCCACTGAAGATTTCTGTTGTGCAGGAAGGTGTGCCTTCCTGAACAAAAACAATTTCCCCCTCCACGCAGCCATCCTTGTACCATGGCGCAAGGATGGCTGCGTTGGTGCTCGGCAGCTAATTTAGAGCTGGCGCAGAGGGAAGCACAGGGGTGCGCTGTATTCTACTAAATACGGCGCTTCCCTGCATTTTGAAAATGACTGAGTGCGAGGCTGCCAAATTTGGCAGAGCGTCTCACTCAGTCATCCTCTTGTAATTATGGGCCAAAAGGTCTAAAGGATAGAGGCGTTTTATGTCATGTTCGATGACGACCATGGAAATGACTCTAGTCATATTGCAGAAGAGAGAACCATGTGCATTTTCTTGCCTTGCGATGTATTCGCCCACTCTCTGCCCTCAACCCTAGGAGCAGGGTCTGAGCAGTGGTGCTTCTGTGCCCTCGCTCGTTGGTGTCCGGGTCCAAATCCCCAACACACCCTTTTTAGCAGAAAACACTCAAATTTTACTCAAAATACACAAAGCTTGAAGATTCCTCATTCCACTCAAAGCATTGTTGTGCAAAATATTTTTAGCCTCAGGAGAAAAAAAGGATCACCATGCCTTGGCTTCCTTCCTGCTTGCTTTCAGTGTGCTCTGTGTGATGCTTTCACAGGCTCTGGTTTCAGGCATTTAGGCATCAGATATTTGTCTCTACCCGCAGCTGTGACTTTTCAGTACATCTGAGTGTACGCTTGCTGGCTGACAACGCTGCAATTTTCACACTTACTCCTCGCTTTGCGAGCAACTGCTGATCAAGTATAGAGGCAATCGGGCAAACATATGAGGGGAATTTTGCTCCTTCAGTCAAGCCCTCATGCTTGTTTCTGTAGTGTAGTGGTTATCACGTTCGCCTAACACGCGAAAGGTCCCCGGTTCGAGACCGGGCAGAAACAATGGGCAGTGTCTGCTTTTGTGTTTGCTCCCTAAAAGCTTAGTCTCACTCAGGGATGGCCTTTAAAAACTTGTGACCTGTGTAAAACTTGTATTACTATTGCAGGCCGGTAAAAAGTTATCTGCATCTTTGCGTAGTCGTGCATGTGCCTGGTTTCTTATTCTGTTTTTTACTTTTTTTTTTCTTGGCCATGTTATATTGTGGGGCCTTTAAACCTGTCACCTTGATAGGAACATTGCAAGCGGCAGCATCGACAAGTGCAGACTGAGGAGTCAGACCTAAACACAGACTCAGCTGTCAGGATGGCCGAGTGGTCTAAGGCGGCAGCCTCAAGAGAGCTTGATCTTCAGTTAAGCTAAGCATCCTGGTTTGCTCATGTAGTTGTGGGTTCATATCGCACTTCTGATAGGTCTATTTTCTGCCCTTAAATCTTCCTCTGCTTGCACAGCCAGCTCCCCACAACACTATCTTTGCAAGCTGCTGTAGCATATGAAAAGAAATCCACCAACCCTCCGGCTGGGCCCTCAATCAGCATTCCATGTATTTCTGGAAGGGGCATCTCAGACACGCCTTCTGTTAGAGCTGCACCTTATCACTGTAACTACCATGCTGGTTTCTACTTAAGCAGTTGATTCCATCGTTTGAAGTGAGGCTCTGCTGCCACTTTTGGGCAGAGAAGGCACTGCCCCTGCAACAACAACAGGCAGACAAGCTCAACCTGGGTTTCCTGGTTAGGTGGGCGGAGCAGAATGGCAATGGTCCCTCCTTGTGACTTGAAATTAACATGAAGAAGACAGAGAGGCAGCTGGGAGTAGGCAGTACCCATGCACCCCTGAACACTGTCTTGCGATTTTCACCCAATTCTGAAATGAGTCGGGAGGAAAGGAGGTGATTTTCCTATCGAAGGCCATTCTGGGAATTCAGCCACCCCGCGTCTCCCAGGTGAGTGTTTCAGGCCTGTGAGGCACTCATATAAATCTCGCCTGATCGAGCACTGAGCGAGCAATTGTGCTTGAATACAAGAGGCGTGCTCCTCTGGCTCAGGCGCAAGAGATGGCAGGCCCTTCAGTGCTTCTGGTCTGGAAGTCTACGGTGCAAGGGCCCAGGTCCTGCGGAGGCGTTCAACTACCAGAAAGGGTCTGCTTTTCTCATCAGCGCCACAGTTCAGCTTGCTAGCATAGGGCTTCTTGACTACCTCTTGCCTTGCTAGAGGCAAAAAAAAAACCCTTGGCACAAAACATCAATTGCTATGGCACGCTTAGAAGGAGAGTCTCCAAGTGGCCCTGCTTTTTCACAAAGACACTTCAGAAGATGTTTGAAAGGCTTTTGCAGCAGCAGGCTCGTTGGTCTAGGGGTATGATTCTCGCTTTGGGTGTGAGAGGTCCCGGGTTCAAATCCCGGACGAGCCCGTGCCTTCATAGGTTCGATCTGTTTTTAAACAGGAGTATTTCTGCTTTCCACTCTTGTAAGATGCCATGGTGGAATGCATTGCATGCTTTCTACTGGTGTCGAGGCAGTTCGGCATGATGAAGGAGTGCGGGATTTCTTTCTAACTGCTTTTTTGTGTTGGAGCAGCACTTCTCGTTGGAACATGAAATGCACAGTGCTTCTCCAAAGTAATTGCAGGGCTGGTTTTGAAATCACCTCTTGGAATGAAAGTGATCCCAGTTCCTTTCTTCCAAAGGAAGAGATCCTGTCAGAAAGGCTCAGCTTTGAGCGTCATGAATATTGTCCCTTAGTCCTTGCATTCCAGTCCAAAGCATAGCCACATAAAGAAAGCAGGTGTGTCTGTTTCCAGTGCAGTGGTTCCAGTCCAATGCATAGCCACATGAAGCAAGTAAGCAGGCATGTCTGTTTCTATAGTGTAGTGGTTATCACGTTCGCCTTACACGCGAAAGGTCCCTGGTTCGAGGCCAGGCAGAAACAGCAAGTTGCTGTGCTTTATCACATTATTTGCATTTACCACCTCACCTGACAGGTAAATTGAAATTAAAGAGGCTGTGTCTATCCCTCACCATCGTGAGGTACTACGCTCCAAGGGCATCGGTCTCAACTCACCAAGAGAAGACGATACACCTTACGGCAGTCAGTTGCTCCCTTTTTGACCTTTCCATTGAAGCCTGGGCCTACTGTGGTCAAGCCAGCCAAGGAAGGAAGGTATGAGAGCGAAAATGGCTTTCCTACCTTCACCAAGAACATACACCTTGAGCAAAGAAAGGGCCAGACTTACAAGGCCCTATCGCCACCGGCACATCATCTTTAGTGACGCCCCGGTGGCACTATGTACTGTGCCGTATTTACAAGACGCCGTTCAACCACGTTTTGTGGCTTAACACCACCTTGTAAATACGGCCCCTTCACACGCAGCCCTTTCCCTGGAAGGGGCGTGCAATGGGCGTTGCTCTGGGTGGGCCACTGCAACACCATAGCATTTTGATGCTGCTCCAGTTTTACGAGTTTTTGTAAATCTGTGGCAGCGCCAAAAACTAAGCGCCATACAATGGGTGTCGTTATAGTGGAGAAACGAGCAGAAATGTTTTCATTTCTCCTCATTTTTGCTCTTTCTATGTGTGCTGCACGAACATATCGCCACTGAAGATTTCTGTTGTGCAGGAAGGTGTGCCTTCCTGAACAAAAACAATTTCCCCCTCCACGCAGCCATCCTTGTACCATGGCGCAAGGATGGCTGCGTTGGTGCTCGGCAGCTAATTTAGAGCTGGCGCAGAGGGAAGCACAGGGGTGCGCTGTATTCTACTAAATACGGCGCTTCCCTGCATTTTGAAAATGACTGAGTGCGAGGCTGCCAAATTTGGCAGAGCGTCTCACTCAGTCATCCTCTTGTAATTATGGGCCAAAAGGTCTAAAGGATAGAGGCGTTTTATGTCATGTTCGATGACGACCATGGAAATGACTCTAGTCATATTGCAGAAGAGAGAACCATGTGCATTTTCTTGCCTTGCGATGTATTCGCCCACTCTCTGCCCTCAACCCTAGGAGCAGGGTCTGAGCAGTGGTGCTTCTGTGCCCTCGCTCGTTGGTGTCCGGGTCCAAATCCCCAACACACCCTTTTTAGCAGAAAACACACAAATTTTACTCAAAATACACAAAGCTTGAAGATTCCTCATTCCACTCAAAGCATTGTTGTGCAAAATATTTTTAGCCTCAGGAGAAAAAAAGGATCACCATGCCTTGGCTTCCTTCCTGCTTGCTTTCAGTGTGCTCTGTGTGATGCTTTCACAGGCTCTGGTTTCAGGCATTTAGGCATCAGATATTTGTCTCTACCCGCAGCTGTGACTTTTCAGTACATCTGAGTGTACGCTTGCTGGCTGACAACGCTGCAATTTTCACACTTACTCCTCGCTTTGCGAGCAACTGCTGATCAAGTATAGAGGCAATCGGGCAAACATATGAGGGGAATTTTGCTCCTTCAGTCAAGCCCTCATGCTTGTTTCTGTAGTGTAGTGGTTATCACGTTCGCCTAACACGCGAAAGGTCCCCGGTTCGAGACCGGGCAGAAACAATGGGCAGTGTCTGCTTTTGTGTTTGCTCCCTAAAAGCTTAGTCTCACTCAGGGATGGCCTTTAAAAACTTGTGACCTGTGTAAAACTTGTATTACTATTGCAGGCCGGTAAAAAGTTATCTGCATCTTTGCGTAGTCGTGCATGTGCCTGGTTTCTTATTCTGTTTTTTACTTTTTTTTTTCTTGGCCATGTTATATTGTGGGGCCTTTAAACCTGTCACCTTGATAGGAACATTGCAAGCGGCAGCATCGACAAGTGCAGACTGAGGAGTCAGACCTAAACACAGACTCAGCTGTCAGGATGGCCGAGTGGTCTAAGGCGGCAGCCTCAAGAGAGCTTGATCTTCAGTTAAGCTAAGCATCCTGGTTTGCTCATGTAGTTGTGGGTTCATATCGCACTTCTGATAGGTCTATTTTCTGCCCTTAAATCTTCCTCTGCTTGCACAGCCAGCTCCCCACAACACTATCTTTGCAAGCTGCTGTAGCATATGAAAAGAAATCCACCAACCCTCCGGCTGGGCCCTCAATCAGCATTCCATGTATTTCTGGAAGGGGCATCTCAGTCACGCCTTCTGTTAGAGCTGCACCTTATCACTGTAACTACCATGCTGGTTTCTACTTAAGCAGTTGATTCCATCGTTTGAAGTGAGGCTCTCCTGCCACTTTTGGGCAGAGAAGGCACTGCCCCTGCAACAACAACAGGCAGACAAGCTCAACCTGGGTTTCCTGGTTAGGTGGGCGGAGCAGAATGGCAATGGTCCCTCCTTGTGACTTGAAATTAACATGAAGAAGACAGAGAGGCAGCTGCTAGTAGGCAGTACCCATGCACCCCTGAACACTGTCTTGCGATTTTCACCCAATTCTGAAATGAGTCGGGAGGAAAGGAGGTGATTTTCCTATCGGAGGCCATTCTGGGAATTCAGCCACCCCGCGTCTCCCAGGTGAGTGTTTCAGGCCTGTGAGGCACTCATATAAATCTCGCCTGATCGAGCACTGAGCGAGCAAGTGTGCTTGAATACAAGAGGCATGCTCCTCTGGCTCAGGCGCAAGAGATGGCAGGCCCTTCAGTGCTTCTGGTCTGGAAGTCTACGGTGCAAGGGCCCAGGTCCTGCGGAGGCATACAACTACCAGAAAGGGTCTGCTTTTCTCATCAGCGCCACAGTTCAGCTTGCTAGCATAGGGCTTCTTGACTACCTCTTGCCTTGCTAGAGGCAAAAAAAAAACCCTTGGCACAAAACATCAATTGCTATGGCACGCTTAGAAGGAGAGTCTCCAAGTGGCCCTGCTTTTTCACAAAGACACTTCAGAAGATGTTTGAAAGGCTTTTGCAGCAGCAGGCTCGTTGGTCTAGGGGTATGATTCTCGCTTTGGGTGTGAGAGGTCCCGGGTTCAAATCCCGGACGAGCCCGTGCCTTCATAGGTTCGATCTGTTTTTAAACAGGAGTATTTCTGCTTTCCACTCTTGTAAGATGCCATGGTGGAATGCATTGCATGCTTTCTACTGGTGTCGAGGCAGTTCGGCATGATGAAGGAGTGCGGGATTTCTTTCTAACTGCTTTTTTGTGTTGGAGCAGCACTTCTCGTTGGAACATGAAATGCACAGTGCTTCTCCAAAGTAATTGCAGGGCTGGTTTTGAAATCACCTCTTGGAATGAAAGTGATCCCAGTTCCTTTCTTCCAAAGGAAGAGATCCTGTCAGAAAGGCTCAGCTTTGAGCGTCATGAATATTGTCCCTTAGTCCTTGCATTCCAGTCCAAAGCATAGCCACATAAAGAAAGCAGGTGTGTCTGTTTCCAGTGCAGTGGTTCCAGTCCAATGCATAGCCACATGAAGCAAATAAGCAGGCATGTCTGTTTCTGTAGTGTAGTGGTTATCACGTTCGCCTTACACGCGAAAGGTCCCTGGTTCGAGGCCAGGCAGAAACAGCAAGTTGCTGTGCTTTATCACATTATTTGCATTTACCACCTCACCTGACAGGTAAATTGAAATTAAAGAGGCTGTGTCTATCCCTCACCATCGTGAGGTACTACGCTCCAAGGGCATCGGTCTCAACTCACCAAGAGAAGACGATACACCTTACGGCAGTCAGTTGCTCCCTTTTTGACCTTTCCATTGAAGCCTGGGCCTACTGTGGTCAAGCCAGCCAAGGAAGGAAGGTATGAGAGCGAAAATGGCTTTCCTACCTTCACCAAGAACATACACCTTGAGCAAAGAAAGGGCCAGACTTACAAGGCCCTATCGCCACCGGCACATCATCTTTAGTGACGCCCCGGTGGCACTATGTACTGTGCCGTATTTACAAGACGCCGTTCAACCACGTTTTGTGGCTTAACACCACCTTGTAAATACGGCCCCTTCACACGCAGCCCTTTCCCTGGAAGGGGCGTGCAATGGGCGTTGCTCTGGGTGGGCCACTGCAACACCATAGCATTTTGATGCTGCTCCAGTTTTACGAGTTTTTGTAAATCTGTGGCAGCGCCAAAATCCAAGCGCCATACAATGGGTGTCGTTATAGTGGAGAAACGAGCAGAAATGTTTTCATTTCTCCTCATTTTTGCTCTTTCTATGTGTGCTGCACGAACATATCGCCACTGAAGATTTCTGTTGTGCAGGAAGGTGTGCCTTCCTGAACAAAAACAATTTCCCCCTCCACGCAGCCATCCTTGTACCATGGCGCAAGGATGGCTGCGTTGGTGCTCGGCAGCTAATTTAGAGCTGGCGCAGAGGGAAGCACAGGGGTGCGCTGTATTCTACTAAATACGGCGCTTCCCTGCATTTTGAAAATGACTGAGTGCGAGGCTGCCAAATTTGGCAGAGCGTCTCACTCAGTCATCCTCTTGTAATTATGGGCCAAAAGGTCTAAAGGATAGAGGCGTTTTATGTCATGTTCGATGACGACCATGGAAATGACTCTAGTCATATTGCAGAAGAGAGAACCATGTGCATTTTCTTGCCTTGCGATGTATTCGCCCACTCTCTGCCCTCAACCCTAGGAGCAGGGTCTGAGCAGTGGTGCTTCTGTGCCCTCGCTCGTTGGTGTCCGGGTCCAAATCCCCAACACACCCTTTTTAGCAGAAAACACACAAATTTTACTCAAAATACACAAAGCTTGAAGATTCCTCATTCCACTCAAAGCATTGTTGTGCAAAATATTTTTAGCCTCAGGAGAAAAAAAGGATCACCATGCCTTGGCTTCCTTCCTGCTTGCTTTCAGTGTGCTCTGTGTGATGCTTTCACAGGCTCTGGTTTCAGGCATTTAGGCATCAGATATTTGTCTCTACCCGCAGCTGTGACTTTTCAGTACATCTGAGTGTACGCTTGCTGGCTGACAACGCTGCAATTTTCACACTTACTCCTCGCTTTGCGAGCAACTGCTGATCAAGTATAGAGGCAATCGGGCAAACATATGAGGGGAATTTTGCTCCTTCAGTCAAGCCCTCATGCTTGTTTCTGTAGTGTAGTGGTTATCACGTTCGCCTAACACGCGAAAGGTCCCCGGTTCGAGACCGGGCAGAAACAATGGGCAGTGTCTGCTTTTGTGTTTGCTCCCTAAAAGCTTAGTCTCACTCAGGGATGGCCTTTAAAAACTTGTGACCTGTGTAAAACTTGTATTACTATTGCAGGTCGGTAAAAAGTTATCTGCATCTTTGCGTAGTCGTGCATGTGCCTGGTTTCTTATTCTGTTTTTTACTTTTTTTTTTCTTGGCCATGTTATATTGTGGGGCCTTTAAACCTGTCACCTTGATAGGAACATTGCAAGCGGCAGCATCGACAAGTGCAGACTGAGGAGTCAGACCTAAACACAGACTCAGCTGTCAGGATGGCCGAGTGGTCTAAGGCGGCAGCCTCAAGAGAGCTTGATCTTCAGTTAAGCTAAGCATCCTGGTTTGCTCATGTAGTTGTGGGTTCATATCGCACTTCTGATAGGTCTATTTTCTGCCCTTAAATCTTCCTCTGCTTGCACAGCCAGCTCCCCACAACACTATCTTTGCAAGCTGCTGTAGCATATGAAAAGAAATCCACCAACCCTCCGGCTGGGCCCTCAATCAGCATTCCATGTATTTCTGGAAGGGGCATCTCAGTCACGCCTTCTGTTAGAGCTGCACCTTATCACTGTAACTACCATGCTGGTTTCTACTTAAGCAGTTGATTCCATCGTTTGAAGTGAGGCTCTCCTGCCACTTTTGGGCAGAGAAGGCACTGCCCCTGCAACAACAACAGGCAGACAAGCTCAACCTGGGTTTCCTGGTTAGGTGGGCGGAGCAGAATGGCAATGGTCCCTCCTTGTGACTTGAAATTAACATGAAGAAGACAGAGAGGCAGCTGGGAGTAGGCAGTACCCATGCACCCCTGAACACTGTCTTGCGATTTTCACCCAATTCTGAAATGAGTCGGGAGGAAAGGAGGTGATTTTCCTATCGAAGGCCATTCTGGGAATTCAGCCACCCCGCGTCTCCCAGGTGAGTGTTTCAGGCCTGTGAGGCACTCATATAAATCTCGCCTGATCGAGCACTGAGCGAGCAATTGTGCTTGAATACAAGAGGCATGCTCCTCTGGCTCAGGCGCAAGAGATGGCAGGCCCTTCAGTGCTTCTGGTCTGGAAGTCTACGGTGCAAGGGCCCAGGTCCTGCGGAGGCGTACAACTACCAGAAAGGGTCTGCTTTTCTCATCAGCGCCACAGTTCAGCTTGCTAGCATAGGGCTTCTTGACTACCTCTTGCCTTGCTAGAGGCAAAAAAAAAACCCTTGGCACAAAACATCAATTGCTATGGCACGCTTAGAAGGAGAGTCTCCAAGTGGCCCTGCTTTTTCACAAAGACACTTCAGAAGATGTTTGAAAGGCTTTTGCAGCAGCAGGCTCGTTGGTCTAGGGGTATGATTCTCGCTTTGGGTGTGAGAGGTCCCGGGTTCAAATCCCGGACGAGCCCGTGCCTTCATAGGTTCGATCTGTTTTTAAACAGGAGTATTTCTGCTTTCCACTCTTGTAAGATGCCATGGTGGAATGCATTTCATGCTTTCTACTGGTGTCGAGGCAGTTCGGCATGATGAAGGAGTGCGGGATTTCTTTCTAACTGCTTTTTTGTGTTGGAGCAGCACTTCTCGTTGGAACATGAAATGCACAGTGCTTCTCCAAAGTAATTGCAGGGCTGGTTTTGAAATCACCTCTTGGAATGAAAGTGATCCCAGTTCCTTTCTTCCAAAGGAAGAGATCCTGTCAGAAAGGCTCAGCTTTGAGCGTCATGAATATTGTCCCTTAGTCCTTGCATTCCAGTCCAAAGCATAGCCACATAAAGAAAGCAGGTGTGTCTGTTTCCAGTGCAGTGGTTCCAGTCCAATGCATAGCCACATGAAGCAAATAAGCAGGCATGTCTGTTTCTGTAGTGTAGTGGTTATCACGTTCGCCTTACACGCGAAAGGTCCCTGGTTCGAGGCCAGGCAGAAACAGCAAGTTGCTGTGCTTTATCACATTATTTGCATTTACCACCTCACCTGACAGGTAAATTGAAATTAAAGAGGCTGTGTCTATCCCTCACCATCGTGAGGTACTACGCTCCAAGGGCATCGGTCTCAACTCACCAAGAGAAGACGATACACCTTACGGCAGTCAGTTGCTCCCTTTTTGACCTTTCCATTGAAGCCTGGGCCTACTGTGGTCAAGCCAGCCAAGGAAGGAAGGTATGAGAGCGAAAATGGCTTTCCTACCTTCACCAAGAACATACACCTTGAGCAAAGAAAGGGCCAGACTTACAAGGCCCTATCGCCACCGGCACATCATCTTTAGTGACGCCCCGGTGGCACTATGTACTGTGCCGTATTTACAAGACGCCGTTCAACCACGTTTTGTGGCTTAACACCACCTTGTAAATACGGCCCCTTCACACGCAGCCCTTTCCCTGGAAGGGGCGTGCAATGGGCGTTGCTCTGGGTGGGCCACTGCAACACCATAGCATTTTGATGCTGCTCCAGTTTTACGAGTTTTTGTAAATCTGTGGCAGCGCCAAAATCCAAGCGCCATACAATGGGTGTCGTTATAGTGGAGAAACGAGCAGAAATGTTTTCATTTCTCCTCATTTTTGCTCTTTCTATGTGTGCTGCATGAACATATCGCCACTGAAGATTTCTGTTGTGCAGGAAGGTGTGCCTTCCTGAACAAAAACAATTTCCCCCTCCACGCAGCCATCCTTGTACCATGGCGCAAGGATGGCTGCGTTGGTGCTCGGCAGCTAATTTAGAGCTGGCGCAGAGGGAAGCACAGGGGTGCGCTGTATTCTACTAAATACGGCGCTTCCCTGCATTTTGAAAATGACTGAGTGCGAGGCTGCCAAATTTGGCAGAGCGTCTCACTCAGTCATCCTCTTGTAATTATGGGCCAAAAGGTCTAAAGGATAGAGGCGTTTTATGTCATGTTCGATGACGACCATGGAAATGACTCTAGTCATATTGCAGAAGAGAGAACCATGTGCATTTTCTTGCCTTGCGATGTATTCGCCCACTCTCTGCCCTCAACCCTAGGAGCAGGGTCTGAGCAGTGGTGCTTCTGTGCCCTCGCTCGTTGGTGTCCGGGTCCAAATCCCCAACACACCCTTTTTAGCAGAAAACACACAAATTTTACTCAAAATACACAAAGCTTGAAGATTCCTCATTCCACTCAAAGCATTGTTGTGCAAAATATTTTTAGCCTCAGGAGAAAAAAAGGATCACCATGCCTTGGCTTCCTTCCTGCTTGCTTTCAGTGTGCTCTGTGTGATGCTTTCACAGGCTCTGGTTTCAGGCATTTAGGCATCAGATATTTGTCTCTACCCGCAGCTGTGACTTTTCAGTACATCTGAGTGTACGCTTGCTGGCTGACAACGCTGCAATTTTCACACTTACTCCTCGCTTTGCGAGCAACTGCTGATCAAGTATAGAGGCAATCGGGCAAACATATGAGGGGAATTTTGCTCCTTCAGTCAAGCCCTCATGCTTGTTTCTGTAGTGTAGTGGTAATCACGTTCGCCTAACACGCGAAAGGTCCCCGGTTCGAGACCGGGCAGAAACAATGGGCAGTGTCTGCTTTTGTGTTTGCTCCCTAAAAGCTTAGTCTCACTCAGGGATGGCCTTTAAAAACTTGTGACCTGTGTAAAACTTGTATTACTATTGCAGGCCGGTAAAAAGTTATCTGCATCTTTGCGTAGTCGTGCATGTGCCTGGTTTCTTATTCTGTTTTTTACTTTTTTTTTTCTTGGCCATGTTATATTGTGGGGCCTTTAAACCTGTCACCTTGATAGGAACATTGCAAGCGGCAGCATCGACAAGTGCAGACTGAGGAGTCAGACCTAAACACAGACTCAGCTGTCAGGATGGCCGAGTGGTCTAAGGCGGCAGCCTCAAGAGAGCTTGATCTTCAGTTAAGCTAAGCATCCTGGTTTGCTCATGTAGTTGTGGGTTCATATCGCACTTCTGATAGGTCTATTTTCTGCCCTTAAATCTTCCTCTGCTTGCACAGCCAGCTCCCCACAACACTATCTTTGCAAGCTGCTGTAGCATATGAAAAGAAATCCACCAACCCTCCGGCTGGGCCCTCAATCAGCATTCCATGTATTTCTGGAAGGGGCATCTCAGTCACGCCTTCTGTTAGAGCTGCACCTTATCACTGTAACTACCATGCTGGTTTCTACTTAAGCAGTTGATTCCATCGTTTGAAGTGAGGCTCTCCTGCCACTTTTGGGCAGAGAAGGCACTGCCCCTGCAACAACAACAGGCAGACAAGCTCAACCTGGGTTTCCTGGTTAGGTGGGCGGAGCAGAATGGCAATGGTCCCTCCTTGTGACTTGAAATTAACATGAAGAAGACAGAGAGGCAGCTGGGAGTAGGCAGTACCCATGCACCCCTGAACACTGTCTTGCGATTTTCACCCAATTCTGAAATGAGTCGGGAGGAAAGGAGGTGATTTTCCTATCGAAGGCCATTCTGGGAATTCAGCCACCCCGCGTCTCCCAGGTGAGTGTTTCAGGCCTGTGAGGCACTCATATTAATCTCGCCTGATCGAGCACTGAGCGAGCAATTGTGCTTGAATACAAGAGGCATGCTCCTCTGGCTCAGGCGCAAGAGATGGCAGGCCCTTCAGTGCTTCTGGTCTGGAAGTCTACGGTGCAAGGGCCCAGGTCCTGCGGAGGCGTACAACTACCAGAAAGGGTCTGCTTTTCTCATCAGCGCCACAGTTCAGCTTGCTAGCATAGGGCTTCTTGACTACCTCTTGCCTTGCTAGAGGCAAAAAAAAACCCCTTGGCACAAAACATCAATTGCTATGGCACGCTTAGAAGGAGAGTCTCCAAGTGGCCCTGCTTTTTCACAAAGACACTTCAGAAGATGTTTGAAAGGCTTTTGCAGCAGCAGGCTCGTTGGTCTAGGGGTATGATTCTCGCTTTGGGTGTGAGAGGTCCCGGGTTCAAATCCCGGACGAGCCCGTGCCTTCATAGGTTCGATCTGTTTTTAAACAGGAGTATTTCTGCTTTCCACTCTTGTAAGATGCCATGGTGGAATGCATTGCATGCTTTCTACTGGTGTCGAGGCAGTTCGGCATGATGAAGGAGTGCGGGATTTCTTTCTAACTGCTTTTTTGTGTTGGAGCAGCACTTCTCGTTGGAACATGAAATGCACAGTGCTTCTCCAAAGTAATTGCAGGGCTGGTTTTGAAATCACCTCTTGGAATGAAAGTGATCCCAGTTCCTTTCTTCCAAAGGAAGAGATCCTGTCAGAAAGGCTCAGCTTTGAGCGTCATGAATATTGTCCCTTAGTCCTTGCATTCCAGTCCAAAGCATAGCCACATAAAGAAAGCAGGTGTGTCTGTTTCCAGTGCAGTGGTTCCAGTCCAATGCATAGCCACATGAAGCAAATAAGCAGGCATGTCTGTTTCTGTAGTGTAGTGGTTATCACGTTCGCCTTACACGCGAAAGGTCCCTGGTTCGAGGCCAGGCAGAAACAGCAAGTTGCTGTGCTTTATCACATTATTTGCATTTACCACCTCACCTGACAGGTAAATTGAAATTAAAGAGGCTGTGTCTATCCCTCACCATCGTGAGGTACTACGCTCCAAGGGCATCGGTCTCAACTCACCAAGAGAAGACGATACACCTTACGGCAGTCAGTTGCTCCCTTTTTGACCTTTCCATTGAAGCCTGGGCCTACTGTGGTCAAGCCAGCCAAGGAAGGAAGGTATGAGAGCGAAAATGGCTTTCCTACCTTCACCAAGAACATACACCTTGAGCAAAGAAAGGGCCAGACTTACAAGGCCCTATCGCCACCGGCACATCATCTTTAGTGACGCCCCGGTGGCACTATGTACTGTGCCGTATTTACAAGACGCCGTTCAACCACGTTTTGTGGCTTAACACCACCTTGTAAATACGGCCCCTTCACACGCAGCCCTTTCCCTGGAAGGGGCGTGCAATGGGCGTTGCTCTGGGTGGGCCACTGCAACACCATAGCATTTTGATGCTGCTCCAGTTTTACGAGTTTTTGTAAATCTGTGGCAGCGCCAAAATCCAAGCGCCATACAATGGGTGTCGTTATAGTGGAGAAACGAGCAGAAATGTTTTCATTTCTCCTCATTTTTGCTCTTTCTATGTGTGCTGCACGAACATATCGCCACTGAAGATTTCTGTTGTGCAGGAAGGTGTGCCTTCCTGAACAAAAACAATTTCCCCCTCCACGCAGCCATCCTTGTACCATGGCGCAAGGATGGCTGCGTTGGTGCTCGGCAGCTAATTTAGAGCTGGCGCAGAGGGAAGCACAGGGGTGCGCTGTATTCTACTAAATACGGCGCTTCCCTGCATTTTGAAAATGACTGAGTGCGAGGCTGCCAAATTTGGCAGAGCGTCTCACTCAGTCATCCTCTTGTAATTATGGGCCAAAAGGTCTAAAGGATAGAGGCGTTTTATGTCATGTTCGATGACGACCATGGAAATGACTCTAGTCATATTGCAGAAGAGAGAACCATGTGCATTTTCTTGCCTTGCGATGTATTCGCCCACTCTCTGCCCTCAACCCTAGGAGCAGGGTCTGAGCAGTGGTGCTTCTGTGCCCTCGCTCGTTGGTGTCCGGGTCCAAATCCCCAACACACCCTTTTTAGCAGAAAACACACAAATTTTACTCAAAATACACAAAGCTTGAAGATTCCTCATTCCACTCAAAGCATTGTTGTGCAAAATATTTTTAGCCTCAGGAGAAAAAAAGGATCACCATGCCTTGGCTTCCTTCCTGCTTGCTTTCAGTGTGCTCTGTGTGATGCTTTCACAGGCTCTGGTTTCAGGCATTTAGGCATCAGATATTTGTCTCTACCCGCAGCTGTGACTTTTCAGTACATCTGAGTGTACGCTTGCTGGCTGACAACGCTGCAATTTTCACACTTACTCCTCGCTTTGCGAGCAACTGCTGATCAAGTATAGAGGCAATCGGGCAAACATATGAGGGGAATTTTGCTCCTTCAGTCAAGCCCTCATGCTTGTTTCTGTAGTGTAGTGGTTATCACGTTCGCCTAACACGCGAAAGGTCCCTGGTTCGAGACCGGGCAGAAACAATGGGCAGTGTCTGCTTTTGTGTTTGCTCCCTAAAAGCTTAGTCTCACTCAGGGATGGCCTTTAAAAACTTGTGACCTGTGTAAAACTTGTATTACTATTGCAGGCCGGTAAAAAGTTATCTGCATCTTTGCGTAGTCGTGCATGTGCCTGGTTTCTTATTCTGTTTTTTACTTTTTTTTTTCTTGGCCATGTTATATTGTGGGGCCTTTAAACCTGTCACCTTGATAGGAACATTGCAAGCGGCAGCATCGACAAGTGCAGACTGAGGAGTCAGACCTAAACACAGACTCAGCTGTCAGGATGGCCGAGTGGTCTAAGGCGGCAGCCTCAAGAGAGCTTGATCTTCAGTTAAGCTAAGCATCCTGGTTTGCTCATGTAGTTGTGGGTTCATATCGCACTTCTGATAGGTCTATTTTCTGCCCTTAAATCTTCCTCTGCTTGCACAGCCAGCTCCCCACAACACTATCTTTGCAAGCTGCTGTAGCATATGAAAAGAAATCCACCAACCCTCCGGCTGGGCCCTCAATCAGCATTCCATGTATTTCTGGAAGGGGCATCTCAGTCACGCCTTCTGTTAGAGCTGCACCTTATCACTGTAACTACCATGCTGGTTTCTACTTAAGCAGTTGATTCCATCGTTTGAAGTGAGGCTCTCCTGCCACTTTTGGGCAGAGAAGGCACTGCCCCTGCAACAACAACAGGCAGACAAGCTCAACCTGGGTTTCCTGGTTAGGTGGGCGGAGCAGAATGGCAATGGTCCCTCCTTGTGACTTGAAATTAACATGAAGAAGACAGAGAGGCAGCTGGGAGTAGGCAGTACCCATGCACCCCTGAACACTGTCTTGCGATTTTCACCCAATTCTGAAATGAGTCGGGAGGAAAGGAGGTGATTTTCCTATCGAAGGCCATTCTGGGAATTCAGCCACCCCGCGTCTCCCAGGTGAGTGTTTCAGGCCTGTGAGGCACTCATATAAATCTCGCCTGATCGAGCACTGAGCAAGCAATTGTGCTTGAATACAAGAGGCATGCTCCTCTGGCTCAGGCGCAAGAGATGGCAGGCCCTTCAGTGCTTCTGGTCTGGAAGTCTACGGTGCAAGGGCCCAGGTCCTGCGGAGGCGTACAACTACCAGAAAGGGTCTGCTTTTCTCATCAGCGCCACAGTTCAGCTTGCTAGCATAGGGCTTCTTGACTACCTCTTGCCTTGCTAGAGGCAAAAAAAAAACCCTTGGCACAAAACATCAATTGCTATGGCACGCTTAGAAGGAGAGTCTCCAAGTGGCCCTGCTTTTTCACAAAGACACTTCAGAAGATGTTTGAAAGGCTTTTGCAGCAGCAGGCTCGTTGGTCTAGGGGTATGATTCTCGCTTTGGGTGTGAGAGGTCCCGGGTTCAAATCCCGGACGAGCCCGTGCCTTCATAGGTTCGATCTGTTTTTAAACAGGAGTATTTCTGCTTTCCACTCTTGTAAGATGCCATGGTGGAATGCATTGCATGCTTTCTACTGGTGTCGAGGCAGTTCGGCATGATGAAGGAGTGCGGGATTTCTTTCTAACTGCTTTTTTGTGTTGGAGCAGCACTTCTCGTTGGAACATGAAATGCACAGTGCTTCTCCAAAGTAATTGCAGGGCTGGTTTTGAAATCACCTCTTGGAATGAAAGTGATCCCAGTTCCTTTCTTCCAAAGGAAGAGATCCTGTCAGAAAGGCTCAGCTTTGAGCGTCATGAATATTGTCCCTTAGTCCTTGCATTCCAGTCCAAAGCATAGCCACATAAAGAAAGCAGGTGTGTCTGTTTCCAGTGCAGTGGTTCCAGTCCAATGCATAGCCACATGAAGCAAATAAGCAGGCATGTCTGTTTCTGTAGTGTAGTGGTTATCACGTTTGCCTTACACGCGAAAGGTCCCTGGTTCGAGGCCAGGCAGAAACAGCAAGTTGCTGTGCTTTATCACATTATTTGCATTTACCACCTCACCTGACAGGTAAATTGAAATTAAAGAGGCTGTGTCTATCCCTCACCATCGTGAGGTACTACGCTCCAAGGGCATCGGTCTCAACTCACCAAGAGAAGACGATACACCTTACGGCAGTCAGTTGCTCCCTTTTTGACCTTTCCATTGAAGCCTGGGCCTACTGTGGTCAAGCCAGCCAAGGAAGGAAGGTATGAGAGCGAAAATGGCTTTCCTACCTTCACCAAGAACATACACCTTGAGCAAAGAAAGGGCCAGACTTACAAGGCCCTATCGCCACCGGCACATCATCTTTAGTGACGTCCCGGTGGCACTATGTACTGTGCCGTATTTACAAGACGCCGTTCAACCACGTTTTGTGGCTTAACACCACCTTGTAAATACGGCCCCTTCACACGCAGCCCTTTCCCTGGAAGGGGCGTGCAATGGGCGTTGCTCTGGGTGGGCCACTGCAACACCATAGCATTTTGATGCTGCTCCAGTTTTACGAGTTTTTGTAAATCTGTGGCAGCGCCAAAATCCAAGCGCCATACAATGGGTGTCGTTATAGTGGAGAAACGAGCAGAAATGTTTTCATTTCTCCTCATTTTTGCTCTTTCTATGTGTGCTGCACGAACATATCGCCCCTGAAGATTTCTGTTGTGCAGGAAGGTGTGCCTTCCTGAACAAAAACAATTTCCCCCTCCACGCAGCCATCCTTGTACCATGGCGCAAGGATGGCTGCGTTGGTGCTCGGCAGCTAATTTAGAGCTGGCGCAGAGGGAAGCACAGGGGTGCGCTGTATTCTACTAAATACGGCGCTTCCCTGCATTTTGAAAATGACTGAGTGCGAGGCTGCCAAATTTGGCAGAGCGTCTCACTCAGTCATCCTCTTGTAATTATGGGCCAAAAGGTCTAAAGGATAGAGGCGTTTTATGTCATGTTCGATGACGACCATGGAAATGACTCTAGTCATATTGCAGAAGAGAGAACCATGTGCATTTTCTTGCCTTGCGATGTATTCGCCCACTCTCTGCCCTCAACCCTAGGAGCAGGGTCTGAGCAGTGGTGCTTCTGTGCCCTCGCTCGTTGGTGTCCGGGTCCAAATCCCCAACACACCCTTTTTAGCAGAAAACACACAAATTTTACTCAAAATACACAAAGCTTGAAGATTCCTCATTCCACTCAAAGCATTGTTGTGCAAAATATTTTTAGCCTCAGGAGAAAAAAAGGATCACCATGCCTTGGCTTCCTTCCTGCTTGCTTTCAGTGTGCTCTGTGTGATGCTTTCACAGGCTCTGGTTTCAGGCATTTAGGCATCAGATATTTGTCTCTACCCGCAGCTGTGACTTTTCAGTACATCTGAGTGTACGCTTGCTGGCTGACAACGCTGCAATTTTCACACTTACTCCTCGCTTTGCGAGCAACTGCTGATCAAGTATAGAGGCAATCGGGCAAACATATGAGGGGAATTTTGCTCCTTCAGTCAAGCCCTCATGCTTGTTTCTGTAGTGTAGTGGTTATCACGTTCGCCTAACACGCGAAAGGTCCCCGGTTCGAGACCGGGCAGAAACAATGGGCAGTGTCTGCTTTTGTGTTTGCTCCCTAAAAGCTTAGTCTCACTCAGGGATGGCCTTTAAAAACTTGTGACCTGTGTAAAACTTGTATTACTATTGCAGGCCGGTAAAAAGTTATCTGCATCTTTGCGTAGTCGTGCATGTGCCTGGTTTCTTATTCTGTTTTTTACTTTTTTTTTTCTTGGCCATGTTATATTGTGGGGCCTTTAAACCTGTCACCTTGATAGGAACATTGCAAGCGGCAGCATCGACAAGTGCAGACTGAGGAGTCAGACCTAAACACAGACTCAGCTGTCAGGATGGCCGAGTGGTCTAAGGCGGCAGCCTCAAGAGAGCTTGATCTTCAGTTAAGCTAAGCATCCTGGTTTGCTCATGTAGTTGTGGGTTCATATCGCACTTCTGATAGGTCTATTTTCTGCCCTTAAATCTTCCTCTGCTTGCACAGCCAGCTCCCCACAACACTATCTTTGCAAGCTGCTGTAGCATATGAAAAGAAATCCACCAACCCTCCGGCTGGGCCCTCAATCAGCATTCCATGTATTTCTGGAAGGGGCATCTCAGTCACGCCTTCTGTTAGAGCTGCACCTTATCACTGTAACTACCATGCTGGTTTCTACTTAAGCAGTTGATTCCATCGTTTGAAGTGAGGCTCTCCTGCCACTTTTGGGCAGAGAAGGCACTGCCCCTGCAACAACAACAGGCAGACAAGCTCAACCTGGGTTTCCTGGTTAGGTGGGCGGAGCAGAATGGCAATGGTCCCTCCTTGTGACTTGAAATTAACATGAAGAAGACAGAGAGGCAGCTGGGAGTAGGCAGTACCCATGCACCCCTGAACACTGTCTTGCGATTTTCACCCAATTCTGAAATGAGTCGGGAGGAAAGGAGGTGATTTTCCTATCGAAGGCCATTCTGGGAATTCAGCCACCCCGCGTCTCCCAGGTGAGTGTTTCAGGCCTGTGAGGCACTCATATAAATCTCGCCTGATCGAGCACTGAGCGAGCAATTGTGCTTGAATACAAGAGGCATGCTCCTCTGGCTCAGGCGCAAGAGATGGCAGGCCCTTCAGTGCTTCTGGTCTGGAAGTCTATGGTGCAAGGGCCCAGGTCCTGCGGAGGCGTACAACTACCAGAAAGGGTCTGCTTTTCTCATCAGCGCCACAGTTCAGCTTGCTAGCATAGGGCTTCTTGACTACCTCTTGCCTTGCTAGAGGCAAAAAAAAACCCCTTGGCACAAAACATCAATTGCTATGGCACGCTTAGAAGGAGAGTCTCCAAGTGGCCCTGCTTTTTCACAAAGACACTTCAGAAGATGTTTGAAAGGCTTTTGCAGCAGCAGGCTCGTTGGTCTAGGGGTATGATTCTCGCTTTGGGTGTGAGAGGTCCCGGGTTCAAATCCCGGACGAGCCCGTGCCTTCATAGGTTCGATCTGTTTTTAAACAGGAGTATTTCTGCTTTCCACTCTTGTAAGATGCCATGGTGGAATGCATTGCATGCTTTCTACTGGTGTCGAGGCAGTTCGGCATGATGAAGGAGTGCGGGATTTCTTTCTAACTGCTTTTTTGTGTTGGAGCAGCACTTCTCGTTGGAACATGAAATGCACAGTGCTTCTCCAAAGTAATTGCAGGGCTGGTTTTGAAATCACCTCTTGGAATGAAAGTGATCCCAGTTCCTTTCTTCCAAAGGAAGAGATCCTGTCAGAAAGGCTCAGCTTTGAGCGTCATGAATATTGTCCCTTAGTCCTTGCATTCCAGTCCAAAGCATAGCCACATAAAGAAAGCAGGTGTGTCTGTTTCCAGTGCAGTGGTTCCATTCCAATGCATAGCCACATGAAGCAAATAAGCAGGCATGTCTGTTTCTGTAGTGTAGTGGTTATCACGTTTGCCTTACACGCGAAAGGTCCCTGGTTCGAGGCCAGGCAGAAACAGCAAGTTGCTGTGCTTTATCACATTATTTGCATTTACCACCTCACCTGACAGGTAAATTGAAATTAAAGAGGCTGTGTCTATCCCTCACCATCGTGAGGTACTACGCTCCAAGGGCATCGGTCTCAACTCACCAAGAGAAGACGATACACCTTACGGCAGTCAGTTGCTCCCTTTTTGACCTTTCCATTGAAGCCTGGGCCTACTGTGGTCAAGCCAGCCAAGGAAGGAAGGTATGAGAGCGAAAATGGCTTTCCTACCTTCACCAAGAACATACACCTTGAGCAAAGAAAGGGCCAGACTTACAAGGCCCTATCGCCACCGGCACATCATCTTTAGTGACGCCCCGGTGGCACTATGTACTGTGCCGTATTTACAAGACGCCGTTCAACCACGTTTTGTGGCTTAACACCACCTTGTAAATACGGCCCCTTCACACGCAGCCCTTTCCCTGGAAGGGGCGTGCAATGGGCGTTGCTCTGGGTGGGCCACTGCAACACCATAGCATTTTGATGCTGCTCCAGTTTTACGAGTTTTTGTAAATCTGTGGCAGCGCCAAAATCCAAGCGCCATACAATGGGTGTCGTTATAGTGGAGAAACGAGCAGAAATGTTTTCATTTCTCCTCATTTTTGCTCTTTCTATGTGTGCTGCACGAACATATCGCCACTGAAGATTTCTGTTGTGCAGGAAGGTGTGCCTTCCTGAACAAAAACAATTTCCCCCTCCACGCAGCCATCCTTGTACCATGGCGCAAGGATGGCTGCGTTGGTGCTCGGCAGCTAATTTAGAGCTGGCGCAGAGGGAAGCACAGGGGTGCGCTGTATTCTACTAAATACGGCGCTTCCCTGCATTTTGAAAATGACTGAGTGCGAGGCTGCCAAATTTGGCAGAGCGTCTCACTCAGTCATCCTCTTGTAATTATGGGCCAAAAGGTCTAAAGGATAGAGGCGTTTTATGTCATGTTCGATGACGACCATGGAAATGACTCTAGTCATATTGCAGAAGAGAGAACCATGTGCATTTTCTTGCCTTGCGATGTATTCGCCCACTCTCTGCCCTCAACCCTAGGAGCAGGGTCTGAGCAGTGGTGCTTCTGTGCCCTCGCTCGTTGGTGTCCGGGTCCAAATCCCCAACACACCCTTTTTAGCAGAAAACACACAAATTTTACTCAAAATACACAAAGCTTGAAGATTCCTCATTCCACTCAAAGCATTGTTGTGCAAAATATTTTTAGCCTCAGGAGAAAAAAAGGATCACCATGCCTTGGCTTCCTTCCTGCTTGCTTTCAGTGTGCTCTGTGTGATGCTTTCACAGGCTCTGGTTTCAGGCATTTAGGCATCAGATATTTGTCTCTACCCGCAGCTGTGACTTTTCAGTACATCTGAGTGTACGCTTGCTGGCTGACAACGCTGCAATTTTCACACTTACTCCTCGCTTTGCGAGCAACTGCTGATCAAGTATAGAGGCAATCGGGCAAACATATGAGGGGAATTTTGCTCCTTCAGTCAAGCCCTCATGCTTGTTTCTGTAGTGTAGTGGTTATCACGTTCGCCTAACACGCGAAAGGTCCCCGGTTCGAGACCGGGCAGAAACAATGGGCAGTGTCTGCTTTTGTGTTTGCTCCCTAAAAGCTTAGTCTCACTCAGGGATGGCCTTTAAAAACTTGTGACCTGTGTAAAACTTGTATTACTATTGCAGGCCGGTAAAAAGTTATCTGCATCTTTGCGTAGTCGTGCATGTGCCTGGTTTCTTATTCTGTTTTTTACTTTTTTTTTTCTTGGCCATGTTATATTGTGGGGCCTTTAAACCTGTCACCTTGATAGGAACATTGCAAGCGGCAGCATCGACAAGTGCAGACTGAGGAGTCAGACCTAAACACAGACTCAGCTGTCAGGATGGCCGAGTGGTCTAAGGCGGCAGCCTCAAGAGAGCTTGATCTTCAGTTAAGCTAAGCATCCTGGTTTGCTCATGTAGTTGTGGGTTCATATCGCACTTCTGATAGGTCTATTTTCTGCCCTTAAATCTTCCTCTGCTTGCACAGCCAGCTCCCCACAACACTATCTTTGCAAGCTGCTGTAGCATATGAAAAGAAATCCACCAACCCTCCGGCTGGGCCCTCAATCAGCATTCCATGTATTTCTGGAAGGGGCATCTCAGTCACGCCTTCTGTTAGAGCTGCACCTTATCACTGTAACTACCATGCTGGTTTCTACTTAAGCAGTTGATTCCATCGTTTGAAGTGAGGCTCTCCTGCCACTTTTGGGCAGAGAAGGCACTGCCCCTGCAACAACAACAGGCAGACAAGCTCAACCTGGGTTTCCTGGTTAGGTGGGCGGAGCAGAATGGCAATGGTCCCTCCTTGTGACTTGAAATTAACATGAAGAAGATAGAGAGGCAGCTGGGAGTAGGCAGTACCCATGCACCCCTGAACACTGTCTTGCGATTTTCACCCAATTCTGAAATGAGTCGGGAGGAAAGGAGGTGATTTTCCTATCGAAGGCCATTCTGGGAATTCAGCCACCCCGCGTCTCCCAGGTGAGTGTTTCAGGCCTGTGAGGCACTCATATAAATCTCGCCTGATCGAGCACTGAGCGAGCAATTGTGCTTGAATACAAGAGGCATGCTCCTCTGGCTCAGGCGCAAGAGATGGCAGGCCCTTCAGTGCTTCTGGTCTGGAAGTCTACGGTGCAAGGGCCCAGGTCCTGCGGAGGCGTACAACTACCAGAAAGGGTCTGCTTTTCTCATCAGCGCCACAGTTCAGCTTGCTAGCATAGGGCTTCTTGACTACCTCTTGCCTTGCTAGAGGCAAAAAAAAAACCCTTGGCACAAAACATCAATTGCTATGGCACGCTTAGAAGGAGAGTCTCCAAGTGGCCCTGCTTTTTCACAAAGACACTTCAGAAGATGTTTGAAAGGCTTTTGCAGCAGCAGGCTCGTTGGTCTAGGGGTATGATTCTCGCTTTGGGTGTGAGAGGTCCCGGGTTCAAATCCCGGACGAGCCCGTGCCTTCATAGGTTCGATCTGTTTTTAAACAGGAGTATTTCTGCTTTCCACTCTTGTAAGATGCCATGGTGGAATGCATTGCATGCTTTCTACTGGTGTCGAGGCAGTTCGGCATGATGAAGGAGTGCGGGATTTCTTTCTAACTGCTTTTTTGTGTTGGAGCAGCACTTCTCGTTGGAACATGAAATGCACAGTGCTTCTCCAAAGTAATTGCAGGGCTGGTTTTGAAATCACCTCTTGGAATGAAAGTGATCCCAGTTCCTTTCTTCCAAAGGAAGAGATCCTGTCAGAAAGGCTCAGCTTTGAGCGTCATGAATATTGTCCCTTAGTCCTTGCATTCCAGTCCAAAGCATAGCCACATAAAGAAAGCAGGTGTGTCTGTTTCCAGTGCAGTGGTTCCAGTCCAATGCATAGCCACATGAAGCAAATAAGCAGGCATGTCTGTTTCTGTAGTGTAGTGGTTATCACGTTCGCCTTACACGCGAAAGGTCCCTGGTTCGAGGCCAGGCAGAAACAGCAAGTTGCTGTGCTTTATCACATTATTTGCATTTACCACCTCACCTGACAGGTAAATTGAAATTAAAGAGGCTGTGTCTATCCCTCACCATCGTGAGGTACTACGCTCCAAGGGCATCGGTCTCAACTCACCAAGAGAAGACGATACACCTTACGGCAGTCAGTTGCTCCCTTTTTGACCTTTCCATTGAAGCCTGGGCCTACTGTGGTCAAGCCAGCCAAGGAAGGAAGGTATGAGAGCGAAAATGGCTTTCCTACCTTCACCAAGAACATACACCTTGAGCAAAGAAAGGGCCAGACTTACAAGGCCCTATCGCCACCGGCACATCATCTTTAGTGACGCCCCGGTGGCACTATGTACTGTGCCGTATTTACAAGACGCCGTTCAACCACGTTTTGTGGCTTAACACCACCTTGTAAATACGGCCCCTTCACACGCAGCCCTTTCCCTGGAAGGGGCGTGCAATGGGCGTTGCTCTGGGTGGGCCACTGCAACACCATAGCATTTTGATGCTGCTCCAGTTTTACGAGTTTTTGTAAATCTGTGGCAGCGCCAAAATCCAAGCGCCATACAATGGGTGTCGTTATAGTGGAGAAACGAGCAGAAATGTTTTCATTTCTCCTCATTTTTGCTCTTTCTATGTGTGCTGCACGAACATATCGCCACTGAAGATTTCTGTTGTGCAGGAAGGTGTGCCTTCCTGAACAAAAACAATTTCCCCCTCCACGCAGCCATCCTTGTACCATGGCGCAAGGATGGCTGCGTTGGTGCTCGGCAGCTAATTTAGAGCTGGCGCAGAGGGAAGCACAGGGGTGCGCTGTATTCTACTAAATACGGCGCTTCCCTGCATTTTGAAAATGACTGAGTGCGAGGCTGCCAAATTTGGCAGAGCGTCTCACTCAGTCATCCTCTTGTAATTATGGGCCAAAAGGTCTAAAGGATAGAGGCGTTTTATGTCATGTTCGATGACGACCATGGAAATGACTCTAGTCATATTGCAGAAGAGAGAACCATGTGCATTTTCTTGCCTTGCGATGTATTCGCCCACTCTCTGCCCTCAACCCTAGGAGCAGGGTCTGAGCAGTGGTGCTTCTGTGCCCTCGCTCGTTGGTGTCCGGGTCCAAATCCCCAACACACCCTTTTTAGCAGAAAACACACAAATTTTACTCAAAATACACAAAGCTTGAAGATTCCTCATTCCACTCAAAGCATTGTTGTGCAAAATATTTTTAGCCTCAGGAGAAAAAAAGGATCACCATGCCTTGGCTTCCTTCCTGCTTGCTTTCAGTGTGCTCTGTGTGATGCTTTCACAGGCTCTGGTTTCAGGCATTTAGGCATCAGATATTTGTCTCTACCCGCAGCTGTGACTTTTCAGTACATCTGAGTGTACGCTTGCTGGCTGACAACGCTGCAATTTTCACACTTACTCCTCGCTTTGCGAGCAACTGCTGATCAAGTATAGAGGCAATCGGGCAAACATATGAGGGGAATTTTGCTCCTTCAGTCAAGCCCTCATGCTTGTTTCTGTAGTGTAGTGGTTATCACGTTCGCCTAACACGCGAAAGGTCCCCGGTTCGAGACCGGGCAGAAACAATGGGCAGTGTCTGCTTTTGTGTTTGCTCCCTAAAAGCTTAGTCTCACTCAGGGATGGCCTTTAAAAACTTGTGACCTGTGTAAAACTTGTATTACTATTGCAGGCCGGTAAAAAGTTATCTGCATCTTTGCGTAGTCGTGCATGTGCCTGGTTTCTTATTCTGTTTTTTACTTTTTTTTTTCTTGGCCATGTTATATTGTGGGGCCTTTAAACCTGTCACCTTGATAGGAACATTGCAAGCGGCAGCATCGACAAGTGCAGACTGAGGAGTCAGACCTAAACACAGACTCAGCTGTCAGGATGGCCGAGTGGTCTAAGGCGGCAGCCTCAAGAGAGCTTGATCTTCAGTTAAGCTAAGCATCCTGGTTTGCTCATGTAGTTGTGGGTTCATATCGCACTTCTGATAGGTCTATTTTCTGCCCTTAAATCTTCCTCTGCTTGCACAGCCAGCTCCCCACAACACTATCTTTGCAAGCTGCTGTAGCATATGAAAAGAAATCCACCAACCCTCCGGCTGGGCCCTCAATCAGCATTCCATGTATTTCTGGAAGGGGCATCTCAGTCACGCCTTCTGTTAGAGCTGCACCTTATCACTGTAACTACCATGCTGGTTTCTACTTAAGCAGTTGATTCCATCGTTTGAAGTGAGGCTCTCCTGCCACTTTTGGGCAGAGAAGGCACTGCCCCTGCAACAACAACAGGCAGACAAGCTCAACCTGGGTTTCCTGGTTAGGTGGGCGGAGCAGAATGGCAATGGTCCCTCCTTGTGACTTGAAATTAACATGAAGAAGACAGAGAGGCAGCTGGGAGTAGGCAGTACCCATGCACCCCTGAACACTGTCTTGCGATTTTCACCCAATTCTGAAATGAGTCGGGAGGAAAGGAGGTGATTTTCCTATCGAAGGCCATTCTGGGAATTCAGCCACCCCGCGTCTCCCAGGTGAGTGTTTCAGGCCTGTGAGGCACTCATATAAATCTCGCCTGATCGAGCACTGAGCGAGCAATTGTGCTTGAATACAAGAGGCATGCTCCTCTGGCTCAGGCGCAAGAGATGGCAGGCCCTTCAGTGCTTCTGGTCTGGAAGTCTACGGTGCAAGGGCCCAGGTCCTGCGGAGGCGTACAACTACCAGAAAGGGTCTGCTTTTCTCATCAGCGCCACAGTTCAGCTTGCTAGCATAGGGCTTCTTGACTACCTCTTGCCTTGCTAGAGGCAAAAAAAAAAACCTTGGCACAAAACATCAATTGCTATGGCACGCTTAGAAGGAGAGTCTCCAAGTGGCCCTGCTTTTTCACAAAGACACTTCAGAAGATGTTTGAAAGGCTTTTGCAGCAGCAGGCTCGTTGGTCTAGGGGTATGATTCTCGCTTTGGGTGTGAGAGGTCCCGGGTTCAAATCCCAGACGAGCCCGTGCCTTCATAGGTTCGATCTGTTTTTAAACAGGAGTATTTCTGCTTTCCACTCTTGTAAGATGCCATGGTGGAATGCATTGCATGCTTTCTACTGGTGTCGAGGCAGTTCGGCATGATGAAGGAGTGCGGGATTTCTTTCTAACTGCTTTTTTGTGTTGGAGCAGCACTTCTCGTTGGAACATGAAATGCACAGTGCTTCTCCAAAGTAATTGCAGGGCTGGTTTTGAAATCACCTCTTGGAATGAAAGTGATCCCAGTTCCTTTCTTCCAAAGGAAGAGATCCTGTCAGAAAGGCTCAGCTTTGAGCGTCATGAATATTGTCCCTTAGTCCTTGCATTCCAGTCCAAAGCATAGCCACATAAAGAAAGCAGGTGTGTCTGTTTCCAGTGCAGTGGTTCCAGTCCAATGCATAGCCACATGAAGCAAATAAGCAGGCATGTCTGTTTCTGTAGTGTAGTGGTTATCACGTTCGCCTTACACGCGAAAGGTCCCTGGTTCGAGGCCAGGCAGAAACAGCAAGTTGCTGTGCTTTATCACATTATTTGCATTTACCACCTCACCTGACAGGTAAATTGAAATTAAAGAGGCTGTGTCTATCCCTCACCATCGTGAGGTACTACGCTCCAAGGGCATCGGTCTCAACTCACCAAGAGAAGACGATACACCTTACGGCAGTCAGTTGCTCCCTTTTTGACCTTTCCATTGAAGCCTGGGCCTACTGTGGTCAAGCCAGCCAAGGAAGGAAGGTATGAGAGCGAAAATGGCTTTCCTACCTTCACCAAGAACATACACCTTGAGCAAAGAAAGGGCCAGACTTACAAGGCCCTATCGCCACCGGCACATCATCTTTAGTGACGCCCCGGTGGCACTATGTACTGTGCCGTATTTACAAGACGCCGTTCAACCACGTTTTGTGGCTTAACACCACCTTGTAAATACGGCCCCTTCACACGCAGCCCTTTCCCTGGAAGGGGCGTGCAATGGGCGTTGCTCTGGGTGGGCCACTGCAACACCATAGCATTTTGATGCTGCTCCAGTTTTACGAGTTTTTGTAAATCTGTGGCAGCGCCAAAATCCAAGCGCCATACAATGGGTGTCGTTATAGTGGAGAAACGAGCAGAAATGTTTTCATTTCTCCTCATTTTTGCTCTTTCTATGTGTGCTGCACGAACATATCGCCACTGAAGATTTCTGTTGTGCAGGAAGGTGTGCCTTCCTGAACAAAAACAATTTCCCCCTCCACGCAGCCATCCTTGTACCATGGCGCAAGGATGGCTGCGTTGGTGCTCGGCAGCTAATTTAGAGCTGGCGCAGAGGGAAGCACAGGGGTGCGCTGTATTCTACTAAATACGGCGCTTCCCTGCATTTTGAAAATGACTGAGTGCGAGGCTGCCAAATTTGGCAGAGCGTCTCACTCAGTCATCCTCTTGTAATTATGGGCCAAAAGGTCTAAAGGATAGAGGCGTTTTATGTCATGTTCGATGACGACCATGGAAATGACTCTAGTCATATTGCAGAAGAGAGAACCATGTGCATTTTCTTGCCTTGTGATGTATTCGCCCACTCTCTGCCCTCAACCCTAGGAGCAGGGTCTGAGCAGTGGTGCTTCTGTGCCCTCGCTCGTTGGTGTCCGGGTCCAAATCCCCAACACACCCTTTTTAGCAGAAAACACACAAATTTTACTCAAAATACACAAAGCTTGAAGATTCCTCATTCCACTCAAAGCATTGTTGTGCAAAATATTTTTAGCCTCAGGAGAAAAAAAGGATCACCATGCCTTGGCTTCCTTCCTGCTTGCTTTCAGTGTGCTCTGTGTGATGCTTTCACAGGCTCTGGTTTCAGGCATTTAGGCATCAGATATTTGTCTCTACCCGCAGCTGTGACTTTTCAGTACATCTGAGTGTACGCTTGCTGGCTGACAACGCTGCAATTTTCACACTTACTCCTCGCTTTGCGAGCAACTGCTGATCAAGTATAGAGGCAATCGGGCAAACATATGAGGGGAATTTTGCTCCTTCAGTCAAACCCTCATGCTTGTTTCTGTAGTGTAGTGGTTATCACGTTCGCCTAACACGCGAAAGGTCCCCGGTTCGAGACCGGGCAGAAACAATGGGCAGTGTCTGCTTTTGTGTTTGCTCCCTAAAAGCTTAGTCTCACTCAGGGATGGCCTTTAAAAACTTGTGACCTGTGTAAAACTTGTATTACTATTGCAGGCCGGTAAAAAGTTATCTGCATCTTTGCGTAGTCGTGCATGTGCCTGGTTTCTTATTCTGTTTTTTACTTTTTTTTTTCTTGGCCATGTTATATTGTGGGGCCTTTAAACCTGTCACCTTGATAGGAACATTGCAAGCGGCAGCATCGACAAGTGCAGACTGAGGAGTCAGACCTAAACACAGACTCAGCTGTCAGGATGGCCGAGTGGTCTAAGGCGGCAGCCTCAAGAGAGCTTGATCTTCAGTTAAGCTAAGCATCCTGGTTTGCTCATGTAGTTGTGGGTTCATATCGCACTTCTGATAGGTCTATTTTCTGCCCTTAAATCTTCCTCTGCTTGCACAGCCAGCTCCCCACAACACTATCTTTGCAAGCTGCTGTAGCATATGAAAAGAAATCCACCAACCCTCCGGCTGGGCCCTCAATCAGCATTCCATGTATTTCTGGAAGGGGCATCTCAGTCACGCCTTCTGTTAGAGCTGCACCTTATCACTGTAACTACCATGCTGGTTTCTACTTAAGCAGTTGATTCCATCGTTTGAAGTGAGGCTCTCCTGCCACTTTTGGGCAGAGAAGGCACTGCCCCTGCAACAACAACAGGCAGACAAGCTCAACCTGGGTTTCCTGGTTAGGTGGGCGGAGCAGAATGGCAATGGTCCCTCCTTGTGACTTGAAATTAACATGAAGAAGACAGAGAGGCAGCTGGGAGTAGGCAGTACCCATGCACCCCTGAACACTGTCTTGCGATTTTCACCCAATTCTGAAATGAGTCGGGAGGAAAGGAGGTGATTTTCCTATCGAAGGCCATTCTGGGAATTCAGCCACCCCGCGTCTCCCAGGTGAGTGTTTCAGGCCTGTGAGGCACTCATATAAATCTCGCCTGATCGAGCACTGAGCGAGCAATTGTGCTTGAATACAAGAGGCATGCTCCTCTGGCTCAGGCGCAAGAGATGGCAGGCCCTTCAGTGCTTCTGGTCTGGAAGTCTACGGTGCAAGGGCCCAGGTCCTGCGGAGGCGTACAACTACCAGAAAGGGTCTGCTTTTCTCATCAGCGCCACAGTTCAGCTTGCTAGCATAGGGCTTCTTGACTACCTCTTGCCTTGCTAGAGGCAAAAAAAAAACCCTTGGCACAAAACATCAATTGCTATGGCACGCTTAGAAGGAGAGTCTCCAAGTGGCCCTGCTTTTTCACAAAGACACTTCAGAAGATGTTTGAAAGGCTTTTGCAGCAGCAGGCTCGTTGGTCTAGGGGTATGATTCTCGCTTTGGGTGTGAGAGGTCCCGGGTTCAAATCCCGGACGAGCCCGTGCCTTCATAGGTTCGATCTGTTTTTAAACAGGAGTATTTCTGCTTTCCACTCTTGTAAGATGCCATGGTGGAATGCATTGCATGCTTTCTACTGGTGTCGAGGCAGTTCGGCATGATGAAGGAGTGCGGGATTTCTTTCTAACTGCTTTTTTGTGTTGGAGCAGCACTTCTCGTTGGAACATGAAATGCACAGTGCTTCTCCAAAGTAATTGCAGGGCTGGTTTTGAAATCACCTCT